>NC_050480.2:90003621-90308168 GCF_012460135.2 Molothrus ater | reverse complement strand
AACACAAGGTGTGCTGTGTTCTGGGAGATTGCAGGGAATGTTTTTCACTGGTTTCATCCTTGTCCACCTCCTATTACCTCCTTGTTAGTCTTCCCCGGCATGTCATCTTTTCAGTTAACACCAGGATGGTACAGATATGAGATATCCATCCTCCAGGATTATTTTTAGGTGTAATATGCTCACATAGCTAAAAGGGGTAGATGCCACAAGCAGAGCAAATGTTCCAGAGACATTTGGCCCAGATTTAGGCTGTCATTTGGGCCTCCTGACTCTCACAGACAACAGGAATATAAGTATCTCTAACCCTGGTGTCCCAGTGCATCAAAGGGGCAATTCTCAAAAGGTCCCCTAGTCTTGGTGCCCTTCCCACTTGGCTGCTGCTAGATTCAAGGAACAGCTGCTATTGGCAGAGGAACTTGCTCCAGCTCATCACCTGTAGTGAGCCACAAAGCCAAGAACAGATGAATCACTGAGATTGCTAAGTAATGAAATCACTGGCCTTGGAATGAGGCTCCAGATGGCTCAGAAAGCAAATGTCCCAAACTGGCTGCCGAAAACACGTCATCCAGGTGCCCGGTTCCATATGTTGCTGGTTCCCAACTGAATGCCAAGCTCAGTGCTTCACTTCTGATTTTTAAATCCCCATGCAGAACCAGTCAAAGGGACTGTTTCATTCATATTTTCTGCTTTATTAAATTGGCTGACTGTAGGGGTGATTCATCTTCCATTTAAACATTCTTATCCCTCTGCAATTCATGTAGAAAAAGGCATAGTGTAATTAAAGAAAAAAGCCTCCAAGTATGAGGTGGCTTTGTTGGGCTGATGGGATGCCCAGCCCTAAGTTCTGAGCAGTCTGAGAACAGGGCAGGGGAGCAGTCCAGCTTTCAGGCCAGTGCAATATTTGGCATCCTAGACTGTAGTCTATCCAGCATTTCCCAGATTCCCTTTCTGGAGTCATGTTTGTTGGCTGCACTAGAAAGTTTTATAATTCTGTATAGCAAATCAGCAGATGTGAGTGGTAGTATGGCAGCCTGAAGACCAGAATCTTTGCTGAAGAGCTATAAATATTGGCTGTCTGAATCAATTCCAGTGGCAATTTGGAAAAAAATCAACGGTGACTCCTGTTTATATTATTTAGGTCATTATTTATCAGAATTACACAGTCCTAACAATGCATAAAATGATGTGTCATTATGTTGAAAAATGCTGTAAAGGCTTCTCAGTTCAACCATTTCAGTTTTTCTCAATTTCTTAACTTTTAACTATGTTATACTGCATATTTCCACAGTGACAAGAAAATGTTTTATCTTCTCATTCCCAAATCCAAACCAAGAACTGCATCTCCTAATGTGTTTTGTTTGGGTGCTGGGATAGGGATCACCAGCCAGTTTTCAGTTGAGGAGGTCATGGGTCAGCTTTGTTGCACAAGAATACATTGAAAGTCAAAGTTATTCTACTGCGGTCTGGGGCATTTCACCACTGTAATAATGCAAAATTTGACCTTTTATGCCCTCTTTGCAGGACATGAGAAAAGTTTTCTGTTCTCTGGTCTTGAGTCTGGGTTGACATTGATGTAGAGATAATATACCCCTATGAATTCTAAATAAAAGTGTTGACACTTTTCAAGTTAAGGTGAAGAAGTTTCCCAAATTATCAGTCCAGTCCCTTCTGTGGGACATTTACTGGAAACAGATATCAGTCCTTTCTAAGAAATACTGCATAAGAAACTGCTAAAGCAGGCATCATCAAGAAAAAATTTTTGAGTGATTTTTGTCTTATCCTTGGATAGAGAACGAGTGCTGTGGTTGTTTAAAAATAATCTCAAAATAATAAGTTGTTGTATGGGAAAAGGTTCTCATGTCAATGCTTGTTTCCAAGCCAACACAAATCCACAGACATTGTTTTTATCATATAAACAAGATATCTTAGATCTAGACTCAGAACTCTCCCTTTTTATACCCATTATTGAAAATGAAGTACAATTAGGGCAACCAGTCATTTTTTGTTTCAGAGAAATTTTAGACTTATTAACTTGAGGTTAAATCAATAAATTATTGCTCAGTGTCTGAAGATAATTCTAATGCGAAACATTAACTGACATTGAAAGCTTAAGAATCTTCAGTTCATGGCTGGCTTATTTGATTGACTTAGAGGAGAACACATTCAGACAATCCAATTTTCTGGAAAGCAGGGCCTTTCCATGTTGAAGAGCAAAAAATTTTTCAAAATATTGATTTTTATTGGATTAGCATGAAATTTGATGGTGAAGTCCAAAAACTTTTACTGGAGTCTATTACAAGGAGGCTGGATATCTAAACTTTCTCTTGCCTCAGCAATTCTTTTGCCTTCTTAAATGCTAGGGTGGAGACAGATGGGGTTTGTAGCCCATTTGAATGTCACGAGAGTCATTCTATTTCAGAACAAGCATGGGGAAAGGAAAGCACAAAGCCTTCACAAGCAGGTCCACTGGGGAATTTGCTACTAGCATTTCCTTGCTTCTGCATTTCTGAGCTGATACCAGAGCAGGAGACTGGCACTCAACATTAGACCTATGCCAATAAAAGCTGCATAAATCAACAAAATCTTCACTTAACAGGATGATAAAGATTCTTATAGTATTCATCTCTAGGAAGAAAATTTAGTGTACAATAACATTAAATGAGTGAGGGCCAGTTTCAGGAAGAGGAAATAGCTTGTTGCTTTGAGGTTGAATATGACCGAAGGTCATAAATTAGTCTTGCTTCTGCTGCCTCTGTTGCCTGTGCCACAGCCCATTAAAGCCAAGCTGGCTGCCTGAGAGTATATATAAGGAGGTAAATACTTCTGTAGAGGAAGATAAATTTTCTAACTCCCCATCCTTCACTTTCTCTGGCAGCACTCAGTACCATGAGCTAATTCTCCAGAGCTTTCCTGCTTCTCTGTCCTAGGAGTAGTGCTTTTCCTTCCTACACCCACCCCATGTAATTTCAATGACTCAAGTGGTCAGTTCTTTCCTGGACAAACCTTTATACACAGAGCAATAACAATCCAGTGACATTTGCACTGCTAAAAAATGTGATGTTTGTCCTTGCACCCACCCAAGAATTTCAACCTGTGTCCAGCTTTACAGCTGAAATATTCATGAGAGAAGCAGAGCTTCATTCACTTTTCTACAGCCTCCTGGTTGTCACAGAATAGTTTAGTTTGGAAGAAATTTCTGGACATTATCAGGTCCAAACCCCTGCCCATATTTCGAGGTTAGGTCCACATCCAAAGTTGTATCAGGTTGCTTAGAGTGAGATCACTGAGTTTTGAATATATTCAAGGGGATATTGGGCAAACTTTTGAATGGTTTTACCATCCTCAGTGTGAACAGATTCACCTAATATCTAATGGGAATTTACCATATTGTAATTTGTGCCCATTGCCTCTCAATATTTTGCTGATTTATATCAACTGATGAGACAAGTCTGACTCTTCTGTCTATCTTCAAATGACCTTCATCTTTTCTTCTGGGCACACCTAGGTCAGCTTCTCCTTGTAACACTTCTATTAAGCTCACACTTGGTAAATGATTCCCTGTTTGTCCAATCTTTTCTTATATTTTGGAGAACAAGAGTCAAAAAAGCAACTGGGGAAAAGGTTTCTTTTTTATGGAATATGATTAATTTTAAAAAACATTTATAATTCTCACTGATTTAGACAGGAGGAAAACCAGAGTTTAGAGTTATTCTTTAAGCCAGTTTTTCTCACATAGATGTGTTTTATACTATCCTTTCCCATGGTCATTGTATGCCTTGTTATAAAGCAAGTTGGTGAGCCGGCATTGCATTAACACTTGTTTCTGGAATCCGCCAAGCAAGGAGCAAAAATATTTTGTGAGCACAATACAAATCCCAGCAAACTCTGCAAGCACAAATTTCACAGGTGTTTGTTTTGCCTCAGGAAAGGGAAGCAGGCTTTCCCAAAGGGTGGCATAAATCCTTCAAGGGGTACTGAAATAAAAGAAAGAATAAAAAGAAAAAGAATAAGCTATCAACAGAAACCTTAAGGACTTTAGCTGACTTTGAGATCTATAGGAAAATTTGAAATAATTCCTCATACGCAGTGTATTAAGAAACATCAACATCCCTCCTCCATTTCTACAGCGCCCAGGCCATAGGAATTGAAGGGTGCAAAGCTGAGAGGCACAGCGGGTGTCTGGCTCCAGACACAGAGCTGTCAGCACTTATCATCTCAGCTGGGAGATGACGAGATGGCTGAGGCGAGCTGAACCAGAAGGAGGTGACAGCCAGGTGGCAATAGCTGGGAAAATAATGTCATGGCATGTCTGCTCTGGATGGAGGAAAATGGCTTCTGACAAAAAAACCCCAAAACCTCAAGCTTCCCTTTTGCTTCCTCAGAGCGAGGAATGGAAAAAAAGCCAGAGTTGGCAGAGTCCATTTGAGCAGGGAAGAACTCTGTGTGGGGAGTGGCAGTGGCAGGAGCCTCAGGGCCACGAGGGGGACTGGTGATGGAAGATGATTTTAGTTTTATGGATGGTGCCTGCCTCTGCTACAACGGGGGGCTATAAACTGAGGAAAGGAGTACACACACAGCTTCTGCCAGCAGAGACTGGATCACGTTCAGAACCAGTGTGTGGAGTGCTGTGCATTAGATCAGCTTTGGTCTCATTCAAGCAGCCTTAAGCCCACTTGCATCACATCTATTAATGTGCAAGCCAGGAGTAAGCTGGTCCAATGTGTGCTCCAGGCACTCTGAAAGATCCCCTCTTAGAGGGTGCTTTACATTTACACACAGGGGGGTACTTAAACTGAATCTTTTTTGGGTTTCTGTGACCAATTTATGTCAGTTTAACTTCAGTCCCTTTGGTCCTCTCTTTGCAAGTCGAGCATAATCTAAGGAGACCAGAATCTCTCACAGTCTCCCACATTATGGGTGGGTGCAGTTGGCACTGTCTTCACCTCAGTTTTTAATATAGCTTCTTTAGTTAGCTATGGAAACAGTGTTTTTCCTAAGCTTGTCTGGTGAGCCTTACGCCCTAGTCTCTCTCCTCTTGCAGATGCTGCTAAAGTTTCCACACAGAAAAGTTTGGAAGCATGTCTGTCCAGGAGGAAATCTTGCACCTCCTTGGGGCTGCTTTTCAAAGGCTTTCACCACAGCTGGAAGGAAAACTTTATATGCAAAAATAAAGCAAATTTCTTTTATTCTGAACATCAAAATGAATTAAGCATTGTACTCTATAGGTGTCTGTGAATTCATATAAATATTTCTTTCCCATGAAAATGTAGTGGAACTAAAAAGCCAAATAAACACACACCAGAAATCTATCCTTCACCTCTACCAGTTGCAAGCTTTAAAAGCCACAAAACAGAGCAGGGCCTTTCAGGGTTCACACTGAGAAGTTGTTGAAAAGTGTAACCAAGCATGACTAATGACTGCTGGGGTATTTGCATGGATTCTGTTTGCAAGCATCAAGTGTGTGAAACCAGATAATTTGAGGAAAAACGTAAGCAGCACAGACAGGAGCTCGGAATTTAAAAGGCTTGTTAAGTGGAGGATAATCACAGCAACACAGCCAGTGTCTCCTGGTACTGGGCAGCTGCTGGGTTGCATCGAGGGAGAGGGAGGTACATGGTTTTCCTGCAAGGACTGATGTGCTTAGAAACCAAGGAGTAGTAGAAAGAAGATAATCAATACCATGTATTAATGCTACCTGTTGTCAATAACCTGCATTATGAGAGTTGCTCATTCCACTGGATGATACGTCACCAAAATACATCACCAGATAATACACATCACCAAAAAGTATTCAGTATGTGTTGCTTAGTGCTCCAGTCTTCCCTCTACCATAAGCACTCCGCGCCATAAAAAAGAAATTCCAGAGACTTGTCAGGCTGGCACACACACCCTGAGCAGCCGTGGGACACCTTAGGTCTGGTTGGAGTCAGTGAGAAGAGAGGTGCTCAGGTACTGCTGTGGGCTGGACTCAGTCACAGGGCATCTTTAGAGAGTCACTGGGGGAAAACTGTGGTTCTTCATCCTGTAGGTATATGGATACAGATCCTGTATATGGCCTTCATCAGCCCCCACCTGCACGACTCTCAGACTGTGCTGCACACATTTTTCTGTGCTCTCCTAAGGAGGGGAAACAGATGATTTCTGGGGCTGCCTGTCGCTGGGTGTAAAAGCCAGACATACCAAACTCAGAAGGGAAAGAATGGAGGAAAGAGTGGCTTGTTGGGAAGGCCTGTCTCCAGGAACAGCTGAGGTGCTGGCCTGAATGGCTCATAGATCCTGCCCAAGGTGTTTGTTCGTGGTCTCACAGGGAAGGTGAGCTTGGCTTTCCCTGGCACCTGAAGCCCTGCACATCCTTCCTTGCCCTGTGCAGTGCTGCCTTCAGGAAATGCTGAGAGAAAGTTTCCAAAGCAAGCAGAGGCTATCCAGGAGTGCCTCTGGTCCTGCAGCTGTGTCAGACTTGCAGCCACATGGAAAGCCCCAGCTGAGAAGGGCTCACACTCCCCCGTAGGCCTGTGCTGAGGTGTGGCAGGGCTCCACTCAGGAAGAGGAAGGACAATTTCCCTCACCGTCCTCCTTCATTGGAAAGGGAAGCAGCTTTCCACCCTAGGAATGCTGGATCTCCAGCATCTGTGTAATTCTGCCTCCAGAGCAGAATCAGGAAGAGAAGCCTGCACAGGGGGAACAGGAGGGACAGAATTTTGCATGGAGGGAGCTGGCAGTGATACATAGCCACAGGGCTCACCCTGTCCTCCCTGGTAGGGGTGCAGGCCACAGGATAAAAGCCTGCTTCCATCTGTCCATCCCTCCTGCTGCCATCTGGCACTGCATGGCTCTGTGGAGGATGAATCATTCCCCATTACCTCTCCTTGTCGACAGTGGTGTCCAGCCAAAGAAGCACAAGGTTTTTTATCTCATGACAACTTCAGACAAGAAAAGATCAGAAGTGTTCTGGGATTATGAAAGAAAAAGATTCTCTCTTTTTTATCATTATTTTTCCTGCTATCAGTGAGAGATATAGGTCAAGGGCTCTATGAATTCATACAGAATTTCCAGTCGTGAAGGCAAATCTGGCCCAAAGGCATTATTTTACTGGACTGCTGTATGCCCCCATCAGCACCTTCAAGAGTCTCTCAGGATTTCCTCCACTCCCATTTACTCTCCTATCTTATTCAAAATTTCAAAGTGTGGTTACCTTAGAGGAAGAGGAAGGCAGGCCAGGGTCCATTTTTAGGCTGAATGTGATCCCTCTGAATCTATTACAGAGACCACAGTATGGCAAAACACAGCAATGGCTCTTCCCAGAACTTAAATCCAGTTCCTGTTGCCTTCCCACATCATCTGGGAGACAGCAATGCCCACACTGAGAGGAACAAGGGTAAGGGAGGTACACATTGCCTGTCAAAGACCTCCAGTCTAAAGGCACTATGGTATTACTGCAGATATTAAACATCCAGATCTAGAACCGGGGGATTGAGGTGCCCTCTTGTATGCCCATGGTCCCAACCCAGGATATGTGGAATAATCTATGTAATTTTATTCCCCTTAGTGCTTCAGAAAAGTGCCAGTGACTGCAATACATGCTAACTTAATCTTAGCCACAGAAAAATATGTTTCTAATTTACAAATTCGGCAATTTTTCAATAAAAGTTGTTGCACTTTGTCTGATCTATTCTCAAAATACGGAAGTGCTTGAAGCATGACCACCTGCAATAACAGATTACTGTTCCCTAAAATATTGCCATACACCTACAATGTGGAGGCGTAAAGCTTCTCTAAAAAAGATCTTTGTTATTTTTTCTAAAAGAAAGAAATGATCCCAAAGTAAAGCTGGTTTTCAGCAGCCTCTCTGCTCCCCAATGCAACTGGCATCAAAGTCTAATGAAAACCTGTTTGCGGACACTGGATCCGATCCAAGGTACACTATTGGCATATTCTAGATCCCTTGGGACATGACTCATATAAAAAACACAAGGCTGTCATCAGATGGCTGGTGGCTCAAATAAATCAAATTTACTTTGAAAATTGAGGCATACCAAAATTTTATTAGGTGAAACTTTGGCATTTCTTATGGCCAACTTGCACATATATATTTTTATTACTTACAGCAGTTTAAAAGTATGCTACCAATCATATGCAAAACAAGACGCGATTGCAAACATACATTTTTTACTGGGTGGCAGGAGGAACTCTGTTGTTTTCTTTTAAAAGCCCTGAATAGTGCTGCATGTTTGTTAAAGGTGGCACAGCAGAACGGGCCTCTGTTTATTTTCCTGCAAGTGGCTGGGCACACATCCTCTGTTTGTGGTCTCAAGTCCTGACTTCAAAGAGCAGCTTCTCCTATGAATAATTACTCACTAAAGCTATCAACTGCAAAACAAAAATTACATATAATGTTTGCAACATATGTTTACAAGACATAGGCATGAATGTTGCTGAAGTCCCTTGAGGGTTAAGGAAGGACCAGATCTTCAGGCTTGAAGAGGTTGTTGCTGTGGCAGCCCACGTGCAGGGGCAGAGCCTGGTCTTCCACAGCCAGCCCAGCAGCTGCTCCTAGCTCAGGTGTAGGGGGATGTGGAGGAACCCTTTTCCCACACAGGAAGTTTCACCTGAACATGAGGAAGAGCTTTACTGTGTGAGTGACCACACATTGGAACCAGAGAAGTTGTGGAGGTTCCCTTCCTGGAGATATTCAAGAACCATCTGGATGCAATCCTGGGCAATGTGCTCTAGGATGACCCTCCTTGAGCAAGGACCTTGAGGTTGGACCAGATGACACCCTGTGCTCCCTCCCAATCTGACCAGTTCTGTGAGTCTGTGATTCCTGTATCCATACCCACAGAGGCTCACTGATTGCTTCAACACCAACAGGGCAAGACAAAGGTTTGATTCCTCTAATCCTCCAGCAAATGAATTAAAATAAAGGAAAAGGCCATATTTTGGAGAAGAGTATATGCTTTTGGAACTTATGATAGAAGCCAAATCCACAAATTAAAGAAAATACATCAACTTTTCAAAAAATCTCCCAGATTTTCTTCTCTTTAGACAGAAGAGCCAAACTCCCACTGATGTTTCTAAACTTCATTTATCTAAGAGAGCAGCAAGATAGCCTCTCCTTTAAACTAATACTAAAAGGAGTAGAAAGATGCAGATTTGGTCTAGTTTTCCCTCAAAATTCAATAACAGTCTATGGGAATATATATAATATATAATGGGAATATATTCAGATATAGTCTGAGAATGATGCTGGCTCTGCTCCAAAATAACTTAATTCACTGTGAAAACACAAGGAAAGGGAAAATAATGGCACTGTAGATAAAAACCACAAGATTGCTGTATCTGACAGTGTGCAGCTTTGGGACCAAGATATTCTTGGTCAAATGCTGACACCGCTGCCACACAAAAGTGAGTTGCTGAGGTGCTCAGGAGCTGGTTCCTGGGGAGTGCTGTGGTCTGGTGCTCCATCCTGCTGAAGATGGGGGCTGTATGCTTGGAGGAGCTCACCAACTCAGGTGCTCCTCAATGTGGTGAGATTCTTCCCGGAAAAGAACAAAGTGTAAATCAAAACAGAGTTTGACCTCAAGTAGGAAACCCCATGGACCTTAATAAATATAGTATTCATGAGAATACTATATTCTTGGCGATAAGCATTTATAAGGCAGTGGGATAGCACCGTCTTGGCGGTGTGAGCTGAGCCCTTTCAGGAGTGCTGGGTAGAGGGTGCAACTCTAACAGATCCTCAGGATCATTGTATTTGTCTTTCTTTGAAGTAAAAGCCAAAAAACTCCATTTTATTTCCATGGGAAGAGTAAGGCCAGGGCTTAGCTGCTGCTTCCAGAGTCTGCCATCACAGATCATCTAACCAGTTCTTCTAGGAATCAGGAAACATTTTCCATTTACCATTTTTTCATACAAAGAAATGTTGTTGGAATCTACCTCAGATACACAGCATTTACAGCAAATTTAAAGCATGAATGTTCATGGAGCAATATCCACTCTTAAGATGTTCCTAATACAATGGGGCTGTGAAGTTTTTTCCAATGGAAATGTGAGGTCTGATGCAAAGCATTCAAAGAAACAATTTCTTTGTTATTAGTGGACTTTATCCTTAGCCCTTAATTCCATATGTTGCTGGGTGTGTTTGTTTAGTCTGAAGCTGGATGTAATAGCACTCCACAGACTTGAGAATTTTCTGCAAAATTCAGGCTTCTTCCCTTATCATGAATGGACACATACTTCCTCTTGAAATAACAGAAAAGTGAGTCATTAAGAGAGACATCATCAGTATTTAGTCACTGAAATGCACTGTTGTGACTTAAAATTTATCCCCACAGATATTTGATCAGCTTCCAGGAAAAAAAAAAAAGAGGAAAAATATAACAAAAATAATATGAGCTTGCAAGTGAAGAAGAAATAAATTCTGGTAGCCTGTGGGTCTCTTGAGATAATCTCTTGTCACTTCAATCCACTGCTTGAATATTTTCCAGTATTAGTGTTCTCCATCTCATTGTTTTGGCTGCTCTACGTATTTCAACAATTTTATTCCTCCTAAATAAAACAAAAAAGTCATCAGGTCATAAAATGTTTCTACAATTTAATTTAAAAAATAATATTTATTGTCTGCACAATTTAAATTTGGCCTACTTTACTTATGTATCAGGATGCAGACTTTAATTACATGATCACATAGTATTTTTCCCCACAGGGTTGCAATATTTTCATTTGCAAGATAACTTTTTTTGCCAAATCCTTAATTTTTGAGTTACTGAATTTTGAGGGAAAACTGGGAAAAGAGCTGCAGCTGAGAAAGAGAAGTTTGTCCTTGCTACCTAAATATCCCAGGATCTGTTTCTCAGATTTCACACCTCCAATTCTCCCTCCTAAATCCTCTTCTGATCTATTCTTCCTTCCTTGTTTCCATCTCTCAGACCATGCCTCTTGCCTAAGTAGTCCCACATTTCCTTTCCACTTGCTGTGATCCTACAGGAAACACCTTGCTGCCATCACGTGTCTCTTTCCTTTCCACCTGGCTGCACTAGGATCAGATCAGAGGACTTCTTCCTCCCTTTCCAGAGGGATTCCCTGGCAGATGGCCACAGGAGCTCTGGAGGAGCCAGGGGAGTGGAGCAGAGCTGGGACACGTTCATTGCCTGAGTGGTGACACTTCTGTGGGCTGAGTGCAATGCCAGCATGCTCAGCAGCCCTGCACTCTTCCAACTGATCCAGTAAAAACTTCCTGCCTACAGGAACAGCCTTTTTTCCAAAGCTTAGCTAGTCTGGGCAAGCTTTCACAGAAGCAGACCTAACTCTGGTAGAAAGGCCCCATAAGAGGGGATGGGTCACTCAGTCTGACAGTACTCAAGCTCTCTTTTTTAAAAAGGAAAAGTCACCACTTTCTTCAAGAGAAGCAGAGCTGATTATTTTTTTCCTAGTCCAATCCTGTCTGTAGATATAAATATGGAGACATTTTCTTCTTGCTGCCTATATGTTCAATTATTTATTAAAAGATTGACCCGATCACAGATGACAATTTAAAATATTCAGATCATAGTTTTGTAGAGTTGTTAGCAAAATGGGATATTCTGTTGGGATGCGTCAATATTCATAGCAAATGGTAGTACAGTTAGTCCTGCAATGTCACCCTAAACCCCACCTCAGACACAGAGAGCCATTTGAGTCTAAGTGTTGGCCCAAATTCCAGCCTTCCTCTCAATCTGCTGTGGCAGTGATATATGGCAACTGTGATATATGACAACATATGAATGAACTAAAAAAAGCCATCAGGAGACTCTGCTGCTAAGGTAATTTGAAGGTGAATACTTCTGACACCCAGAGAAGAGGTGATGGGGCACACCCAGAGAAAATCTCTACCTCCTGACTCCAAATAGACATTAGGAAGTTCCTAATAAAGCATCCCTAATTCTTAAAAAAAATCAGCTTTCAGAGCCTGTGATATTGTGGGAGTATTGTTTGGGGGGAACACTGCTTTATTTACAATCTTTTTTTCCATAATTTCAAATTTCTCTTCTCTGTGAATGGCAAGCAAATGTTTCAGAAAGCTGCATTTATGCTACGGTCTCCCGACTGTGAAACACTCACATGAAGTTCCTTTTCTAAGGCATGGCAAGTTCTATACCTTGAAAATTGAAGCTGGGGGATGCAAGTTTCACAGAAAATAAGAGAAAATTAGTAGAGGTGAAACATTCATGTGCAGCTGAAGGCTGGGTCCACAAGGACCTCCAGCTCTACAGAAAACCTGTCACAGTCTTGGGTTTTTAGTCTAATTAAAGAGAAGCTGGAGGCTTTGGAAAAGTAATTTCTTTTCTACATGCATAGCCATTTCATGAACCAGACTTACTTCCTCAGTGCCAAATTGCATTTCAGAATGTGTCCTTGCTAAATAGAGTGAAATGTATTTCCATTTTTCATGACTGAACCATATTTTAGTCGAGGGGGAGGCAGAAGTTCCAGTACCATTTCCTGAAGTTAACAGCAGACCTGCCATTAATTTCAGCGTCCCAGGATTTAAGAAAAGAGATAACAGACCCTCAAATGGTTTTAAGTTCATTGAAATGTTAATCCAAAATGAAGCATATGCCATTCAGTTAAGATGCACGTTTACACAGCTGAAGATGACAAGGTTAGTTTGACTGAAGACCGGAGGAGAAAACGATGCCTCCTCCTACATGATCTGCCCCCTGAAGAAAACATCTGCCTGCATGTTTAACCAGGAATGTGAACTGCTAATGTAATCTGACCTTTAGACAAAGGGAAGATCACTCCAATGTACAAATAGAGAAGAGGCTTGAATGCGATGTACTGTTGACTGTTTTCTGCACGTGGGGATAAAAACAAAATGAAAATATATAAAGGAGTGAAGGACATGACTTCTTAGTGAGTCAGGGATTCCAGGCACTGAGGGGAAAATACAAGAGCTTAAGTTCAGCCTGGCATGATTCTTGGAAATTACCTGAAGTGGATCCACTGATGTCTTTATAGAAATAACAGTGTGTATCAGGGCTGTGAAATCTTGTTTCATAACCAAATTCATGCAAGCTCCAATTTAGTACAAGGATCAGAACTTTCTGTGAGCAGCAGGCTTTTGAGGCAAGGACTTTTTGTAATGTTCCTTTGAGATCAAAGAGCTTCCTAGGATCTAGTTGATTAAACTTAATGGGCAGTACAGTGGAAATGATATGACAGGTGTCACTAGTCTTCTGTCTGCAGAAAGAGTAGGAAATTAAAGAGATGAAATAACTCAATAGGACCCTTGTATTTTGGGTAGATGGTATAAGGAAGGGTATAAATTTAGTTATTTTTCTGCTGTTTTGTACCCAAAATACATTTTGAGGTGCTATGAGGCACTTGCACAGTCTCTCTCTTTTCATATTCAAGCAATGACTATGCACAATCCCAGTGAAAACCACAGGCACAAGTGAAAGACTTGGGTCCTGTGGCTAACAAGTATGTGTTCCTACAGTGACACAATCCAGCTTTCCCATCATGAGACTCACTGCCTAAGCAAAATGATGTTCTTTCAGGTCTATTCTTTTGAGTAATGAGAGTTAGTTCATTATCCATGTGATGTCAGACAGACTGACCCGAATGATCCAAGCACAGGACATTTAAACTTTCTGAGAGCACCTGAGACATTTGGCTACGAAAGAGTCACTGGAGAAAAGCTACCAGTTCTCTGGAGCTTAGAGCTCTGTTCAAAGCAGCCCTCAACAGCCCAGATCAATAGTCTTGGGGTCTGCCAGGGCCTTCCTTGTCTGGTGTCTGGTAGCACCAGCACTTCACATCCAAAATGCTGCTATAGTACAAACTGTCTGGACATGGTAGGTCTTCTCACAGTGACAAGCTACTCAATCATACCATAACTATCTGATGGTCAAGATTTTCTCTTCATCCTGGATTTATTATGCTTGCATACACCTAGCATGGGTTCTTTCACCACCACAATGCAGAGCTGTTAAATTCCATACCATTAAACTCTGCCTAATTTCTGCTGCAGTGGTCATCGACTTGTCATTGAGATCCTTCTGCATGTTGGAAGTGCCTCCTCTCTGCCATCCTTCATCCACAGGAGCTGCAACCTCTTGCCTTTCTGGTGCAGCAAATGTGGGCAATCTGCCTTGTCCCAGGGGATGGGGGGATGTCCCTGATCCCAGTTGGTGGAACCTTGGAGCAGCACACTCTAGTGGGCTGGCTCTACCTCTATGAGAGTAGTGGCTTTTATGGTACCAAACCATACATCCAGCTGCAGAGCTGGATATTGTCAACTGGTTTCTCAGGTATTTAGCATATTAGCATATTCAGCTTCTTCTTTTTTTTTTTTTACTTTCTCTGTAGCAACAGTCACTGCAGCAAGGATTTCCTTTGTGTGTGGTTTAGCATTTGCTGAAGTCAAATGCTTTTGAGCAGTCCCTGACGCTTTTATTGCAGTTACAAGCAGCAGACTGTGAAATGAGCTCTGCATTACAGCTTGCTCCTCTAATTACAAAGTCCAAACACCTCTTAATTGAGTTAGAGCTGCTACATTGCTCTCCATCGTCTCCAGAAGGTGATCTGGGATCCTTTGCTGTTTCCCTTCTGAGAAGTTGGTTGTTCTTTTTTTGTCTTTTTTTTTTTAGTGTTTTGCTTGTGCTTGAACATGCTTTGAAGATTATTTGCCACAAGAAGAAGGGAAAAGAGTAGTCCAAGAGCTGTCTGTGATATCTGCCTCACCAGCAGTTTATCTGCTGTAAAGATTACCAGATGCTGTCAGAGCACCCTGGCATTCTAGCAGTTGTCTTCATTGCTGGAACAATTTGTAGCACAGAAGGGATCAAGTCAGCTTCATTCAGTTGCTGGTATTTTTTAATGCCTTCAGTTTGCATTTTCCTTAGAGCATCATTAAACTCTTTTAAACTAGTAGTACTCTATTAATTTCATTAATCCAGTCACATATTCAGAAATCGCTTTTTCTACATTTTTTTTTATGATTCAGTTTATAAAAAGAGAAATGCTTTGTGTTCACCAGTGGCTTTTGGGACAGGCGATATTGTAGAATTTCCACAGTCCCAGCAAATGCTTTGTCTGTGGGTTTAATAGGAGCTGTTAAACTACACAGCAGGTTGTACCTTTTAGCATCTATTACACTCAGTAAACCCAGCACATTTTTCCCATCAGTTACACTCTCTGTGATTATACACTGCTCCAGTCTCACTATAGGTGGGCCAGGCCTCCTCTGAGCAATTTAACAAGTCATTTTCCCGCCAACAGCCAGACATATTAATGCTTTTCAAAACACACACACACACACACACACACACACACACACACACACACACACACACACACACAGCCCTCAGCTGCTCCCTGCAGTTGTTCCCTGGCATGGGATCAGGGTTCCCCTTTCCAAGCCAGCAGCTGGAGCTGTGACATTGGCCCAACATGTGGGCCATGGATGCGGCACACGCCGGAGCTGCTCGCTCACTACGCGCCATGTGGGAGCTGCCCAGGCTCAGAGCACAGCTCTGGGCACGGCAGTGACACCCCAGTGGCCCTGGCACACCAAACTGAGCACTCTGCTGATGTGTCCACGGGGAGGGCTGATGCACTGCCACACCATGCAACAGCACACTTTGACCATGGCTTGTGCCTGCTGCTGCTACAGCACAGTTTGAACGACTCCCAGGTTAGAGGGAGTGAGCACAGGAGTTTAAGGCGTACCTGCCCTGTCCAACACAGCCTGCAGAGAGTAGGAAGGGCAGTTCACCCACTAAAAGCAATTGATCTTTCCAATTGATGACTATGTTGAAGAGGTACAGCTGAGATTTTTCAGCAAATTACGCAGAGCAAGAAATACAAACTGCAGTGAACATCCCCTCTGAGGACATCCAAAGAAATTGAAGAAGAAAGTCTTTGTTACTTTATTTGAGCTGTTCTTGGAAGAAGAATAGTTGGCCTGTGCTGGAAGCCCATGCCTGTGTCCTGATCTTGTTTATTTTACTAGGAAAAACATGGTCCTAATTTTTCTAATGATGACACTGAGATAACTAAGAGGTGTTTGACAACTTTGTTGTAAAAAAATTTCTGTCTGCTTCAAGTGAGCTTCTGGCTGCCTGCTGCTACATATTAGTATAGCTGATAGGAAAATTCATGACTGATTTTAAAAAGCAGGGTGTTTCAAGCTTAACTGTTCCCACTGATAGTCTCTCTTTTCATGGAATAGGTGGCTATTGAATCGTGCAGCTCACTTGCTTTCTGCAGAGAAGTTTTTCTGCTTTAAATATCAGTGAAATGTAGTGATCACTGCAGAACAGCCTGGTGGGAGGTAATGCTACAACTTCATGTGAGGATGGTACAGGAAGGTCCTTGGAACTGGTGTTCAGCAGGACACCCTGCATTGAGAAGTCATGAACTGTGTAGAAGAATATTCTTTCTGGAGAGAAAATGGATCTTTTAGAGGTTGGATTTTCGCAAGGGAATTTTGGCAGTTAGACTCTCATGATTCTCCATGCTGGGAACTTTCATCAGCTACAATAAAAATAAGAGGAATTGGCACGTGGGATTTCTGTGTCCTGGAAAAATCACAGAATATGAGGCCTACAAGGCTAATGCTAAGCGCCACTGAAATTTCTTTTCATCTCCTGGACACGATAAAGATGGTGAATGTATTTTCATTTCTGCCTCTGGGCCAAAACCCGCATGGTGAAGGACCATCCTGATTTCCCATTAGCTTCAGTGAGATTTGAGGCTGGTTAGCAAAGGGGAATCTTACACTTGTCAAAAAGCACCTAAGGAACAGAAGGGATCCTTTATGCAAGAACCTGATGAGAGCAAGACATTTAAAGTGTTTTAGCACACTGAGGTACAATGGAGAATGCATTTGTGAAACAATAGGTCTAGTAAATTGGAGACATCTTTTTGGTGGTTTTCTTTTTTCTCTTTTCACCACAGTTTCATTAATTTCTGTTAAAACATTTAACAGATGTTTAATTGACACATTCAGAAATAGTTTTCCAATCATGCATCACTTTAATTATCTGATGGTCTTTTCAGATCCTTCATGGATACTCCATTTTATTGAGATAAATTATTTGCTGCATTTCAAAGTTCTCTGCTTGAATTTTGCTTATCTTCTCATTACTTTTCCCATAGGAAGGCTTTGTAACAAACCTGGGAGGGGAGAGGAGTATAGAAGACAGGACAGGACTTCATGCTGCTTCAGCCACAACGATCCATTTTTCAGAAGATTTCCTTTGAAAGTTGAAGTCTGAGTGCAATACTGTATTTTAATGAATCAACAGTGTAACTCTGACCTAATAGGAAGTGTTTCATGATACATGTTTCTTGGGATTTTGTGCTTGTGTGAACATCCTGTTCTCAGCTGCATATCCCAGAGCCATATTTGTGAGAGGAGCCTCTGACTATACATTCTTTTTTCTTGGTTTTTTTTACATATATAATTTCCAGCTTTAGCAGAGATGGTGCAAACTTTATTAATGTTAATAAAAATGTTTAAGTCAATGATAAAGTTGTAATCCATGACAGTATAGACAGGATTTTTCCCAAGGTAGAAGGTATTGGATTTTTGTTCTTCAAAATTATAATATCTCTCCATCCCTAAAATACTTTAATGAAAGATTAAATGTTCAGCATCTCTGAAAAATCACCTTGCAAAAGCCTAAAATTCTATAAAACACCATCACAAAGAAAAAGTACCTCTTGAAGATATGTTCTCTCTGTAACTTGCTTTCTCATGAGGATTAATACTGCAAAACATCTGACAGTTGGGTTTGTGGAGCACAAAAATGCAGCCCTGTAGATGTCATGCTGTAAGGCACATCACAGGACACCTTTAACCAGTCATGTTCCCCTAATTGCAGTAATGCTTCTTTCAGTAACGTTCTCATGCCTTTAAAACACCAACCTCTAGGGATAGGTTAAAAAAATAAGTCGCCAAAAGCAATTTAGAGGGATTTTTTCCCCTCCCTCTTCTAAAATAATCTAAGCTTTTTTTTTTTTTTTTTTTGAAGGTGATAATGTCACCAATCACATTCACAGTTCTGGTCACTGGGGGACATCCAGATCAACATTTCTCCAACTCTTTGAGCCAGACATCACTGTCCATGCTCTCCTCACCTCTCTAAATGTTTTCCTTGGGTTGTCATCTGTCCCTATCATCAAATTTTCCATTGGAAATGCTATACAAGTCCCCTGGTTTCATGGATCACCCTTGTCACAGGGCCTGCCCAGTCATTTGTGTCTCCATCCATTTGTTTCATGGAGGCATTACTCTAAATGCTTACAACTTATATGAATGATCTTAATGATATAACAATCTAAAAATCCTAAGTCCATGTTCAAGTGTCCACTTCATGCTTGGCAACAGCTGAAAGATTTGGGATCCTCCATGAGACTGCATGTTGATCTGGAATGGCCTGGGGTTTTCTATTCTGTCTGGACTGAGAACATGCTCTAAGACGATGGATAGTATGATCTACTCCTATGATTGCTGCTGGAGAGGGGGAAAAGCTTCAGGGGCATGACAGAAGTCTATTTTCCACAGCAAGGTGAGAGCATCAGCTAAGCTGCATGCTTGTTAAACATGTTTAATCAGCAACAGGTACAAAAAAAATAAATAAAATTAAAGAAGAGGAGTCATAACAATAAGGAAACGAGTCTTTCCAAATTCTTACCACACCTGGCATGTAGCATGAATTTTAGCAGATAATATAAGTTACCCCTTATGACTGCATTATAGATATATGTTAGATTTGCCTTTTTAAGAGAGGGATGTTAATAGCCTTGAATAAAATTGGGACAAATAGTGTAAACAGGATAGCATATAAAGTGTGATACAGTATGCAGAGGGCAAAGTATGTTTGAAGGTTAGCTTATTAATAAAACATGGCTGGCCTTGATTTAGTTTATAAGAAACTTAAGACATTTATCAACATCTGTCTGAACCCATTTCCAGTCTCTTTGGACTCTGTTGTGGATAAGCTGATTAATAAAAGATGATGCCTTAGGAAGGAAACTTAGATCTTTGCAAGCAATGACAAAAGAAAATTCAGTGCTTAATCTACATATGAAAGGAAACTGGAAAAGTAAACTAGTTTACCACTACATCCCAGGATGCCAATGTCTTATAACATTTCATCTGACTTAGCTTTGGCTGGAGTCTGAAAAAGTAAGAAAGAATTCCAAAAATTAAGTGTGGAATTAATTTACAAGAAAGATCCTAGTGCTCACTTACAGAGACTCTGAAATCTAATCCCATTCCCTTGTGGCTTCCTCCCCTCAGTGTTTTTAACTTTGCAGCTTTCCGTGTTTGTTTTTCATTTGTCTCCTTGATCCTTCAGTCTTTCCTTTCCCTTAGGCTAGAATAAAGTTCTAATACTAAAGAAGTGCCACACTTTGCTTATTGATAGTTGTTGCCCAATAAAATGTTGCCCTCAGAAGCCAATTAGTGAAATATGTTTCTCGTAATAACCAGTAATTTGTTTAATTTCCATGCATTTTTGCCTGATAGTTGGTCAAAGGGATGCACATGCATAGTTCCTGCATCTGGGGCACAGAGACAGCTCAGAGTAGCTGTGTGCTGCAGGGTGCTCCCTGCACAGGCCCCTGGCACCACAAATGTTACCCCTGCCTGGTGTCTAATACTGAGGTGTCACTGGCATCCAAGGAACCTCCTCCCTTGTGAACTCCACAGGTTCACAAATTTATTCTGTCACATCACTGGTGTTTGGAAATTGGATTTTTATGGTTAAATTTTGGTTAAAATTTTTATTTTAAAATTTAGTTAAAATTTTTATTTTAACCCATCCTCCAACCTCTCTCCCAAGCACAGTGTGAAAAACAGTCCCTGGAAATAGCCTCTGGAGTTATTCTTCTGTCCTGCTCCAGCTTCACCAGGGTGCTGCAGCAAGGATCATGCCAATACTTTCACTACCTTTTCCCTTAAAAAAGGGTGGCTGCAGATGCCTTGCCTTCTGGGAATTATCTCTGGCCTGTGACAACCTTCAGCAGGAAGGGAAAAATCCCAGACTGAATATCCAGTTCAGTGTTTTAACATATGGGGAGGCAGCCAAACATCCCCCTCTTTAACACTTCCCCGCCTGGACTACACTCCCATGAGCAGTGGGCATTTGAACTCATGTCTCACTTCCCAAGGGAGGCTGTGCCAACTAGCAAAACACCAAGAAAAGAGAAATCAATTTGGTGGCTCCTCATCAGCTCTGGAAAACATGCTGAGCTGAGGGACAGCGTAGCTTGAACCAGACAGGCCAGGAAAATAACCTAAAACCCATAGGCCTTCTATAATAAAAAGATGTAAATGCCAGCCCAGTGGGAACACTGAACTTTATGAAAGTTGGGAGGGCAGTGACATTTCTCTTCAGGCTGGAGAGAATGCATAAATGTCAGTGGAGGGGAATGTGTGTTACTGCTTTATTTCATTCTTGCAGTAAATCTTGCCTAAAGAGGTTAACAGTGTCTTGTAACAAGACATTTTCCTATCTATTTATCTGAAGTTTTAAACTGTAAATTACACACAGTTGCAGGACAAATCCAAATTTTCTTGAATGGTCCAATGAGAGATTTGAATTTAGGCCCTCTTTCTGTGCCAGCTGAGAACTGAAGACTGCTGTGTGTTTCTGCAGAATGGGAGATGAGCTTTTGAAGGCTCGTTTTATAAGGAAATATCTCTGGATCCCATTTTATCCTTGTAAGAGGATTTTGTTCCTTGGGATAGTTTTAAATGATACTTTAGATTAACTCAGATTTACACAGATTAAGCAGACACTGTGGAAAGGGCATGCTGAGCCAGATCCTACACTGGGTTAAATTGGCATGGTGCTCTCAAAGACAACGGAGTCACAATTAAGACCAGCTGAATATCTGGCCCATTGCATTTAAAGACCCATGTCAGAGACCACCTACCTTCTAACACAGCTTATAAACATGGTTGAAGACATTTAGAGCCTGTTATGCTAGCTGGAAATTCCCTATCTGGTTTCTGCATCAATGAAAGCATCAAAACAAAGACACTGAGTCCCACATCCACTTGTCATATTCAGTATATACATTCCTACCCAAAACTATGGAATCATATATATCAAGGATTTGGGTCAGGATTCTGTTAAAAAAACTGATTTATTAAGGAACAAATAGGGCAATGTAATTTTTTAAAATGTTGCTGTAATCACTCTTGGAGCACATCACGCCACATGAGCAGATCCTTTGATAGCAAATACCGATAGCACATTCATGTGCCCTTTGTTGCAGTTTTGAATTACAGTCCAAGTATATTTCTCCACAGTCTGTAGAAGCAGAGGAGTTATAATATTGGCTCTTATTCTACATTCTTACCAGTCAAGATCATTCATTGGTTCCTGGATGTGAGGATCAATGGTGGTGGCCATATGGCTTTGGAATGATCTGTTGTCTTTTCCATAATGGCATTGTGGCTTTGTGTTTCCCCAGCAGTGATTAATAGACACAAACATGCGTTATGCACATGTTGATAGATTTAGATGAACTTTGAATTTTCATGGCTTTCTTCTCTCTTCCCCCCTTCCCTCCCCGCTTTTTCTTTTCAGGACATGGGGAGATGAAGAGTGATTCTGCATTGAGAAAGTGAGAACCAGGTCTTTAGCGAATATTCACTTCTTGAGGACATGGTATGATTTGATCAGTGAGGCTAGATGACAGACACCCCATCTAGATGTCCAGGAATAATTATGATACTTTCCCCCAGGAGGACTATCTGGCTGTCTAAGGACCACTTGCAACAGGCAGTCCCACAGTGGAGAACAACCAGTGACTCCAAATGCCTCTTGCTGCTAACTGTGTGAAAGGGATGTGCAGTGACGAGCTAATCCCACCCTCAGATCCCCAGCAGCTCTAGCAATCAGGAGGTGTCACTCTGAGGGGAGGAGGTTTTCTTACCCTGCCAAAGCTAATGAAGACCTTTTTCCTGGGGGACCAGAGATAGAATTCCTTCCATGCCATGAAAGAGTCCATAGCAAGAAGTGGGGTGAGACACTGTAGTTGATATTCCTTGGGTACCCAGCATATACCAATAATGGACTAACAAGTCATGGCTGTTCTTGCGTACTTCCAAACTCAGACAAAAAAGCTGTTTGGATAACCCTCTTAATTAAAGTTTGAGGCAAAACTGTACAGCACTAACACACAGGCCAGGGAGGAGTGAGGAACAGTGGGGAACAAAAAAAAAAAGTATCACAGGAGTGTACCTGAAGTAAACTATGGTCTGTGTATTGCTGTTACAGGATTTAGAAAAGTCACCTCATCTTGAATGAGAAATCGAGTAGTCTTACATAGAAATTCACAACTGGGGAGCCTCGATCAGGAGTTCCTGCCCATCCTATGCAAAGTTTCTTTTTCCTTCCTACGTTCTGGATTCATTTAAATGGTTGGAATCCAATGCAAAAACAAAGCAATCCACAGTTTGTGTTGGTATCCCCTCAAGGGTTACCAAATTAATACAAATTTCAGCTCTGCATCTGCCATGAGAAATACTTGTGGTGCAGGTAGTGGGCGGCTGGGAGACAACAGGGGAAGTGCCACATGCATTTGCTTTGCCCATTTGCTCTTCCCCTCTGGTCCTGTCACACCATTAGATGTTGGATGCTGGGCTGGACAGGCCCTTCATCTCACCCACTACAGCTGTTCTCATGTTTGTACGTTATGGGACTTCTAGCCTTTCAAAAATCCAGAAAAAAAAATGGCTTCTTGCCCAAGTACCATGTGGGTTTTGTTTTCATCTTCAAAAAGGCAGATAAAATCCAAGATGTTCACAAGAAGTAACAGAAATTTTGCAAGAAAGCAACTTTTAGGGTGCATCAGATTCCAAGGGTTGTTGGTGAAGCAGTATATGCAACTAAATGTTATGTTGGACACCCTCTGAGTTCTAAATACTGTATGTGTTTAGAAACTCTCTCATTTCTGATCTTTTATGATAATACCCATAAACACTGGCAGCTCTTGGGTGTCTTGGAAAGTTTTTGTCTTTCACCCCTAAAAAAAAAGAAAAAGAATAGTAAATTCCTGGAATGATAGAAATATCCTGTTCCAGGTTGGAAATTTTCAATCTATTCACAGGTTTCAGGAAACTCTAGAAAAAGTAATAGAAAATGCTATCTGCATTTTTTATTGAATTTGAGTTTTTGAGACTGGTACCACACAAGCATTTCTAATCAGAAAGCCTAAAATCCTGTGCATTGAAAAACATTTTGACAGGAGTAAAAAATCCAACCAGAACATGGCAGCTGCCCAAAACAAGGCAAAGACCTATGAAACTTTTGGACTTTTTGTGTCTTATTGAACACAGATGGTCTGTTTGACTTAATAGTATGAAGAGTACAACATTCAACTCACTCATCACCCTGCACACACTCTACTCCCAGTGACAGACTACTCTGGGAGTCAAGGAAGTGTCCATGACAAAGCTGGGAAATTACCTTTGGTGACTTCCCAGCCAATGCTGATGTCTTTCTTCCCTGTTTATGGATATTGAGTGGGTTGGAGCAGAGCAGGGGACCCGACTTGAGAACAATTCATGGGAAGGGAGATGATCCAGCTGCTGCCCTGTTGTGCCAAAGGAGAAATTTGCCTAAAGATATAAGGACAGAGGTGATGGACACACAGGAAATCAAAAGAGAAACCTTTGAATATAGGATGAAATTAAGGAATATTTGCCTGTGAAATGGTCCCTTTGACCAAATTTGAGCTAATATCTCAGGAAATTACTGTTTTAACCACTTTAACAGCACACAGGGCACACATTTTTTCCTTTACTAGTTATAAGTTCTAGTAGATATAACTATTTGCAGTGAGTAATGTGTTACAAGAGTAATCTAAATACCAATAAAATCTCACAGTCTGGGATCAGGCTTGTGCATAGGCTTCTGGATGTCACATGGTGCCAGGGGATGAAAGGACAAAACCAAGACATTCTTACATTTTGCTCATTTTTTTTAAGAAACAGTAATGTTTTCATGAGATTATGCATTCTGGTAGCTTCATGACCCCTATCCCAGACAGGAAACATACAAAGCTTTTGTATTAAGTTGGAGTTTTTACAGTTTATAGAGAACACATTCAGGACACAAAAGTTTTCTTTGAACAATAACACAAGACTGCAACATGGAGACCAAAGAAGCTAGCTCCGAGGAAACAGAAAAGAAATTTGCAATATTTGGCACTTTCCCTGTGATATAAAGTGCATGTTATTCTCATTTAGCAGAGAGCTGACTTGAACAATAGAAATGTTTGTTAATACATTCTGCTCTGCAGTGACTGTAAAAGTGTTTGCTGCATTTGCTTCTTAGATGCTGTAGCTCTCTCATTTCACACCTTTCTCCAGATTTAATCTCTGCAGTATTATTTATGTGGCAGTATTAGATTCAATTTACAAATTACAGCCTGCTGCAAAATGGAGCTGCTCTTTTCCCTAGAGGTACCAGTAACAGTTACATTAATCTTCTTTTAAAAAATTATTCAGGGGCTTTCAACATGCTGCCAAGAGCTCCCTCCCAGATTCCTTTGTAGTCCTGTTTTTAATTGTAAGAATATCTGCAGAAAATATAACATATAAGGCCTGGATCCCAGTGGAACTCCACGCTGGCAGAGGTCCTGCAGTGAGCACCAGATGGGTGGATTTGGGTTTATTTTATCTCTTCCAGCTCAGTTCTGTACGTGGAACCTGACCTTGAGAGGTGGTTCATTGCTGGGTCACTGAGAAGGTCCTGGTGGGGCTCTAGTGGAAGGGGTGACTGCAGAGGCACTGCCACCAAAACTGTGGAAAAAGCCATGGCACCAAGTGCTCCACACTGGGCATCTTGCACCTGCCTCTGCTTGTGCCACGCTGCAGAGATACCCAGGGCTGCTCAGAAAAGCTTCTTCAGGGGATGTTTGCACTGACTGTGAGGGGCATCACACCAACACCCCCATTAGAGATTGTCTGGAGCCATGGCAGAGCCCTGCCCATTGGGCACCCGCGCCAGGAGCTGGCACCAGCTGCTGTGGTGCCAACGTTGGGAAGTCTCAAGCTGGGAGCAAGTGCTGTTCATGCCCCACAGGCCTTCACAGAGACACTCCTCCCCCTGGTCCTTCTCCCTCTGCTCCAGCTGTGTCTTGATCTCCGTGGCTTAATGATAGCCAGCAAATCCTTGGCTTTCCTTAGAGCACTCTGGGGGCTGCTGAGCCTCCTGTCTAGCACTGAGAGCCTGGTGTCAGCTGGCAGTGAGATGATCTCACCTCTGCTGGCTGGAGCCTAGACAGCTTGTTTGGGTGAGGCATCATGGTCTGCTGAGCACAAGAGCTTGGATGAGGTGAAGTGATGCTCTATCCTGCTCTCCCTTTTGAAGGCAATGGCATTCTTTTGTGTCATCATTCTTCTGCTGATGCCAGGACTTCAGCAACACAAGCAGCAGCCTCACGGGAGCACAGAGATCCTGTGTCCCGGGTCAGGTACTGTGATCAGGAGGAAAGCACCCAGTCAGCTCACTAGGAAGAAAAAAGGTACTTTTAAAAGTGTGTTACAAGACCCTTACTGTTGGTATCCAACCTTCACATTGTAAGACTGCTCTGTTCAAAATCTCCTCCAGAAGACTTCCTATGGAAGCAGCTCCCAGGTGCTTGGGTGCTTTTGCCCAAGCCTGATTCATATAAGCTCTGCCTCCTTAGAGGCTTCCCAGCCTGAGCTGTAGCAACCAGCTTCTTCTCCCCTCATACACTGCATAGGGCAAAAGATGTTAAACCCCACATAAGACAAGAAATGCCTTCCATAAATTTACAAGAAGTATGAAAAGAACTTCTGTGAGTCCATTACTAAATGTTGATGGTTAAACTCCTAGTAATGAGACGTTATGAGACAGATGCATTCAATAAGTATCTCTGTTCTGGTGGATCAAAGCTGGAGGAAGTATGAGTATCATATGATGCTGATGAAATGTTTTCTGATCTAGCAGTAAACTGGGAGAGTGCAAGTCTGCTTAGCTCTGTTCAATTCAGAAAGGCTGGATTAACTGTCCCCAAGATGTCTTGAGGAGCAGCTAAGGATCTTTTTCCTTAGGTGCGTAGTGAATGCTATGGATGTAATTTAAGAAAAAAAAAAAAAAAAGAGAGGGATGACCCAAGTAAATATAGGTTGGCTACTCTAGCATTCATTTGAGAGTGGCACACTGGAAATGGTGGTACTGAAGGCAGAGGTAAAAATCTCTGCAGAGTACGATGACTGTAGGGAAGCTGGAGCTTGTCAACTCAACCTGATTTTATTCACAGAAAAATAATATTGACAAATGAAAGTCTGACAAACCAGTCAACTGATTGTAAAATTCCAAGAAATAGCATTTTTAAAAGTACCTACCAGAATTCAACATAGATATTTTATGGGCAAATATCAATGGGTGGCTACTTTGTGAAAGGGAATCCACCCCTTTCTCCTTTCCACCCAAGACAATCTTTATTTAAATCACAAATACCATAGAAATAATCTCTAATACATCATTTTTCAGATTACACAGATTTGACAGCAATAGAGAAAGATGACAGTACTCCTATGAGTGAAGGTGATCTGGCTCACTTCATAAACTGGGTAGAATCAAATGCAGCCAAATACAGGTTTATATTTAGAAATGAAAATATTTACGGGATGGAGGACTGCATCACAGGAAGTAGAAAAGGGCTGTGGAAATTGTTAAAAATAATCGATTATCCGTGAATTCCTAAAATGGTTTTGTGGTTAAAAAGGCTAATATGATAATTGGAAATACAGAGGTGATGTCTGGGAATGGGAAGGAGATATGCTGTCTGTGTAAGGCAGGAGTAGAACCACTGTTATAGTGACCACTGCAGCGGGTAGAGAAGCCAAGGGAGGAGTAGTTGAATCTCTGTATAAGACACATTTATTCCATGATTATTTCATGATGGATTACCCCAGAAAAATAGCTTCCAAACACATTTCCATGAAACAGCAGAAGATCATGAAACTCCTCTGCTGGATCCTCCCTAAAGTCATGTTTTCTGGATTAGGTTCCAGGGGAAAACAGTAGGGGTTGCAGCGTTCTGAGGCGAGTTTCATATTGGATACCTGCCTGTGTGCTGAGACGTGCTGCCTTGGCTAATAAATCGTGACCTGTGTGGTTATACTGGTCAAATGCTTTCTCAGCCAGAACAATTCCCAGAAAATCAGCAGACCCTTTTCACAGTGCCCATCTGACAAGCACTGGGTAGCACACAGATGGTTTAGATATAAAAAAGAATGCTGCATCAATGCTGAATGTGTGAAATGTTTCAATTATTCCTAAAATATTTTTAACGTGTTCCAGATTTATCAGGCAAAATGTTTAGGAAGTAATTGGAGTTTATTCTGTTTTTCATTTTAGTATGGTATATTATAATAAACACATGCTCAAAGTACATTTTAGGTATCACCAAATATTTATAAAATGTCTATAGGTGGAAATCCCAAGGTCAATACAGTAGCTTCACTTTCCTGTTTGTTTATAGGAAAATCAATCACTAAAACCTATGGCTTTTTGGCAGTTGGAATCCTTTTGCACCTGCAGAGACAGTGGGCAGCCTATTAGGTTAACTTACAAATATGATTAAAGCTTCTTTGATTGCAGAAGTTCAAGTTAAGTCACCCTCATATTATTGCCTGGAGTAATAAAAAACTTCTAATAGCATTTCAAAAAGATATGTGTGTCTGATACTTAGTATCTGATCATTTTACTGGCATTTGCCCATTAAAAGCCTAATTTGATAAATGTCTATCCCAAGTAATGCTAGTTGGGAAATAAAAAGTAAAATGGTATCATGGTCCCTGAGGTACACTTGGGGCTTTTGCAATGAAAACTAATTGATCTGTTGCAAGCTTTTCTACCTGTCTTGAAAAATACTAGCTAGGCTTAGAAACACTGCCTACCAGGGAACCCTTGCCACTGGTTTTAAGACAAAACCAGGCTGCTTTCTGTTGATTGTCTTGATGTCCCTGGAGATTTCAGGGGAAAAAACAGCAACACATTTTCCTAGCCTGAAGTCTGGAAAATCTTCTACTTTGCAATTCCCCAGTTACGATAAGTGAGCTCATTTTATTTTGGTGGTTTTTATTTTTTATTTTTGTATTTTATTTAGTTTGCTTGTTTGTTTTTGATTTTTTTTAATAATTATATCTAAAGTTCGAGCCAAGCAAATATGTAGCAAAGACTTTCCTTGAGACAGGAAAGACTCAAGCAAAGACTTTCCTTGAGACAGGAAAGTCTTGCATTGACTAGCAAGGATTCTGTGCATTTCTGCCAAGACTGACCTATCTGCTTCCATCCTTGCCCTGGCTGTCAGGCCTGTTTAGACAGGCTTGTTTTCCTTTTCAGCTCAGTGAACAGTTGTAGCAGTGGTGGAATGAGAAGAGGGACATATGCTGCTCTGGGAGCTGAGCTCTGCCGGTGCAGACGCCCTTCCAGTGCCAGACTGGCAAAGAAACAGCTGGTACCATCCACAGAAATAGCTTCAAGCACATCTTTGATCCACAAATCCCATATTCCTACAAAATGTGATCACAGACAAACATACTATCCTTTTTCCAGTTAAAAATACAATGTTGTGTGGTTTCAGCAAGTAGTAGTAGAGTACTCAAGAAAACACTGTGAAAGATCAAAGCTTTGAGAGTTTCCTTCTTCATGGATCTCCTCCCCCCCCCATACACACTATCCTTTAAAAAAAAAGTTAAATTTAGGTCTGTTGCAATATTAACTCCAATACCAAGCAAAATCTTGACATTCTGGGCAGACTCTCTCCTGCTGCTAAGTAAATACTGACATATCTTGAAAAACGATTTGCGCAATTACGGTTTTCATTAAAATTTCATTGTTTTCATTACAAATGCTGTTCTGAAATATCCTTTTGATCTGCTCTACATATTTATTTTATACATCTAATCTGCTGGAAGATCCTTATTGTCAGCCCTTCCTCTTACCCCTTCACACACCCCTTCTGCAGGTTCACTGTCTGTGGGATAGGAAGTAAGGGGAGCTGGGGATGGCAAATGACTTGTGATACTGGGAAGATGTTACATCTGAGATTAGAAACAGACTGTATCCATGAGGAACAGAGAGTTCTTGTTCACTTTGCATCATTCACAGACAGTACTGGGAAAAGCTGTAAAACAATATTTCAGAAAAAGGAGGTCAGTGAAACAAAACAACAGTTGGGTTTATTTCTCAGTGTTAATAACTCCAGACTCCAGCCCACAAAGCCAACAGGTGTGGGGATACTGAGGATGCCTACATAAAAGTTAGTGACCAATTAATGTAAAGAAGTTCACTATAGTTAGATTTTTCACCTTTTTTTATAATAGTTTATTTTCTAGAATAAAGACAGGCTTTATATATGTACATTATGAAGCAGTGTAATCAAGATATGGTAAAGAGTGTTTCAGACATGATTTGGGAACTTAAAGTTAGATAACCTTAAAAAGTAGACCTTGGTGATTTTTTTTTAAATTTCTATTTTCTACAGCTATATAGATTAAGACAAACTATTGCACGACCATGGATTAAAATTAGTTTTAAACAAATCTCTGCCTAAATTAGGAAAATCAAGAATCTGACTACAGAATAACTACAGTTTGAATTGCACAGATATATTCTATGTGAAAGAAAAGCTGGTTCAAGGGCTTAGCTGCTAGTTTCCCCATGGGAATCCTGTTTCCAGTCTAGCTTCAGCAAAGATTTCCAGCAGGACCTCAGACATGCCACTGGGAATATGACTAATCTCATGAAGCTACAGCAACCAAAATTCCAGGTGTCTGAGCTTGAGTCTGAGTTTTCTCTGCAGTTAAATGGAAAGAGGGTCACTGACTCAGTGCCTGTCTCCTCATTTCCAGGTGGCATAAGTTAGACATGGTGAATCTGGGATTGAGAGTACAGTTACACAAGCAGACAGAGGAACAGCAGTGTAGGCATCTCCTGCAGGATAAATAATCCTGAATTTTTCTGCTGAGCACTGCAGCAGAACTACAGGCAGGGAGTTTGAACCAAAGTTGGGGTTCTGGATGCATTAGAGAGTGCACACATGCATACATAGATGCACATATATGTGTCTATGTGTGTATATATATATATATATATATATACACACACATACATATACACACATACATGTTCAAGTACATATGTGTGTATCGACACTTGTGTGTAGGGTCTGAAAAAGGGAACAGCCTAATTGTCCTCATTTCAAAGCTGCATGCAAATACCTCAGACAATATAAACAATTTGTATGAACAAGCATTAGTTACATGTTTTCTAATTGCAGGCTCGAGCATTTAATACAGCCTTTAGTGTAAAGCTTCTAAACACCCATAAGTTTACTAACTGCACCCTGCTGGGACTCACATTAACACTTAGTAAATAGACTATTCAGAAAATGGCATGGCAAGAGTTACACCTCCAAGTAATATTCTATAGAGCTGCATACAAATTGTAACCACATTTTCATAAGTGATAAAATGTTTTATCCTCTTCTGAAAAATAAATGCCATAAAAACCAAATACAGTCCACAATAACAAAGGAAAGGAAGGATACAGCTCGTCAGGATTCAAAAGGTTTTGATTTCACTTTGTCAAGTTGGACACTTATATGGGAAATGGCCACCTAAATACCTTTGTGGGTCTGGCAAGAAGTTCTCAGCCACACAGTAAGGACAAGGAAATGGAAGAAAATTCAAAGTTGCTAATGTGTGGTTCTACTTAAAGGACTAGTTAAGTGAAACTGGCACCACTAAGAAGTTGGTGAGATTCCTGGGCTTATTCCATCTGCTTTGCATGCTTAAGTGATGAAAAGCCCTTCATCTGAGGCCAGTTTTAACTGTACCAGCATGAAAAGGATGTTCCAGGTTCCAGCCCATTTCACTCATGTGGCCCCTTTCACTTGCATGGCTGTGATGGAGAGTTTTGTTCCTTCAGCAAAGCCTTTATCCCTGCTAAGGCAAACTAGGGAAAGAAAAAGGGAATTTTAAGAAAAAAAAAAAAAGAAAAAGACTGGATTTTTCAAACACAAGGTTTTGAAAAAGAATATCATCTGCTGAGCAAACCACTTTAAAAGAACAGCAGTGATCTAACTAAGAAAATACGGAAAGGGAAATGTTACAAAAACTCAAATGTTCCTTCTTTTCCACTCTTACATATTTCAAAGGGTTAAAAACCTCAAGTCATATAAGCAAAATACCCCAAAGCATGGCTTTGATTAAAAAGGAATTTTTGACAAAAAGAATAAATGGAAGGTTTCTTTGTGCATACATCCCCACATCCAGTTGCTGCTGTATTAAAGCGAGAGCTGAGAATGATTTTTCAGTTCAATTTTCTCAGTTAGCAAGAATCTGGCCACTTTGAGACAAATCTGAACAAAGAAAAGTTATGTGGAACAGACTCCTCACATGGTGGGAAAGCTGGCCCATGATACCTGTTCTTCTCAACACAACAGGGACCTTCTGGACTCCAGGTGTCCCTGTTACTATAGGTTATTACCGTTGCATCCTCTTTTCCTAGTAATATGTATGAATTAAATCTAAGGTTGCTGTTTACAGAATCTTTTATAAAAACAGTATGACTAGTACACTAGAAGAAAAGAAGGGCAGGGTCCAGAAGAGAAACAGAAACATCTTTCAAGATATTTTCCTGAAAAAAAACCAGGAAATTATTGCCTTTTTTGTCTAGAAAAGAGTATATGTCCCTTTAGTCAGAATTATAATAGGTGTATTTGGAAAGAGTATGAACACTTAGGTTATTAGTATATACTTAGATGGACAATTTTTGAACAATTAATCAGTCATCTCCCTGCTTCAAAGTTTCTTACAGCCTCTAAAATCCCTACCACTGCTCAATCTGCTGGTCTGAAAATGTGGGCCAAACTCTTTTTTTGGATGGAGCAGCTTGCGTATTTTGGCAAAAGCCTGCATTAGAAAATGAAAGAAAATGAAAACCACACTAGAAGTTAGTAGTTCCTAAAATTTCTTTACCTCTTGTTTAAACCCTTTCTACAACTGCTCCTAGAAACACAGTCATACTTCTGTTGACAAATTGCAGTAAGGTGGAGCAGAAGTGCCTGCTCCAGAACCAACTCACAAGTCATGGACAGCCTCTGCAAGATTTGGATCATGATCCTTGCGTCTGAGCTCAGGACAATTCTTTCATCATTCCTCCATAACAGGTAGAGACCATTCAGCAGATAAGAGAAGAACAGCCTCACCTTCCTGATAACCCTCTCTTTTGGCCAAAGGTGTGATTCCAGTTTCACAGCCAGTGACCCTTCAAATCATGGTGCTCCTTGAAGCTGGCAAAGCAAGGAATGAACATGTTGCTGTGAGATGCCTTTATGTATAATTTCTGCAGCATCTCTGCTGGAGCAAGTTAATGCAGCTGCTTCTTTGGGGACTCAGAAAGTGAACTTGCATCATGGAGATGCACTATTGGGACACAATCTCAGGCCAGCCTTGCCTTTACACTCTGGGTGATCCCCAATTGCTTCCAGGTGCTGCTCACCAAGTATAGCATGTCCCAGATTTCTCAAGGCTCAGCTGATGCCCTTCTCAGACTTTCCACCATTTGAACAAAGCTGGAACTTTGCTGTGCTACAGAGAGCTGTGCTTACTCATGGGAACAGTTGTTTTGTCACCAGCCTCTCTATGCTTTGGCATCTGACCCACCTTCCTATTTATGATTCTTCCCATCTTCCATTCCAATTTTATACCACCACCCCCCTGGGAGTCTTTTGGTAAGTATTTTATAGGCAGAGGAGCTTTGGAGTGTGGTGCCAAGTGTAAGATAACATCAGGCATCAGCCTGCCAATGCAGCCTGGTTTTGGGAAATAGTGATGTGGAGCTCCATGTATTCAGCAGTAGCTACTTCACTTCCAGCTCTGCGAAGGTAATTTCTGCTCCTCAGCCCTCTCCCTATGGTCAGTACAGATGGATGCTTTTGAAGGCTCCCAAGAAGCAATTCATTATGCCAAAATGGGTCTCCTTTCTGCCTATATTGACAGTGCTGGAAACTCTGACACTTCAGGGCTTCTTTATAAGGGCTTTTGGGTTAAGTGTTAGGAAGGAGCAGGAAGTTTTCCTCCTCAGGGCAGTCTCTAGCCAGTGTGGCTGGGGTGGCTTTTGTCTCCTTAAAAACTAGGATGGTGCAGATTTTTCAACCCTGTTTGAGCATCCTCACCAGTGGTTAAGGGGTTACACTTTTAGTCTTTTTACTGTTTGTAACTAAAAATCAAACGCGGCCTTGAGCACTGGCATGGGATTGTCCAGCCTGCATAGCTGCTGGCAGGCTCTGTCCTCCAGGCTGGGGCTGATGTCAATCCACCTTGTTCCAGGCAGCGCCAAGCCCTGCTCAAAGGGCCCTTCTCACAGGGCCAGAGACTACTTCCACAGTCCTGCCAACTTTTGGAGGATACAAGAGTATCTGTGTGGACGTGAAATGTGGCAGCCAAATATCTTAAAGCAAAGAAAAGGCTCTGGTCCATATGCTGGTAAACCTTTGGGTGCCTAGCAGCAGGGGAAGGATGGTCCCTCTCAAAAATGTACTGCAGTTTGGTAGTGAGAGGACTGTGTCTTCAATGGGAACGTGGCAGTTCTACCCATGGTCCTTTCATCCAGGCTCAGCAATTTGTTAAAATGCCTTTTGACTCATCTCCAGTACTGACTGTGCAAATGCTCTTTGACAATCTGACAAGGATTACATCAAGCAGGGAGAAAAAATGAAGGGGATATGAGAGCACAGAAAGCAGTGCAGCCTTCCTTGCACTGTGACAATTTCTTGGAGAGAGACAGTGTTTGCAATTTTCACAAGGAATTAGTCTAATTTATCTGAAGATCTGCTTGTGATTTGTGGGAGATGTTTGTTAAAGCTGATATAAAAGGTAATGCTAGGATTTAATCCTCAGGGCTTTAGCAAAAACCCACTATCTTTTAATAGGAAGTGGGTGGCATGTTGATTGTCAACTCTAATTTCTTCTCTAGACTGAAAGGCTTCTCCATACTTTTTCTATTATCCTGTACTGCTAACTTTTACAAGGATACAGGATCTGCCTTGTACATGGGATAAAACCAGAAGGTAGAGCCTTTAACAGAGATTCCCCATGTTTCAAGAGAGTATATGGCATCAAAGTGGGGGACAAAGTAGCACTGAAAAGATGCTCTCAGAACACCCATTGCTCCTGTGGTTTGTGCATTATGCTCTTTTCCAAGAGATCTGGATTTGATGTATTGTCCTTTGCTTTCTGGGGCAAGGAAAACTCTGAGCCCTTTGAGAGTGGGGAGGAGTATTAAATAAGGAAAGAAAGGACCTACGGCAAAGATCAAAAAGGAAAAAAAACAATACACAGAAAAAACAGCAGAACTGAGAAGATTCAACCCTACAGTACCTAACAATTTTTAAAGGCGTAAGTTTGTCCAATGTGTTGTTTATTCATCCAAATTATTTTAATGATGAACAGCTTTAACATTGGAGTAGAATGCTAATTCATACTTTGTGTGTGGAATAAATGATAGGCAGCTGTGGGCCAGGGGGCCGCTGGAAGCTTTCTGGCAACACAGACTGTACATGCAAAAGAACGTAACTCAGGGTCTCTGGTAGCAACAAGAAAATATATATTGCAAATTAAGTAGTTCTTCCTACCACTTAATGAAAGCTATGTGCATGTGACAGTGCTGTTGTCATGCAGTGATCAATTTGATGTGAATTTGGCCTGTACTTAACACCGTGCTGGGGAAGTCTTTCTGTGCTATTCAAATACTTTGGAGTATAGGATCAGAAGTGCACTACAGCTTTTCAGCAGTCAGGTGATAGGGTGGTAGGCTGGTAAGTTATTTTGGAGATACCTTGAGAAGCAGGAAAAATGAAGCATGCTCATTTCACTGTGCTACTGAAATGGAATACTGAGATGGATCCACCCGTGCTTAGAGGGTCAGCCAAGGGCAGTGTGATCCATCTCAGCTTGCCCAAGAGTAGAAGGTTAGTTCTTGCATCTGCTGGTTTTAGCTGGAGTAGAGTTAATTTTGTTCACAGTGGCGGGTAGGGGGCTGCATCTTGGATTTGTGCTGAACACAGGGTTGATAATATAGAGATGATTTTGTTAGCAGGGCTTACACAGAGCCAAGGTCTTTCCTTATTTTTGTTCTGCCAGGCTGGGGAGAGGCCTGGGGGTGCTTGGGAGGCTGAGAGGAGACATGGCCAGGACAGGTGACCCAAACTGACCAAAGGGATATTCCAGACCATGGAACATCATGCTCAGCACAAAAAGGGGGAAAGCAGTGGATTAATTATTAGTTTTGCTTTGCTTGCTTGTGTGTGCAGCTTTTGCTTTCTCTATTAAACTGTCTTTATCTCAGCCCACAAGTTCTCTGGCTTTTCCCCTTCTGATTCTCTCATCAGTCTCACTGGTGGGAGAGCAAGTGGCTATGTGGGACTTGTCTGCTGGCTGGGGATGAGCCACAACAATGCAGATGTTTCCACATCTCTGCACAAGCAAGACAGCAGGCAGAGACTTGGTTTGATGACAGCATGGTCTTGATAGCAGCACACGTGCCACAGTGCCACAGAGGTGAGGGTCAGAGGATCTCTGCTATGGTCTACAGCAACCCACAGTCACAGTTAGTGCTGGAGATCTGGAGAGGTTGTCTCATTTTCTACACCAAGAACCTATCTACCCCATCTACACAAAAATGATATTAAAACCAGTACATGTTTTCCAGTAAAATGCAGGTCCAAGTGCATCTTGTGTGAGCCCAAACACTGGCACAAAAACACCACCCACCTCATTCTCAGCAGCAGAAAGCCCAGCTCCAGTTTGAAGGACACAGGTGAATGCAGGAGCAGTCTGTGGGTGACTGTGGGCTCAGACTCTGGTTTTGCACCCTGTGTGTAAAAGCAGAACTGTTTGCACAGGGTGGTGTGAAAGTTTGCCAGTTGTCTAAGCCAGCTGGGTTGCTGGAATGGGAAAGGAATTGAATGTGAGGAATGCAAACCAGTATCTAAAAAACTAAGTCATGGGCAGGAGGTAGAATTTTAACTGGAAAAAATATTTTAAATCTTAGAATAAATCTTAATTCTAAAATTCATTCAGGAAACCCTGACAGACACCAAAATAACCATGGGCTCCCTGGCACTTTTTGTTGAAGTTATTAAAACAGCTTAGTAGTTATTTCTGGATTGAACAGTAATTTAGGACTAACGTCCAATACCAGTCAAACCCTGATCTCCTGAACAAATGAAACTCAACTCCAAATCCATACCCAAGAACAGGACAGTAAGGAATGTCAGACTGCATCCGAATACAGAAGATGGAGCCTGAGAGTAATATCCCCCAAACCTATCTTATAAGTACCACCTTGATTCAGCAACAACTCCAACTCCTGGCTCAATTAATTGCAAGCGAAAATTTGACTCTAACACCAAACCTACACGTCTTGAAGCCTTGTCCTATCTCCAGCTGTGTTGTGTCTGTGGAGTACCAGTGACTCTCACACTCAAAATTGCTCTCAGCTATATGGTTCTTTTCAGCTGCAATGCTAAAACCCAATCAATAAACCCTTGTAATCCAGGAGAAATGCCCACAACTGGGTCTGCAGCAAGAACTAGAATTAGACATGGGGTGTAGGCCAACATGAGGATGTTTGATGGCTTTTGGAGAAACTGCCGGTCCAAGTATGGGACTAACAGGATAGGGCCATGCATCTGTGTATTGAAAACAGACAGAGCTTGCTGATCTTTGCTGAAGACAGCTGTACTATCTTGTATGACATGCTTGGATTTTGAGTTGAAATGTGAAGCATGCACTGGATCTAACAAGAGTTATCTAGGTTTACAGCCCTTGCTATATGTATTTTACTTCAGGATTGATGTCAGGGTGATGTACTAAAAAAAAAATCTTGGTGACAGATGTTTGTGTTTTTGAGCAAGCAAACTTCAGTTAATTTGGTACTATACATGTCACTTGGGCTCGTTGGTGGGAAGTCTCAGAATGAGATTAAGAGTTTGGGATAAAGCTGCCATTTGGCTGCATGGATTTACATTACTGTTTTGTAAAGAAGAGCATGCTAATTGAAGCATGCTAATTAGCTGCAAAGTTTTCACATTGACTGGTTGTTAAGTTGTGGTGTGTACAGACACTAGTGGATAAAATTTACTGAATATTTATTATTATTGTATATTATTATTTATTATTACTTTTATTGTTATTATTAACTTTACTGTGGACTATATTTGGGTTTTTGTAATATAAACTGAAATATACAAACCAAGAGACAAAGAAGGAGGGGAAGAGGAGGTCAAATCCCACAGCAGTGGGAGCTGCTTCCCATGAGGCCCTGTCCTGACAGCACTGCCAGGATTTGCAGGTGCAGACCCCTGAAAAAAACAGCAGAAAAACAACAGCATAAAAACAATTAAGGAAGAGTACAGCCAAAGAGAGTCTGGAAAACACTGCCTCATCAGCTTCGGGAGAAGGTTTTGGAGCTGCAGACCACAGGCTCTGAACATTACAAAGGCTAAGGGGTACTTAAGGCACAGTGCAGCACACATGTGAGACAAGCACTGTTTTCTAGCGGGGTGACAAGTCCTGGAAGTTTCTGTTCATCTCCCTGAGGGCTCCCAAGCCTTCACAAGAGCAGCCTGTCAATAAGGGACATAAACAGCAGTTCCCTGCAGCGTGCGGTGACGGTGCGCGGGATCTGCGATGGGTCAGAAACAGTTCGTTTGCGCAGATGGAGCCTTTTATGGATGGTGCCTGCTGAGCTAAGATGTAGGTGTTCCCGGTCCCCAAAGGCTTCCTCAGCACTTAGCCCTGAGCCTGACAGGCGTCACTGCTCCTGGCCAAAGGACAGGCTGGATTTGGGCATCTCAGTCAGGCTGGAATCACTCAGTGAATTACTTCTAGGGATCACTGATGTTTTATTTCCAGGTGTGTCAGAAAGCAAAAAAACATAATTTTTTTTCCCTTTTTTTTTTTTCTATTCCAAGCAGGGTGTGACCTGGTATGTTCATGGCTGCTTAGCTAAAAGTGACATGAGACCCAACACAACTCCTTAGGTATTTGCTGTGAAATAGATATGATAGTAAGTCAGAACGAAATGGGAAATGACTCCTTTCCCTCCTCTGAATATGATGTCAGGCACTATTCACCCACACACGTAATTACTGACTTCATGCTATTATTCCATTGTGTTAAAAGGATTCTTTGAAACTTATAACAGATCTTTACCAGCAATTTAAACTAGCTACCAGTCTCCATCCTGGTTACTGCACATCTACTGCCAAGACACTGTTTTGGTAACAGTTAATAATCATCTGTCTGGACTACCTCACCATAAACATTACAGGGTTTCATCACTCATGTTTTATTTAATTCCGCTTGTCATCAAGGTCTATTATTGGAGCCTTACAATTTTGTTCAAGAGAGTTGATTTTTACTACTGTTGAAAGCTCCTCTATATACTTTTTGCACTTTATTCTCCTGAGCTGGGATCCTTTCCTTTTGGATCTCAGGTTGACATAAGATGTTTATTCAAATAAATTCTTCAGATGATTGACAGCATATAGGAGTCTCTGGTGGAATATGCTTGAGGTGCCAGGGGGAAAAAGAGGAAAATTCAGGAGGCTAGTAAATTACTTGCACTAAATGTAACCACCTGTCTTTGATTCTACAGCCCTTGTTCCCACCCTGAAAAGTTACAAAAGCTACACCCAGATGAAGGAGGTATAAATTGAAATCATCCTTTTCCATGCACATCATCCTCTTCTCATTGCCTTGGTTTTTGTCCTGTTGTGACCTTGTACACTTAGCCCAAAAGCATGCAGCATAAATGAGACAGATAGCTGCCTGGAATAAACAAAATGGTTAAAATGATCAAAGACTGAAACGGGAATAATGAAGTAAGAGTCCTTTCAAGCACTGCTGTTGCACAGAGTCTCAGGAAGGACTCACATCAAGTGAGCACATGAGGCCCTGTAATGAGGAGTGATGGCCCCACCACTCACACGCCTTTGCTCTGCTTTTGCTCGGTCCCCTGACTCTGCTTTTGCTCTGTTGCCAGGAGGAGAGGCTGTAAGGGAAAGTCTGGCAGAGAGCATGCAGGCTGTACTCCTGAAGGGTGCCGGAAGACAGGATGAAGGTTTCTATGCCAAGGAATGCATGTTTGTGCACAGCAAGCCAACTCCAAACTGAAGGAGTCCAGAAAAGGCAGTTGCTGGGTTGGAATGAGCCTCCTGCATTCCACCAGCCCCAGAAATCGATGAATTTGATGTGTTTTGATCAGAAATTCCCTTGTAGACCTGAGAATCTTCTCATCATCAAACCTTCTCAGAGCTGCTGCTTCTTGAAACAAAGAGTTAGACAAACCAGTATTTTTCTGATAGAACAAATAAAATCTCTCCTTGCCCTTTATTATGCAAGCCAGCAGTGAAATATATCTGAACAAAGAAGAAACAGGCATTTCTTTAAAGTCAACAGCAGATGCTGCAGTGAGTATGTTTTTACATCCACTCTCTCAGCACAGCATAAAACAACTGACATGGCCAGGCCTGGGCAGATGTGTTTGCAATGTGTTCAGGCACCACCTCGGTTCTCCTCTGCAAGACACACAATCACATCAGTAGCCCAAAGCCTGAAAGAGTAAGTCCTGCTCAGTGGGTGTGTATCATCAAGGCCAGTACAGTGCTATGCCATGGCTGCTATGTGGCCAAAACTGATGGGCTTTTGGATTGCTCCAAGAGCAAGTAGAGCAGAAGCACAACATTCTGTATTTGTTCATGTAGAAATCTCCCACCCTGAGGCTCTTGAATGTGTTTTGCCAACAGAAACAAACAAGTTTTCTCTTTATACCACAGTTCCTCTTGTCTGTCCTGTGATTTGTCCTTTCCCTGTTGTTCCTGACCTTTCTCAGATTCAAACCTGCAACTCTAGGCATGGCACTTGGAGTAATCACTGATTATCATCTAGCAACTAGAAGTCTTCTCTATAGGAGAACTGATTTTCTTCTCTTGTTTTCCTTTTATTTGCATTATTCACTTTCATCTTGTATTTTTTCTCTCCAGCCACTGCCTTTAACCTTCCCTTATTCATAAGCAATCTTTATTTCAAAATAATTTCTCTGCTTTCAGTATGTGTTATTTCAGAAATTCCTTCACATCTGTCATTTGTGATCTTATTGAGTTGGTCTTGCTGCAGCACCTTTCCTCTCTTTTCCCTCTCTTCTGGAGGATGTGTCCTAGGACTGGACACAGCTGTGTTTTGGCTGCATATAGGGGTGAAACTCTGTGCTCCAGGTGTAGCCTGGACTTCAGATAATCTGAGAAAACAAACCTGGTGAGCATTGCTGCCCACAGAACAGGGCCTGTACTCTTCATCCTTTGCCATAGTATTTTGAAATGATAGTCCTCTCCTCCAGAGAGGGCACAGAAAGTTCAGCTGTGCCAGACTGTGAGTAGGTGTTTTTGTGGAGAACCCACCAGGCATTCTTCTCTTTGGGCATTCCTAGGGCTGGGAGGCTGATGTGATGTCCATGACTGCCCCCAGTCATAACATGGTAAAAAAAATTCACCTCTTCCTCTTTTGCATATCCTGCCCAGCTTGCCCAGCTGAAGCAAGTCCTTTTTTCTGAATACTCGGGGGACACCGAGGCAGATTGATGGTTTTGCTGCATATTCTCATTTTCTTCTTCCTTAGAAGGAAGGTTTCCCTCAGGAGGCCAGATGAGTCAAACTGCCCACAGGAACCAGTACCTTTGCCAGGATTTATTTCTAGTACCTTGCTTAGGGAGCTGGGGAGCCCCAAGCAGCATTAAAAGGTGGCCGAGATGGAGAAGGAGGGAATTTGGGGCTCTAAAGAGCCATCTTCCTACCTGCAGTGGCTGGACCCAGAGATTTTTCAGGGAAATGTCCCTTTTAACTCTGTGTGTACTCTTGCCATGTTCCTCTCACCATATTCTACCCCATTCCCACCACCCCCTGCCTTGGGCTCAGGAAGAAGCCTGGCAAAGGCAAGCACAGGCAGAACAGCTGCAGGAGCAGCTGGGTCAGATGCCAGAGTATTTTGCACAGTTTTTGCTGGCCATATTCAGCCATTCATTGCTGTTTGCTCCAAAGCCCATCTCCCCCTCCTGCTCACGGCTCTTCATCACAGCTTCATTCCTTTTGGCCTCTGGCTCCTGCTGCCTTGCCTCTCCTCTCCTGGCTGGGCCAACCTCTCTTGTTCCATTCCCTCCTCCCTCCCCCTGCTGCTTGCCCTGCCTATTTTGGACATGAACTCCCTGTCACTCAGAGAGCCACATAGAGCCTGGCACACTGGGGTCCCTTTCCAGGCACTGCTGTAATAACAACCACAGAATCACATTGTGCTTATATCTTTACTAGTTTATACAGGAATATACAGTGGTGTTTTACAAGGCTATAAAATATATATCTTAAAGGAAACAAGCGCAGGAAAACAGGAGGAGTGGGGCCAGATCAGCTGATGTAAATAAAGGCTGCATTGAATTAAATAGTGCTGCAACTATTTACAGCAGCTGTAGGACCTGACCTGTGGCCCCTTCCCAAAGCAGGGACTTGCTGCAGCCTCCTGCCTCCCTTATGGCAGAAAGGGAACCGAGCTCCCCATGCCCACCCAGTGCAGGGGGATGCTGGCTGGGAGGAGGAGGTGCACCCTGGCTCCAGTCCACCTGGGGCTGGGACACAGCTGTGTGGCACTGCAGGTGGTGATGCTGACAGCCAGGCTGCTGTCTTGTGCCTGGTGCTGAGGCAGGGACACATCCTCCCCTGCCCATCGCCTGTGCCTTGCCATGGAGCAGCTGCAGCTCCTCTGCAGCTGGACAGGATTCACAGTAGTCATCAAATGGTACCATTTCAGATCTCTAGAAACTACTCTAGAAATGTGAGGTCAGCTTTGATTTCTAGGTGCTGAAAAGAAATCATTTGGCAGAGGTCAAACTTTCTATTTTGACATTTTCTGGTTTGAGGAGAAGCTGAATTCCGTTCAGTTTTACCTGAAACAAGTAGAACTTTCCATTCAGGCACTAAAATGATAAATTTGTGCCTCTGTAGGACTTTCTGGATTACATACACAGCATGTACAGTAGAGCACGTCTTATTTTTCTGGGATCCTATTATTTTCAAAAATAAAAATTCCAACAGCAGTCTTTGTGGAGAGATGGTATCCCACTGAGGCATCAGAATGACATGAATTTTTATCTCTGGCAAGCTGCTGTACTGAATACTTACAGAATCCAGTTAAACAAATAAAACAAAAGGACTAACTCTGTAGAGCTAAACTAAGAAAATGGATAAAGCTATTTTTGTGTCTTTTCTTCCCAGGACTTTTCAGAAGTAAGGGATGTTTTCACTATAGGAATGCAGTTCTGTGGACAGTCAAAAGGAGTAGGAAGTGCCAGCTTTACCCTCAACCAGACTGTCTCAGTTGCCACGAGTTATTTACAGATGTCAGTATCTTCAAAATACTGCCTTACAAAAAACCGCCTGTATCAAATTTTAATTTTGAAAAGAGTCTAGATGTCAAACAATAGGACCAGCTGGTGTTTCCTTCTTTGCTGAAATAAAATACTCAGAGAACAGCAATGATGCACTTTAAAATCTGTTTTGTCACATCTCCTCTGGAAAACTGTAGATTTCAATGGTTCTTCATTTCATTAGAGAAAAAAAAAAAAAAAAAAAAAAACAACCCAAGGTAAAAAAGCCTAAACCCTTCCAACCAGCTGTAAAGAAGAAGTGTAAAGCTATCTCAGCGCAGCAGTCAGCTTCCTGAGATGGTCACAAAGGGTGATGAAAGGAGGTCATGCGTGGAGCAGCTCTTCCAGCTCGCATCTCCGGTGGCTGCAGTGGGCTCACCTTGGCTGGGGTACAGAGGCTTTGCGTCCTCAGGACGCTCCCCGGCACAGCGGCCACTCACACCTGCACAGCAGGGCTGGAGAGCCCTGCCAAAGCACCACGGCAGGTTCCTGCTCTGGGGACAAAACAGTACTGAATCAGGCCTAGAAGTGCTCGGGTTTGGATTTCCAAGGATCTTTAATTCTGGTTTCCAAGACTGTAAACACACAGTGATTAACAGTCTGGAAGCACTCACCATTTCCCCCATGGCCTGAGCCTTAATGGCAATCCTGGGGCGGGGGGGGGGGAGGATGATGGGCTAAATCCCATCTTTTGTTGAAATCCATGAGAAATGACTTGCCAGCGTGCATTGGAAGCGAATGCTGTGCTTTGGCTCTGCTGACGAGCTCTGCCCTTGTCCCTCTCAGGACTGTGCGCACTTGCGGCAGTGGAAAACTGCTTTCAAATGCTGCAAAGCACACCTTTCAAATGAGCTGAGCAGGCACATCAGAGAGAGGCAAGAAAGGAAAAAGGGGCTAAGATGTGATTGCTGAATAAGAAATCAGCAAGGCCCATTTGGCACCGCGAACACTCCTCCCTGTGATTTGGCAGGGCTGCCTACACTCTGCACAGGTGCAAATGACTTCTCCAGGGACAAAGCACTGCAAAACTGAGCCTCTTTTCCAGCAAAAGACAAGTAGGGGAAATAAATCTCTGGACCAAACCCTGCTCTCATTAACACTCCTGAATTCTACTGACTGAAAGCAAAACACTTTCTTAGATTGAGCAAGAAAAAACTTTATTATCTCATTTTCCTGGTTTGACCAGAAGGTACCAGCAGGCATGGTGTCCTCCATGCTGAAGGAGACACTAACTTTCCTGGAGTAGTGAAGGAGAGGTTTGATCACCATCTTGTTACCAGTGCTCTCTACACACCATTTAACTGTTCCAAGCATTACTTGTGGTTTACATGTTCCCTCCATCTCCACCTTGGCTTGCATGCATGCTGCTCACTAGGATATGTACAATGCGGTCCTGCTGCATCCCACCCCTTCCCTGGAGGTGGAGATGGAGTCAATTTTCCAATATCAGGGGTGTCACTGACATCCAGCAGCTCTGGAGCTTCCTTGACTCCTGCATTTACGGTGCAGCAAATCCCAGGGCAGAGCTCAATCATGGGCGTTACAGCTGCATGGGGCTTTCTCAGTGGTCTCATCATACAACAGAGAATACATTACAAGTACCTCTATTTGCCTTTTGTTTGCAGGGAATACAAAAAGAAGCCACGAGGAAGCATGTACCATGTCATATCATACCAATAGGCATTTTTCTTAGTTATTAATTAGGAATTAAAAGGAAAATGTGCTAATGGTAGCCAGACCTAAAAACCCACAGTTTTTACAAAGTCTCACCACTTTTTCATTTTGGTTTTTTTTCCTGGAAAAAACTGTTAAAGCAATTTGGATAAACTAATGTTTATCTAAATGTTCAAAGTGTGCAGAGGTCTTTGATATCAGAGCAATCCCTTTGTGGCCTGGCTTTTTGACATACACCCTGCTGGCCTTTACTTTGTGTGTTGCAACACTAGAATATTATACTCAGATACAAAAGAAGTCAATAAATACAGACTTTAATTAAAATAATGTCTCCTATCAACAAGCTGCTGATAAACAACACAGTCTTCTTGTCCTTTGTTTTTTATATTTTATGCTGTTTCAGGAATTTACTGAGCTACAACCTTGTTGGTTTTCTTCATTTTATAGATCAAATGTACACAGTTGTTATCATTTGATGCAAGCTTCTGTTATTACAGAAATATGAGGTTCTTACATAATTACAAAAGAAAATTGTAGTAGATCAAGACAAAGAAGACATGTTATACACTTTACACAACTTCCACTTTCATCTCAGCTGTCTTTGCTTCAGGACTTTCCATTCTTTCAACACTTTTTTCCAAATTATTCAGTTGATCCCCTCTAATGTCACTCCGCTGTGATGACCCATTGGGCAATATATAATAATGCTGGAGCACCCAGCACCCATGGGTTAAAACTGCACTACAATATGAGTATTATTCTACCAGCTTGATGGACTCATTTACAACTGTGGTACCGGTGATAAAATTACAGAGCTCAAATCCCTTTGGTCTTCTGGAGTCCTCTAGCTGATGTCATTTTTCACCAGGAATTAATATGTTATTTCTTACTAGAGAGCTGAGAAGTGCAAGGAAGGCAGATAGATATGATTATTAAATGCAGTGTGTGCAAGAGGGGAAAAGATGCTGAAGTCAAATATACACAAAAATTAATAGCTTTCCTGATCTGAGCTCATGTTTCTCATGCTCTTTGGATTACAGTAGGGTTACCCTTCTGGTGTCTGCACCCCAGGGATTCACATCTGTGTAAATGTGGTAATAGAAAAAGGCCCTCATGATGAATTCATGAATTGTTCTCATTGACACTAGTTGATACTTTTACTTGGACAAGTCTCCTTTGCAGGTGCACTGACCACACACTAATTGAAAGGATTATTTTCATAACTTTCTGTGCAGTCTGCAAGCTTTCTGTGAAAAGCATAATTGTTTCAACCAGCTGCTTGGAGTTGTTTTTATTAATTTCTTTAAATCCAACAATGCTGGATCGGCATATTTGAGACTCTCCTCCAAACTGCATATGAGCATAAATAAAATTAGTGAATGTGGATCTTGTGTAGGAGTGAAATTTGTTTGCAAGTACAGAATTTCTGTGCGGAGGAAAACTGCTTTTGAAATGTACTTTTTCTCCCAGCCTCGTGCTATTTTTACCCTCATCCCCACAACAAATCTTTAATGTGCAGTATGTCTGCATGGCACCTGTTGGGATTAGCTGGGGCCCGAGCAGACACATTACTAGTCCACGCATTTGCACTGCCTGAAACATCTAATCCTGACTTTATGCTGTGTGAAGCTCCAGCCATAAAGGGTTCTTCAAGCAGTGTTATTCCCCTTTCTTGAGTGAAAGGCATGTCTCTTACCATAAGACTGGCCCTAAAGCCTTATGAACTCAGTCCTTAATTCATATAGCAAACAAGCAGTATTAAAAAGGAGTCCATGGAACAATTACTTGGATGCCACCTTGGTACTTCCCTGCTCCTTTGTTTGGGGGAAATGCTCAAGGTGTAGAAATTACTCTGGGCAAGCTGAGTAAAATCAGGCTGGGAACAATAGACAATCTCCCAGAGACAGGGGCGTGATCCACTCACCCCTCAGCCTCTTTCTCACCTCAACTCATACCCTCAGCATCTCAGGGACCAGAGGGTTTAGCTTTCATGCAAAAATCTTGCCGTCTCCTGCAGCAGCAGAGCAAGATTTACACAGGAAAGGGGATTCCAGTCCTACCTCTTCTGTAGCCTGGGTGTCTGTACACTGCCTGCCTGTCCCAGCCCCTCTTTTCCCACTCCATTCCAGATGGGAGACTACAGCCAAGCCCTTCTCTTGTCTCACCCCTTCCTTCTGGCATTCCACACACCCAGCCATTGAGTGGGGCTCCAAACACCTTCTGAGAGGCCTGCTCACCCCTGACAGTGGGAAAAGCACCCTGAGCCTCTTCCTTCCCTTATATTTGGGGTCTGGCTTGCATATGTCACATGCCACGAGACTATGGAAAGGCAGTGCATGCTATGAGACCTTTGGCAGCTGAGCATCAGCTCAGAGATTGACTTAAAATCCATCAGGAGGATGACATAACTGGAGCAACACCCAGAAAAGGTGCAAAATGGTGCTTTGGTGGCTGGAATATGATGTAGGAATTTCTGAGCAGATAGCACTCAAGATTATGAGCTTTCTTAATGTAAAACATCCGTGTAACTGTCAGCCTCCTCGTACTCCCTCAGCCTCACTAGTAACACCTTTGCTCCTATGGGAAAGGTGGTTTTGTAGGGCAAACGGTGACTTCCCTCTTGCTGCTGCTGTCTGGGACACAAGAAAACAATCACACATGTTCAAAAACCAGGCAACGAGCCTTGCAAAACCAAGGGGCTGCCTCAGAAATTACTATTAATATGCAAGTAAAAGTAGGATTTCCAAATTTTCTTGATTTGGACTCACCAGGGTGGGATATACTTTTTACTTTTTCTCTGCACCCATTTAAGATTTAAAAAAACCAAAAAAAAACCACCAAACAAACAAACAAGAAAAACTTGTTTTGGAAAAAAAGATATGCAGAAATTTAAAAAAATGCAATAAATATTTTGGGTATTTCCAGGAAAATAGCAAGCATTGAAAATACAGCTGGTCCAAAAAAAATGGAATTACCATTTCTGGACATATTTGGCATGTTCAAACTTGTTTCCATTACAAATCAGAACAAGACTTAAATAGTTTAAATTTCACAGTATTTCATACCAAGAACAAAACCACCTCTTTTTTTTCAGTGAAATCAGTGTTTTGGTAATAGTCTCATGAAATTAAGTAAAGCTTGTACTAGTGTAGCAGAAGAGTTAAGTGGGATAAAATATTTAATGGTGAAAGGAGGCAGAGACTGTCTCCCAGAGAAGTTTCATCAAATACTTAAGCAGATCCAGGACAGCACCTCTAAGGTTACTTTGTCTCTTGTTTGAGTAGGGGATGAGCTTCTATGCCATCCTATGTCTGACCTGCCAAGTCCCCACCTTCCTCCCTGGCCTGCTTAGATGCTATTCTTCTCCTGACCTGCATGGAAAACTCTCTTCACACTGTGCTGCAGCTGTGCCTCCATCAGTCCTGGGCACTCATGGGGACTAAGGACATGACAAACAATCACTTAGAAATTTGGGGCCATTGTGTTAGGAAAGTAACGTTCAATTTTGCTGCAATGCTGCTCTGAGCAAAGTGCTCTCGTGTGGACCTATAGCCCAGGATTTGATGTATGCCAGTCAGGCTTATGAGTGCTGCCTCTGATGCCCTTCTCTAGGCACAGATGAGTCTGGCCAGGCATCCCAGCTACTTTCCTTTGGCCCTGGTGCTTCAAGAGAACCAGCATTTCTTCAGGCCATGAACAGCAAACCTCCACAAAACCTTTTACTATGTTGCCACCTTCTGCTGCTGCTCACTTCCCAGTGCTAGCAGTGAATTGATCTCTGAGGAGCCCAGGTTGCAGCCTGTCTCAGAGCAGGCAAAGGTTTTCTTTGGCAAGAAACCAAAAAGCTTTCTGCACAGGGCCCCACGTGGCTCAGCATGGCCAAGGGCTGCACTGTCCTGCAATGCAGCTGAGGAGCATCTCCTCTGTCCAAACAGGTTTGTAAATCAAATACTGCTTATTCATGTTTGTTCTCACTGTAGCTTCATAATTCCTGATGATCATACTCAGCTCCAAAGTTTGCTCCTAAACTTCCCAGAAAAGTACGTACTACACTGTAAAAGTGCAGTGTATGTTACTCTACCAAAAAAGACAAAGATAAAGCAGGATCTAGTCAGTAAAAAGCAGGGTCTAGTTGGTAAAAAGCAGGATCTAGTTAGGCAGTAATCACAGATTCCAAACACCTCCAAGATACAAAGGGCCCGTGTAACATGAGTTTCTGGTAACACTGTCATGAGTCTTATTTAGGAAATGGCAGGGGATGATGATGGTTCTCCTCCTACAGGGCCATCCTGGTACAGAATATGCTCTGAAGCAAGACCTGTAAGGACATTCTCCAAAGGATCCTCTTTAAAGGGCCTCTCAGGTCTTGCCAGGATGGTTCTGCCTGGGGCCAGAAAGCCAACTGGGGCATGCAGGATGTGCCCCTTGCTAGTGGTCCACACACATCTGTGTAAAGCTGCTCATGTACACAAGGGGCCTTCCCACAGCTATTAGGTTTTGTGCCCCAGGGTCTTACCTGAAGATCAGCATTTAAATAAATTTTTGTTCATAAAACTATTTATAACAAATAAAGCATGCTTTACTTGCCCTTTAAGAAATCACTAAAGCCGCGTTACTGTTATTATTTTTCCCTAATAAAAATAAATTTTCTATCTTGCCCTGTCTGGTATCACTAGTAAATAAGGATGGCTAACAAGTGCTTCTCTGGTAAGAGATAGACCTTGTTAAACAGCCATTAAAACCACTGCTATCTAGACCACAGCTGCATCTGCTACAGCATGGGGTTCTTTTCATCTGTGACCCAAACCCTGTGTTCCTCAGTGAGACGAGACTCACTGCTCTTGAGTGGCACTTTGCTGGACTAAAACTGATTTGCCCACATGTTTGTCAAAGGCTGATCCTCAGCAGGTGGCATTTATTTGAAACCGGACATGGCAGGTGGTTTCAGCCCAGAAACACATTTTTGCACAGATTCCAGTTAAGTGTTTATAAGCTATTGGTTATATAAAACTGAAATGGGTGATCTTGGCAAGTTTTCTGTACTTTCTCTGTGTGCTAACAACTCGGCTTAACTTTTGTTTGTTGTTGTGAGGCTTTCAAGTGTGTGTCAAATATTAACATTTTAATTCTCAAGGAAATTAGTAGTTGGAAAACTATAATCTCTTACAAGTACACATGCACACACACGTGGACACGCTCAGTCCATTAAAATCACTTATGTTATTAACTTTGTACTAAATCCTCAATGTGGAATGGCACATGCTGAATCATTGAGGTATTTGACAAAGATCTGTTTAAAGGGTTACTCTGGGGCCCCAAATTCCATTTTTAATAACAAGGCCCTATTGAACCTAATCAATGGGTTTTCTGTCATTCCACCCCCTTCACGTCCCCCAGCAACTTTAATTAAGAGCTTTTGGGCAACTTTAAAGGCTGCAATGTATTATTTTTAGCTGTAGCTGTGAATTGCTATGGAAGAGCATGAAAACATGCCTGCATTGATCTTACTGCCTCCCTCTTCGGGAGCGGCTGCGAACCTTTCCCTCGCACGTGGGCCACGGCTGGCATTGGATTCTCCAGCCCCAGCTGGAGGAGCAGGCACGTTCGGCTGTTACTGCTGGCAGGCAGGGGACATTCCACTCCAGGCTCATGCAGAGAAGGTCAGGATCCAGACATGGTACTGCCAGAGCATCTCAGGGCAGTGGCAATGGTTTTGGCAGGTGAGAGCCCCAGAGCTGAGGGTGTAATGTGGCCGCTCCAGGCCAGACTGCAGACAACAGCCTTCAGCAGCTGCCTGGCTGGCAGGAGCAGGTTCCTGTGCTGAGCAGGCACACAGTCTCCTCTTGTTTGTTTACTTTTTAATCAGGGTTTTCTGTGCTACATGTAAAGGAAATAAAGGGGCTAGTGGTTTTGTTGAGTTGGCTGTTTTTTGTTTCAGGACAAATTATGATATCCATTCCTTTTTAAAATTTTCCCGGTATTTTTTGAGTGAGGAATGGAGTCGTCCTGCCAGGACAAAGAGACTTGGCCAGCATGCCAAAACTGCAATTACAGCTAAATGAAAAAAGTAAGAATGAAATGTATTTTATTCATTTCAGCTGTTATGTCTTAATGCAAAGAAATCACTTTGCACAGTTCTGTAACTGACACCAATTTCTAATCTCCAATACTATTAACTTCTAAATCCCTGTTATAAAGAACATTGGCAGAATACCAGAGTCTAGTGCAGCTAAATAAACTTAGTGAGACCTGGTGTTTTATTTTCTTTTTTCTAAAATGCTGAAAAAATCATTAAACTATTTTGTTAATTGCTGATAACATTTTGATTAGTTGGATTTCCTCTTTTGGCTGCAATAGACACATTCCTGGAGCATGAGCATGTTTGCCTTTGGGACAAACAAAAAAGAAAAAATAGAAAGAAAGAGAGACCATTTTTTGAAATGACAAAATGTATTGTTACAGGATTAGAGACAGGATAGCTCCAGGATTATGCTGTATCGCTAACTCAATTTAAGAGGCCTACAAATTGAAACTAAATATTGAATAGCTGTAGGGAAAGGGCATTGTTAAGAAGTAATATCTGTGTGAAAACTTGATTGTTTCATCTCAGCTGGATTGAAACAGTTTTCTGACAACTCAGAGACTGTCTCATACAAGCTAGCAAACCTTAAAACATTTATTTCTCTCTACTATTTCACTAAAATAGCACTGGAAGACCAATCCAAGTCTCAGATGTGCACAAATAAATACTAACTAAAACAACCTCAACAGAAATGTTTCTACAAGTCAGGGACAGGCTTTGAGCAAGACTCCTGCCTTGACATCATCATTCCAAAGTAATCTGCAAAGCTGTCTTCTGCTAACCTTGACTTTAGTGATGTTCTAAACCAATGTAGCATCACTTCTCACTTCTACGCTACAAGATTTAATTGGGAGCTTAAACAGAGCTGTGCCAAGTGGGACAGTGGAAGTAATTACCAGATTTAGATATTCTGGCATCATGGACAGAATTTCTTAAGCACAGGAAATGAATTATAGCAGAATATCCTTAGACTCAAAAATTATTGGCAGGGAGGAAGGGAAGAACAATGCAGCCTTGGTTACATGCTGACGAGCTTTGGCTGATTTGCCGTGTTACCATTTTAGTCTGTGTGTGGCTATTTAATTTTTTTTCCTCAAGAGAGCTGAAGTTCTAACACCATCTAAGTCAGAGCTTGGAGGGCTTTTTTCATTTCGTGTCCAAAAACAGTTGGATTCACAGAGGACTGAACAAAGGGAGAATATCAAGAAAATATGGATTGCTCTTACTGGAGCATAGGATCTTCCATGAATAAGAGCTTCTTGTGATATTAAAATGGGCTGTAAAATCTCCTTCTTCTGTTTCTGACTTCGCAGTCTGGCTGTACCTGTGTCCCAGTGTCTTTAAATAAATTAATGAAAAACTCTTGACTGAAGCCATAGAGGAAAATATCTGGATTTATCTCACCTAATTTGAGACATTTGCATGAGATCCCTTGGCATCGAGTGTGACACCAAAGGCTCCTTCAGTAATCCCTGCAGACAGACCAGCACCCCTCTTCCTTTCATGGTCTGAGTTGCCCTCTGACAGATCATCCATTTAGCAGGCAATTCTCCTACCATGCTTATTATTTAAGTCCCAAAGCCAAGACCTTAAAGTGGCTGCAGAGACGTGAGCCTAGGCCATTGGACAGAGCAGACAGACAGAGGACCATGTGCCAAGGAGCCCAGTGGCTGAGTATTTTCACTGGGACTGTCAAGGCTACCAGCTGGGCTAGCAATGTTGGTCAAACACTGCAGAACCCGTGACATGCTCAGAAAGGAGATAAGATTGCATCACCTTTACCAGATGTCACAAATGGATTTCAGATGTAATTTTCTACTGTACGTACTGGCATCTTAAGCAAAATATGATCCAAAAGAACAGGCTCTGTATGCCATTATCAATCCCCTAAGCCTGTTGTCTTACCAGCTGTGACATCATTAGCTGCACATCTGTCTCTAAACCAAAGGTGGTTTTCTAGCCTAACTCTTATCCCACGTCCACTCTGAATAAGCTCTGAATAAAAGACACTTGTTAAAGTTCAGCTGTAGCAGGGGGTACATCAAGAGATGGCAGATGGGCAGGCCCAAGCCTCTATCACTGAATACAAAGATATATGGCCTATTGTCTCCTTATGGCTCATGTGATACCCTTGATAAGAAGAATGTAAGTGTCTGGCCGCCATACAAAGTGAAATCTATACCCGAGGAATGCATATAAGTCAACTTCTACTTAAGCCTTAAATGATGGGTATATGTATAATAGTAGCACTGAGAAAATGTGAGGGTTTCCAGTTCAGTGGCCTAAACTGATGGGAGAAGAGCAAGTTGGAATTGACCTGAAAAGATATTTGAAAGGAGTTTAAAACAACTAGAAATATTTTTTTCCTCTGGCAGTTTAATAAAAATTAAAAATAAGATTCCAAAAAAGATGAAAAGGAGGAAAAGATGGCTCATACTGTGTATTAGCTTACCAGATTATTATGAAACCAGTAACTACACACTTTCCCCTACTAGTTCTAACGAACACAAATTTCATGCCCTGGATTGTAAAGCTCAGAAGTATTGCTGTGTCTACATCTACATTCAGCCTCATTGAAACTTTGCTGAAAAAAAAAGCCACATCACACAAAAAAAGCCTAGCCGAGGCTGAGCTGGAGAATACAGAGGTCCTTTTTTCCTTGAACTAGATGGCATGACAGCAAACAAAAGAAATAAAAGAATTGTCCCTACTGGCACCATATTCATAGGAGGGAAGGTCTCTCTCAGTCAGATACTGCACAGTGATGGAGCCTCCTGCATCCTCACGCTCCCTTTGATAAGGAGAGGGAGTCAATGAGAGCCAAATCCTGACACAGCAACGGCCTTTGCTCCTTAGAGCAACAAGGCCTTTTAGGGATAATTCAGCTTAAGCATAAAAGAAAAGAAGTGGAAGTGACCCTATGTTCCCCAGCAGAGAGAGTTCTGGGCATGTCTGGGTGATACCTGCTGGAGGGGTCCCTCTGTACCAAAAGTTAGTGTATTCTCCCATTCATGCATTTGCTTTGCAAGAAACACTGGGGCCCATGCTGTGAACTGCAAAAGCACAGGCTGGCTACTGTTTGTGTGGCCTCATCCCACCCCTGTGTCAGAGCACAAATAAGGAATTTTTGCTCTTTAACAGAGTCAGGAGTACTCTATAATCCAAGCAACTTCATAATGAACAAGCTCTCATTTAGTGTGAGGCCTTATTCATTGCATGCCTTACTTACAGCATACTGTTAAAACAGCCATGATGTTGCCCTGACTCTGTTTTGGTTTTGGACTAAATACAGCACAGTAAGTCAAACATTATTGGTCACAATGGTAATGCGCAGTGTGTATAATGTGCTTTTATTGCTGCAAGGCATAGCTGAAATATTTACACAGAATACATGAAATAACGGCAAGATTCATGTTCTGTTCCTTATTTGTAAGGTATTTCATTAAAAAGAATCTGAAGTTCATAAATAAAATAGTAATATCACTTATTTCCAGATACTAGTTCCAGCTTGTTGATTTTAATAGACAAGTATAACACTTCAAATGTGGAAACACAGTGGGTAATATTTATATGAAATCTCCAAGAACCGTAGTATTTTGCTCATGTGGAATATCATGGCATTTTGCCTGGATCAAGTAACCAGTAGATTAGCACATTAACACTTTTAAGAAACATGCGTGTAATCCACTCTGAATGTGGTCTTTGACTCCTGGTAGGCATACCTAATGATTTTCAAATTGGCACGTTACTTTATAAAGCAAGTCAAATAAACAGGAATTGCAGAGCAGCTTTGGTTGGGGTGGATGGCATAAGCGCACACATGTTATCAACAAAGGAGACAGGATCAGCTCTACAGCCACAGAAGGATTTGTAGTATCTACAGAGATGCAGGAGCTTTAGGGCTTTATTCTCCATGTGAGTGGGTAAGTGAATATTACATTCACAGTCACCAGTTCGAGGTGACAGAGTAATGACAGACTCTAAGGCTGACCAAAACCCCCAAAGTCTGCAAAAACCATCACCATTGCCAATTATGAAGGTCCCACTCCAGTCTGCAGCTACAGGAATATGTCCACAAGACAGACAACCATGTCCAGGCTGCGACAGGCTCTATTCCAAACCAGGAATTAAGGAGAAGAGCAAGAGGCACAAGGGTTGTCAGTCCTCTTTTACTCGGCCAAGGATGTGTGCCTTCAAAGATGTACTCCAACACAGACTCTTCACGTGGTTTTGGTGACACTGCCAGTTCCCTGCACTGCTTTTCCCACTTCCCACAGAGAAAAAAATCCATCTTTCCCTTCATGGGAACTGCTGCTGACTGCAGTGGTGTGCTCGTGGTGATGAACTGCTCCACACGCACAAAGTCCTGGTTGTGTGGAATGCACATGCAGGCTCGGTGGTAGGGTAGCTCAGGGTTCTGGCTATTTTAACAGCCATATAGAAGGGAAAAAACCTTCAATTTCCAGGGTGCTTTCAGTGTGCTGTAGCAACTGAGTTCAACTTCTGAGGCAGGAGACAGCAGGGAAAACCCAACAGCCTCCCTCCCACGAAAGAAGCAGCGGAGTCCAGGCTGCATGCCAAGGAATCCTATCTCTAACCTTATAAAAAACTCACCAGGGCCACCTCAAAAACAATAGTGAAGTCACGCTTGGCTGCAGTTGGTTATGGTTTGAGAGCAAGACCACAAACAGGTCTCCCAGAACTATTGTGGCTGGCTCCATTTCCTGCTAACTCAATTCATCACACTTGTTCTCTCCTTCCTGGAGACAACTTTTATAGCCCCATTAATGTACTTACAGAGTGTCCCTGCTTTTCTCAAGACCAGATATGGCTGCCCAAGGTCATAGTAATTAAGGCTGTTCTTTGGAAGTGACTACATAGAAGTTAATGGTACAAATCAAGAGATTGTTCACAAAGGTTAAGTTTGGGATCTCACCCTTCATCCTGCTGAGGGCTGATGCTCTTCTTGCTTCTGCACTAGAGAATCAGGAATAAGCACAGAGTTTCTGGTTCTCTAAATAGAAGGTAAAATATCCTTGCTAGATCATGTACCCAAGATTTAAAAAAACCCCTATGGTTTCAACTTTGGTTAAAATAACCTGGCTAAGAAAGTCCCAACATGGATATTTGTGAAATGGAAGAATTTTAGAAAAGAAAATTATAGGATTTGAAAAAGAGCGAGAGAATTGTTGTCATGGAAAGAGTCAAATCAAACTATCTTTTAAAGCTAAAAAATAAATCAAAAATCTGTTAAATCTGGTCCCACCTCTTCTTTAGTTGCCTGGATGCAGAAAAGATTTTTCCTCTGCATCGAAGTCATCTGTTGAAAAAAATATAGTGGGAAATATTAAAATGTTAATCATGAAGAACTTGGAAAGCTCATTTAGAAAGCAGCTCAGATGTCAATGAGCATCAGTTGCTGTGAACCAAGCACACACTGAGTACACTATTAACATCTTGTCAAAACTCTTGGGTATACAACATCAACAAAGCAGAAACAGCTCTGAGTAAAGTTCCAGTATCAGGACAGGATGAGGTTTGGTGGACTATTAAAAACCCAAACCAAAGTCCCTCTACTTAAGCTCACACAAAAGCCCAGATTTTTGGAACATCACACTGGAGTCAGGCCTTCCCCTCCCCACTGACAGCTGAAGCTATTTTTGAATTTGGGTTAGATTTAGTGACTAGGCTCCAGCCAAAATATTTAGGGGGGGTGTGGGGAAATCATTGGAAAAAGTCATAAGACTTTGCCTATTTCAGAAACAAAAGGTTTCCATTTTGTGGGCTGGGTTCACAAGAGGATTTGGGAGCTGACCACTTTCAGATGTGCATGCTGCAGAGGGGTGATTACACACCCACAGCTCCCAGCTCTGGCACCTCAGGAATGGGGATCAGGGAATGCCATCCTTGTGCTTTTATATCAGCATCCTCCACAGAGGCAGCCAGATCTGTAGGGAAGTGCTTGAGTAGGCAACTTAGAGCAGCATGCAGAAACTGATTATGCTCGAGCCTTGTTTAGGGTAGCAGAGCTGCCTTCACATGAGGCCTTTCTCAATTTACTTAAAAATTGACTTCTAAACAGAATACAGCCAATGTTTGCAGTAATAAAAGGTGGGGGGGGGGACAAGGATTTGCTTTGCTGGAGTGCATAGGGATCCCCAGTTCCAAGGCCAGAAAGGATGTCATTTGGTCTCTGCTAAAGTCGTGTGTTTTTTAATCCATTCTTTTAGAGCAAAGCAAGTACTTCTGCAGAGTGTCCTGTGGAGGCTTTACCCTTTTCCCTCCCTTCAGAGACTTCTTTTTAAGTTCTTTTATTCAGAAAATGTGGATGTTTGGGCTTGCTTAGACAAACAGCAGCAAGTGAGGAAGCACCAGGAGAACCTTAACATAAAGCTGCCTTTTATCCACACACTTAAACAGTCTTCACTACACAGCAACTGAGTTTCTTGCAGTCATTGCTAGATTTCATCCTCACAAGACTGTTTATTAGATAAATATGTTTTCTGCTTTTATCAATGCCAGACAGAAGCAGTAGGTGGGGGGAGTGTCTTGGCAAAGGTCATGGAGGACAATCCCAGTCGAATGATGGAGGAATCTGGGTTTTCCAGGTCGTGCCAGCTCCTAGGACATCTCTCTTCTGTCAGATAGCCACTGGGGAGGAAACAAGGTCAGCAGCAGTCATGAAGAAAAGATCTGAGCATAGCAAAACCTGGGGCTGACTGAGGAGAGAATAAAGCAGAAAGCAATGTGTTTATTTGAATGCCAAGGTTGTTTAACAGTGCTGCATCTCCACATGCACAGAGGTTTCCTCACTGCTCTTAAAGGGCAGCTTGACTGCAAAATGCGACTGCAAATTTGGCACTTTCCTCAGAAGGTCCCTGTGAAGAAGTCAGAAGCTGGAAGAGAACAATTCTCATTTTGATGGGAAAGTGTTGCTCTTCAGTCATAGAACACTAAATAAATCACTGAAATTTATTTAAAAAAAAAAAAGCTAAAAAGGGCTAAGAAGCCCAGTCAGCTTATGTCTTACCTTCTCACACAGCCCTTTGTGCACAAACCATCTTACCTTTCCCTCCAGCATGCATCTCTTCCCTGACTTCCATCTAACCATGGCCACAAAGCCAACACTTTCTGCCTGGTGGGGTCAGTGACCCTCTTCAGCAGCCCCCACTGCCATGCTAATGCCACAGATAACAGCCAGCTGACAGGCAAGAAAGTTCCCCTGTCTCTGAACACATCTGGGTGGTGATGGAGCTGGGGCATGGAGGCCACAGAGCGAGGAGGAACCCCTTGCCTCCACAATACTAAGACAATACCTTATAGTAGGCTTCCAGGCTGATGGGAAAGTGTGTTTTTCAGTTATGAACTCTGCCAGATAACCTTAAAAACTATTGAGATGCAAGAAAGCTTTGGTCCTACAAAGCCTTAGAAAAGTTGGTTGCCTCTCACACAGGTGACATGAGGCACATGCTCAGAACACCACAGGATCACACCCCAAGAAGGACAGTGAGCACCTTCTGGGCCTTGTCTGTCATATTTGTATGAAGTATTTGGGTTTTCCACTGGGAAACAGAAGAAGTAAAACCAAACAAGGATCCACCAGCTAAGGACATGTAACTACATAGCATGTGTTCTCCAGGGCTGTTCAGAGGCAGCTTTTCCAGATTTCTTGTGCTATTTCAATACCTCTGCTCAGGCTCATTTTCCTGCCAAAGTGTTACATTCAAACAAAAGCTCCTTTAAACCCCACAAGCTTAAACTTAGGTCATGCATGTGCCAGAAATAATTTTTAAATATCCTCATTACCTTCTGATTCTTCCCAGAGTATTTTACTATTTGTTTGGGACAGAGGGAATGGAGCTGCACTAGTTTTTCTCCCAACACCATTTGCATAGAAGCTTCAGAGAAGCTGTGCATTTTGAAAGCCTAAAGCCTGTTTCAGTGTTTCAAACAATATAACTTTTTCAAACAAATCCTTCTCAGTCCAATAGAGATTCTATGGCTGATTTTTTTTTTTTATTTCACCCAGGACAAAGCAGTAGGCAACCTGAAAGCTGCATACATCAAGAAAAGCTGTTTTAATGATGTGTGTATCTAATGCATGCCTTCCTGGTCAGTCTCCTCTTTCTCTGCTTAGCAGAGGGAGCTGAGCTGACTTTTGGGTTGATTCTTGATTACAGTGTTTTACTGCTTAATTGTAACCTCTTTAACTTCAGATTTGCTGTAAGCAAAAATAAGCATCAGTTAACTATTACGTATTTGCAAAAAGATGACAGAGTTAAAAAGCCTTAATTCAATATCCATCTTCAGAGGTTTATAACTGAATCCATACTTGAATTTAAATACCAAATAATCTGCTGATTATTATGCATACTTTTCATTCAGTGTAACAAAAACATGATGTCGCAGTCATGCTGTGAGCTCTGTAGCTAGGTTTCCTTGTTTATATTAACAGCTGTAAACACAGTCTAACTCAGCCTTGATTTAAACACAGATTTCCCATACTTTCAAGAATTCACCACGTTGTGAAAGCTACAATTTCAGAACTTTTCTCACGTGCATATTGATTATGCCCAGGAACAGCCTGCAATGCTACACATGCACTTGCAATGACCCATTTTAGAGACTATATTAAAAGGGCCAGTATTTAATTCAAAAGTAAAACCAGCTTTGTGAATGTTTGTGTATAAACTTGTTCTGAATGTTCAGAATGTTCTGAATACAGCCTGCAACCTTCTGCATAAGGTACGTTCACTTTACTGGGTCAAGGTTCTACATGCTCATTCCTTCATTTAAAAATACAGGTTGTAAAAACCTCCTAAGGCCACTTAAATCTGTGCAAAAAATTTCCTTCAGTCAGAAATGGATTTCAGTGCAAAGTTTTATATTCCTGTCTTGTAATAACAGTGCTGAAGAAGCTGTGCTTTTGGAAAAGTGACACTGCCTGGATAAAGGACTCTTGAGCTGTCTTCTTCAAGAGTGTGGTGAGAAGCAAGCTCCATTTAAGCAGAAAGTCGGGTGAAGCAAACAAAACCTGATGGGAAGATTTTGTAATATTTCTGCCTTGAGAGGGGCAGCAGCATGTCATTCTAATGGGTTCCCCTGACACAGATTAGATCTCCCAGTCTGTGAATGCTGAGCAAAGTCAAGCAGCAAGGCAAAGCAATCTTGAGGGCCAGGCTGGTGGGCATCCATCCCTGCAGGAGGAAAACCTCTCAGTCCTACAGAGCTGCTATTACAATTTACCAACACAAGGTCTTCCATCCACTGTGTCTTGCATACAGAGAGAAAGTAAGGGAGAAGGAGGGGATTTTGTCTGCTATTGCAGGGTCCATCAACTCTATCAGAAAAGCTTTTGGAATCACATTGCTCTACCATGACCTAGGGATGTTCCTGGGAAAGTTGATGTCATGTCTTCACCACTCCACCACTGTTGACCAAATTTCCCAGTTACACCTCTCCTCCCAGGAATCTGTGCCTGGAAAACCTGATTTAGACCATCACAGACCATCTGCAACTTTGTCACAGTGCATGTAGTCCAGGGAAATACATCTCTGGACCAGGAGGGCCAAAGTGCAAGACTGATCTCATGACCCCACTCATCCATGACCAGTGGTGAAGCCTCAGACCCCCTTCTGATCCTGTACTCACACAGAGGTGAGCACAACACTAACCACCCACATGCCACCAGCTTTGCTCCTCCTAAGCACGAAGGGCAGGCTCAGGGGTCCAAGCTGTAGCTGGGCTGGGCCCAAAGATAAGTGCACAACTTAGAATCCAAGCACTTTGGTCTGCTCTGGGGCCAGTTCTCTGTCAGGATGCTCCCCAGAGTTTTACTGCATTTCTCACTGTCTCTTCCAGGCAGTGAGGGCTGCTGGAGAAGCACACAGAATGACTCATATAGAACTCCAGAACTTCTCATAGAGAACTCTGGATCCACTCCTTTGTAGAGTAGGACAGGTTAAGCAACCTCCTACTTCAGTATTTAGGTCTCATGCTAAATACTGTCTCTTGTACCCCCTTCCTTTCAATGATATGAAGTATACTTGTCCAAAACTTTATTTTTCCCCCTTTGAAGTCACATATGAATGAGATGTGTCAAGTGCCTAGTCTAGCCATTTGTGGTGATGCTAAAATACAGCCTGGATTTTGAAAGGATACAAAAGGAGTTTAGCTAGGCCATTCCACATTATCCTTTGCAAGTTATTTTTACATGTCTGAGATCTCATTCAATTTGCTTGGCTTCTCAGAGGACAATTAAAAACAATATGTAGCAGATGGGAGAAGTAAGACAAACAGAGGTTAAATGACTTGCCTGAGGCTGGTAGAGTCTAGCAGAATGGGCGACAGGAGTCCTGGATATTAATTAGTTAATATTTGTACAATGCTAAGAAAATATATAGCCCTATATAAGTATTATTGTAAGGTGGCCCCTGCAGTTTGGAGAAGCAGAGGGCAACAGTGCACAGGCGAATGCAAATATTCTTTCTTGTTTTGTGGCATTTCGGTCATCGTGGGGTCTGGGAGGAACAGAGCATTCCCAGGACATGTGAGAGAGGGAATGAGAGAGCCCAGGGAAAGAGATCCCACTCAAGGAATGCTGTTGTGCACCCCCAGGCTGCTCTATCCACGCATCAAGTCCAGGATCAGCTGTTTGTGCTTTCCACTGAGGCCAGTAAATCTGTACAATCAAATCGGGCTGCATGGGCAGCTGCCTTCAGCAGAAACCTTGGAACTGAATTTGAGATATTTGGGGGTGTTTACAGCATTAAGAGGTGCAAATCTCTCTGAAGTGCCACGGGACCCACATGCCACACTGCTCTGTGCTCTGCTGAAATCCCAGGAGGAAGGTCAGGCTCATCTGTATTAAAGAATGATCTATGGGAAACGAGGAAAGGGTCACAGTGTCAGATTTCTCCTTTTTTTTCCCACCTCTCTGGGGCATTCATCCTGCTCCCATGACTTCAGATCTGATTTCCTCAGATGCATTTTTCAGTCCAGCTTCCCTTCACACCATCACACATCCCAGCCTCCTGCTCTGAGCCTGCTCCAGATTCCAGTATCAGCCTGAATGAAACATGCATCAGATTTTCTCCAGGACAGCTCTCAATCTCCAGTGTTTTTAACATGATTTTGCTGTGCAATTTCAAGAGTGGGGAGAATTTTTGGCCATTTCCCTTTTTTCTCTTGGCTAGAATACAAGAACATTAGCTAAGCTGTGATGTGCTTTCCTCTGCAATTTTTAAATCACTCAGACTTCCCGTGTAGTCTACTAAAATTTTCATCCAGTTTTCATCACCTCATATCTTCATTATCTGAACTCGCGATTTCTTTTCCCATCAGTTTTGCTCAGACTTGACTGAAATGCAAAATTTCCAGCTGAAAATTCCAATGTTCATTCTCATCCAATACAGGATAAATGGCTCAAATTTTAAAAGCTCCTCCTCAGAAACACTAACATTTGAAGTTTTACATATTTAGGCTAAACTTTCCAGCATTTCTAGTTGCTAAATTCCAAATATTGATTTTTTTTTTATTTACTTGGCAGGCTTTATTCAGAGTAGAATCAATGTCAGGCTGCCTTACCTTTCCCTTGCAGATTCTGCTTGCTCTGAGTCAAAATCCATAGGAAAATACACTTAAGTGTCATGTGGTCTTTACTGCCCCTATGGCATGGTACAGGGGGAAGAGCATGTAGTGTGCATTGAGAAATATATCTGGTATAGCAAAGGACCTCACCCAGAAAGGAACAGAGAGCAGAGCCTCGTGGCTGCCCTACAGCTCCCACCAAGCCCCAAAAGGATGCTCATTTCTCTACCATGCAACCTGGTGTGCTGATTGCAGATAACACAATGGGAGATATGTGTCCCACATCCCATTTTTTCCCTTAAGTGATACATCATGCTTTTATCTGATTTTTTTTTTTTAATGAAATGGTGTGCATCATTCTAATGAAAAAAAATTAATTTGGTCAAGCTAACTTCAAATTAAGCCTTTTCTTTTTGCTACAGAAAATGTCCTTTGCTGAGAAGCTGTGTCCTCAACTGTAAAATCATCCTGGTAAAAACATTCCATAGCCTCCAGTACAGCTGAGAATCATTATTTTTGCTACTGCTATAATCTGAGCAACCTGATGCCTCTTCCATTTCTTTCTTTACTGCCAAACCCTCTTCCCCATCAAACCCTTAAATTGTCTCTCTTGTCCCTCATGTCACCCACTGCAGCCTTCCTTGTGCCAGGCAATCTCCTTGTGATTCCCCAACCCAAACCCACCTGTAAAGCCATCCAAAACTCTATTCCTGGCTGAAAAACCTTTATGTTATATAGTGGCAATTAAAGACAAACAGAAAGTTACTGCTGTCAAGAGGGTTGTCAACGGTTTCAGCCAGTGTTCTGAAATGACTGGAGAAAAATAAATAACAAAACATAAATACATTTTTACTCGATTCTTAACAATATTTAAAATGTTCAACATCATTTTTGATTGCCAAAAATTGATGGACTGTTCTGCAGAGTGTTTTTAAAGCATTAAGTACGCGGTTGAGTTTGTGGTTTGAAAAATTTTGGAGCTTTTCTTCATCAGAATTGTGATTTCCAATAAGAAATATAAAAATAATATGACATGGAAGCCAATAAAAACATAAACATAAAAATAAAATCTACAAAATACAGTCCTTTCAGCCAGGTCTGTTCTCTTTTTCCAAATCTCATGTCAAAACTTTGCTTCAACAGCTACAAGAAATTGGCAAATTAACAAATACCAAGGCAAGCCAGGAAGCAGTGCTTCTAAATGACTCTGAAGTATCACATTCTGGTCATAATTAATGAACATGGACCAAAAAACCCACATTGTAGAGACCCTCCAAAATCACCCCCACACCTTCTTTTAATTTCTTACAGTCATATGCTGTATTGTTGTCATGTATGTAACCTTGGGTCCTCTGGATTCCAAAAACTCCTGGTGAAACACCTTCTTTACAACAGTGCTCTCCATGTTTGGCAGGTCATATCTGACCTGCAATCAAGGAGCATCATGCTTGGATTTCAGGAAGCTCAAGATTGGTGGCTGCAGTTGGGCTTGGTTCTGTGCTGGGCTGCACGTGCCCAAGGAATGCCAAGTACCCTCAAATCCATTAACTTCAGTGGGAATTAGAGAGCTCAGCTGTGTTTAATACTCTGCAGGGTCAGGCTCTGAAAACTGTATTAGCATTCTGAGTCCCCAGTAGGACAAAATTCAGCAAAGCATTTGGATTGAGATTTAACTGTAAACATGTGAACACTCCCCCTGATTTCAATATGACTATTCTCATGCCTAAAGTTAAGCATATGCCTAAGCTATGTGCTGATTTTGAGCCAAAAACTACTGTTTTCAAGGGCTACACAAGTTCACAATAGGCAAACTGCTGGTCTATAACATTAGTTGCATAATCTAGTTTTTCCTGTTTCATAAAGGCTAACACAAGACTGTCTTTTTAAAATGAAGCAGCTACGCTGAAGAAGATGGGGCATTCTGGTGAAACACTGTGTACTTCTCTAAAGATACTAATCTACTATTATTATTGTTATTATTACTGTTATTCCTATGTGAATGCAGGAAAAGCACCTATCCCAGACTCAGAACTCTTGCTGCTCCTGAAAGAATATAAGCCATACAGCAAAGAATAACAAACTCTCTCTACATGACAGCAAACATCAGTCAAGTGACAGACAAAAATATCCCACTGTCCCCAGAGATCCTCAGAGTCTTGTACATCTGAACCCTTCCAGGGGCACTAAAAACCAGAAGCATCTTATGGTGCATTCTGAATGTCCCCACTTTTCACCACTCCAGGGGCCATGGAAGTCTGTGGGATCCTGAAGAAGGATGGGCTGGCATCTCTCCTTTTTTGAATTGGGAGGGAGCTTCTCCCTTGAAATGGTGCTGGCCCTCAGGAGACAGCATCTTGGCTAGCTCATGGCAAGGGACAGATGTGGCTCTCAAGCAAATTCCTTCACCCGGAGAAGCATCAGGGGATGTGGAGCCTGCTGTGATGGCTCTTCTCCTCTGAAAGCAAAATGCTCCTTCCTCTGGGAGGACACTGGGGCTCAGAAGCCAAGGGACAGAGGGGCGTCCCAGGAAATCTGTTAGGGCACAGAAAAGAAGCATAACTGTGCATCACTCTGTATTTTGGGATCCATTAAGGCTCTTACTATACCCTGCAGAGTGGAAGGATACAAAACAAACCAACCCCCCACTCAGAGGCCAGTAGAAAGGGAAGAGCTTTTGGGCCTCATTTTTCACCCAGATGCCTTAAGTGTGTGCAGCTCATGGCACTGGAGCCATGTTCTCAGAAGCCATAGGAAGCCACACAGAGGAGGAAAAAGCAGAGTATGGTTCTCACTCCTCCACTGTGCAAACTGGGGCCAAGCCAGGAACTGCTGATGCACCTCCAGGCCAGCTCCAGAGGTCCATGCTGAGGCTGCCTCCCCTGGACTTGAATCTTTTCCCCTCTACCAGCAGGTTGTCACTCCGGCTTGTTATATCAAACTCTGGCTTTTCCATAACTCCACAACCTATGAGCCTTACAGTGCAATTAACTGGCTGCTGCAAAGGCACCATAAAGGCAGAACAAGGACACATTTAAGATGGGACATCTTAAATGAGCATGTGGGCATAAGTCTGCTATTCTCAGTCTGCATCTCCCTTTTTTGACACGTTTCACAATCATTTCATCACACAGTTTTTGGTACACGTGCAGCTACTGGACTGACAAGATATCTGAGTGTTCAATTTGTCTCACAGAGATGTTTCCTGAGCACCTCCACATCCTGAGTGTGTGTGCCCAGTCCAGCCTGGGTGGTGCGGCAGAGAGCGGCTGTACTTGCTGATGCGGGGTGGCTGTGCCTGAGAGCACACTGTCCCAGCTGCCGGGGCAATCACCGGGGTGACGAGATTTACAGCATTCTCCTGTGCTGACAGAAAGGTAGCGCTGGGGAAGGTTCTGGACGCTCACCCCAAGGCTGTGGAAACAGAAGAGCAACAAACGGAGCCAGCACTTTTACATTTTGTAAATAAGTGCTGGTGCCTTCATTTTGCTCCAACAAAACTAGACCTTCCAAAGACTCGAATTCTCTTTGCCGCTCTTGCGCGGGCACCCGCCGTGGGATTTTCCCCCGACAGCTGTAGCCAAGGGCTGCCGGGCCGCACACCCACCCTGTTCCTCACACCCACCCTGTTCCTCACACCCACCCTGTTCCTCACATCCATCCTGCTCCGCACACCCATCCTGCTCTGCACACCCACCCTGTTCCTCACACCCATCCTGCTCTGCACACCCATCCTGTTCCTCACACCCACCCCGCTCCGCACACCCACCCCGCTCTGCACACCCACCCCGCTCCGCACACCCATCCTGCTCTGCACACCCATCCCGCTCCGCACACCCATCCTGCTCCTTACATCCATCCTGCTCCGCACACCCACCCCGCTCCGCACACCCATCCTGCTCTGCACACCCATCCTGCTCTGCACACCCATCCCGCTCCGCACACCCATCCCGCTCCGCACACCCATCCTGCTCCTCACATCCATCCTGCTCCGCACACCCACCCCGCTCCGCACACCCATCCCGCTCCGCACACCCATCCTGCTCTGCACACCCACCCCGCTCTGCACACCCATCCTGCTCTGCACACCCATCCTACTCCGCACACCCATCCTGCTCTGCACACCCATCCCGCTCCGCACACCCGCCCCAGCCCGCTCCGCTCCGTCCCGTCCCGGCGCAGCTTTCCCCAGCGCCGCCCCTTGTGCTGCCACCTCCTGGGCGCCGGGGCTCGGGCGGCGGGGCCGCGCTCCCGCTCCCATTCCCTCTCCTGTTCCCGTTCCCGCTCCCGCTCCCATTCCTTCTCCTGTTCCCACTCCCACTCTCGCTCCCATTCCCTCTCCCGTTCCCATTCTCGCTCCCACTCCCATTTCCTCTCCCACTCCCACTCCCGGCCGTGGGTGACCACTTGTGGGCCTGGGCGGTGGAGCTGCGGGTGCGCGCCCGTCCCGCTCCTCCGTCCCGTCCCGTCCCGTCCCGTCCCGTCCCGTCCCGTCCCGTCCCGTCCCGTCCCGCTCCTCCGTCCCGTTCCGTTCCGTCCCTTTCCGTCCCTTCCCTTCCCGCTCCTCCGTCCCGTCCAGTCCCGTCCCGAGCCGCCCTGCTGGCCAGCGGGAGCGATCTCTGCCGTGGATGCGGTGCTGACATGAAACGCCCCAGCAGCGTCCTGCTTTCCCGCCAGTGTTTTTTGACGTTCAGGCGTCCTGGGGGGAAGACCCCAAAGCCCATTAATCACTTCAGGATGTCTGAGACGTGGGCAATAACACTGCGGAGAATTCAGGCCCTCTGACACTCCAGTGCAGTATCTGAGCATTTAACAATAACAGTCAACACTGCTGATGCCTGTGAAAATACAGATGTAAGCCAGCTGTCTGTCAGGGTGAAAAATGTGTTTGTCTTTTCGTTTTAACGTGTCATTTCCCTCTTGGACATTTGCTGTGTTGCTGCCAGGATATCACGTGCTTCCAGCACAAACTCTATCCTGGGAAGACAAACCACGTTCACATGGAGGGGGGCTGTCACTGTGCTTTCTGCAACGTTTTTTCTTCATCTGAAGATGAACAAAATATATCTGACCTAATTCCTTAATTTTTATTATTGTTGATGTAATTGCCAATATCTGTTTCTAGCCAAAGGTAATTGCAGATTTATCCATAAAAGGGTCATAGGAGGGGTAAAAGAGTGTGTGTGCTGGAGGTGTCAATATTGAGATTAATAAGAGGCAATGGAAGTACATATATCATGATCAAAAATTAATAGGCATAGAGTATACTTATGGTGGGATGACTGAAAGGGGGCAGGTTTGGATCACATATTAGGAAGAAATCATTTACTGAGATGGAGACGAGACACTGGAACAAAGTGACCAGAAAACTTGTGGATGCCCCATCCTTGGACGTGTTCAAGGCCAGGTTGGATTTGGCTCTGAGAAACCTGGTCTAGTATGTTCCTGCCCATGGCAGAGGGGCTGGAACGAGGTGATCTTTAAGGTCCCTTCCAACCCAAAACATTCTGGATTTCTGTGATAACTCAGGATTGGCATAGAACAAAAGGATGCAGACATTCATGAAGGACCAAAAAGGGGACTTCAAGGACATGGATCTCAATATATTCAGAGAACAGATAAGTATGTTCGTATGTAAAGACATCTTATGTAAAAAAAAGAGTTAAGGAAAACTGACTTTTTTATTTTTATGAGAAACAAATATTGCAGGTAGATGCATAAACTATTCCAAAGCAAGTGAAGAAGAAGCAATGATAATAAAATCAAATTGATTATACCACAAGCTCTTTTTTGACTTCAAACACTGGAATACAATAGCAATCGAAACAAAGCTAGATGGTTAAAGCCAAAAATAATTAGTGTGACAATAAAAAACTAAGTCAGGAAGGCAAATGCACAAAATGAGTATGAGAAGTCACTCTGTAAGAGGCAAATCAAGAAAGTACTGAAGGGGAACTATTGGAGAGTGATCTTCTGAAGGCCAAAAGCTCTTTTGCTTCAGCCTTCATTGAAGCTAATTACTAAATTATAGTAATTAGATAGAGTGGCTCAAATAAATAGAGTGGCTTAAATACAGTACAGCAGACAGAAAATAAGATCTCCTGCTAGAATATGGGAAGAAGAAGCAAGGGAGTGCTTACAAAAATAAGAGCCTTTCAGATCAGCGACACCTCTACTCTAAAGCATCTGGCTAAAATGCTCTCAGAGTATTACTGGTTGCAAATATGCTGCAAGAACATGTAGAGTTCAGATGAGAATCAAGAGAAGCATGAAGGCTAAGAAACATTGCTGTCTCTAAAAGAGCAAAGCTGGAATCATAGCTGCCTCACACTGGATTGAACTCTCAGAACAGGACCAGAACAAATTTAAAAAATCCAAAAGAACCCAAAAGTTAACAATGCAAGTAACAGCTACATGGATTTCTCCAGAATACACTGAATCAATTTCAATTATTTCCCTCTGACAATGTAACAGACCTCATAGATGGATAGAAGAGAATGAAGAAGTATTGGTGTACTGTGATTTAACATGATTTTTGTCACTGGCACATAATTGAAAGACTGAGACATGGTCTAGAGGAAATCATTATTGAGTAAATGTTAGGAAGGGCAGAATAGTGCCCTCAGATAATAGTTAACCATTAACTTACTGTGAAAATGGTATTCTTTAAGAGTCTGTCATGAGCTTAGCAACATTTGCATACTCTTTAATGATCTGGATGTTGTGTATTGAAGGTTTCAATATACAGACTTCAAAAGCTTCAGGACAGAAGAAGCAAATTGGAGAAATTATCTGACAAAGAGATAGGATGTTTTTCACTTTAGATTCCTTCCTGCATGTTACACCTAGCCAGGAATAACCACCTGGACAAGTAAAGGATGGATGGATTTTCTGGGAAAGATCTTGTGCTTCTGGCAGATGATAACTGAGCACAGGTCAGCAACATCTTGTTGCTGCAAAAAAGGCAGAGTCAGGGGTGGGCTCCATGGCCAGGTATCTGCCCTCAAGGCAGAGGAACACGGCTCCTCTCAGCAGGGGCCAGGCTCTGGCTCAAACAGTGCAAGTGGCTTTGGTGTGTCTGGGGCCACACAGCAATGGGCATGGAGGGAGATCTGGTGAGGTCAAAAACCATTCCTAAACCGTATAAAGCTTTTGGAGTAGATGTCAGGGAGGCAACTATTGCAGTCTGGATGGCTCTTTTTTATGTTTTAATGCAGTTCTGTGGTCACCCTGATAAGTACTTCTAGCCAAGAGGTTGTGGTGGTTTGTTTGGTTTTTTTTTTAATCTAGAGAACAATTTAAGCAATGTTGGAGCAAGCAGAGGCAATCTATCAATTGGAGTGAATATGTTATCTGGAGACCTACAGGTTAAAAAATAGATTTTGGTTTTGTTGTCTAACAGACCTGATTAACAGTGTAAATACATGTAAATATCTTTGACAAGGACAACTATCTCAGGTCTGTTTCAATTCATTTTATTTCAAGAAGGAGGCAATTCCCCCTGGAATCCAAATCGTTTGGATCGCTTAGGCTCCATGACAACCTGTATGGAGGAAGTTGTGTTGGGGCAGCTGGCTGCTCTGTTTCATTTTTTAGAAGTCAGATGAAATTATCTTGACATTCCTGAAAGGAAAAACTTGCCAGAAGTTTCATGAGAGATTTTTCCTTTCAGTGAGAGTGAAATCTTTTTTAACATGCCACATTGTCACACGAAAGAGAAATCTTGAATTTCCAGACATTTCTGCTGGTCAATTAACTCCTTTAAAAACTGCTTGCTCTATTAAAAAGAAAAAATAACTTCAAAGTTTATAAGATTTACAACCTCTTCAGGGGTGGAGGCCTGGGACACAGACATAGCAGCTCAGAGGTCCAAACTTACTTGCTTACTTCCTTTGACTGCCACTGACACTTCAGTATCCTGGTGCTACAGTTGCCTTTGGAAATGTTTTTCTGATTTATTTTGTCTTACCCGTACAAGAAAACTACAAAGGCAGGTGTGAGACTCTAATTTTCAGAAACAGTAAAGGGAAAGTTATCATTTGTGTTCTTGTCCATCTGCTCTGCAGTGTTCATGGGACCTAAAGCAGAATTTCCACTCTGTTTCTGTGGTTTAATAATCATCAAATTCTCATTCAGAGTCTGTGACCTGAGCCAAGTTTCTCCATTAACCAGCCTGAAACATCTTCCATCCTGAGATGAAATAAGATCAGATTCATTAAGCCCTTCATTACCATAAGGAAAATATATAGATATTTACTGGGGGAAAAAAAGCCTTAAATTCCTTCATCCCAGATAATTTGTTCCTGCTAAATGTCACGTGTTGCAAATGCCTGCAGTTCATAACGGTTTTATGAATCAGAGCTTGGGAAGGATGATTAATATAAAATGGGCTACGTGGCATGGACCAGGACACAAGAGAATGGTATGACAGGAAACTGCTGGGGATTTCAGCTTCTGATAATACTTTAGTAAATGCTAACGTGGAATCCACCTAATAATCTGTAGAATAACACTCCTCTTCAAGCAGAACTTTTCCCCAGTGACTTATTTGCTAAACACAAAGTGCCTTAGATTTTCAATGGTCGAGAATATTTTGAGTTTGACTAAGGCATAAAATAATAAAATAATAAAAGTTTCCTTTTCTCCCTTTATCCTTCATATTTTTTTCCTTTAACATTAGTCACAGGATAGATGAGGTGAAAAATGCAATTCAAGTTTTATATTGTATTCGTACTCATTTTTTTTTCCTGTAATATATCCAGAAAAGTTGCATTTTAATATTCAGGTCATTTGAAGATTTTCTTTTTATCTTTATAGGAAATGGAATAGTCATACTGTGCTTTGCCTTTTACTCATAGATTTTTTTTTGGCAGTGGTCCTCAGGACAAATCTTCTCTATCCTGAATCTGCTAAACTGGAGTTTTCTACAGTGCTATAGAGCAATGGTACTTCTTCACCATGGACCTTGTGCTAAGCATCGATCACAAACAGAACCAAAAAGACAGTCTAATTATCAAAAAAATGTTAAAAGAGAAAAATGTGCCTGACTCTTCCCTAGAAGCATGGGATATAGTACCAGAAGAAATTCGCTATGAATATTTTAATTGGTTATTAGATGGAAGAAGATTTCCTGAATATGAAGTTATCAACACACAACGGCCATTTCATGAATTTAAATGCACAAGGGGAAAATATTTGTGGATGATGCTTTATCAATTTCAACCTGCCAAAGAGTTGGGCTAGACCCTTAAGATCCTTTTTTTTTTCCTAAACAGATCTTTTTTATTCTAACATATTGTTTTATTCTAAATAATGGCAAGGAGTAATTTCCAAAGAAGAAATGCCCACATATAGGTCATTGTATGTTTACTAAAAAGCATTATGGTCAGCTATCAATAATTTGGGAAACAAGTGATCTAAAGCTACTTTTTTAAGATATTCCTTTTCTTTTGTACCCATATCCAATGTAAATATTAATAAAATTATAGGTCATTCAAAATTTCCAGAAATCTTTAAAGAATTTTTGCAGTTGCTGTATTAAATAGGCATCCTGTCTTATATGGAAGAACAGCCCTGTGAAATTGTCCCTGCTGTTCAATGACAGAATTCAGGTGCTCCAAAGCCAACCCATACACTTTCTCCACAGGCCTGGAAAGCTGCTCAGTCCTTCACTGGCCAGCTTAAAATGCTCTTTAGACTTTTAAGTAGTGGAAAAGTACAAGTTAAAAGTGGTGATACTTGCTGCTGTTTCGTGGCAACAAAATTATTTCATGTTCAGGGCTGAAATTATGTCAGTGTTTGGCGGTAGAGTTGCAAAAGTACAATTGCTTATCATTGCTTGGAGGGAGAATGAAGATAAGGGGCCCCCATCTCTCCAGGGGACCTCAGTACCCACCCTTCCCACTCCTTAAAGAGAAACGAGTGTCATAGTAGGGAAAACTGAAATCCAGAGTCATCAACAGCCTTCCTTCCTTACAAAGCTGGAGCTCTGCAGAAGCAGCAACATTAACTCTCTATTGCACAGACCAGCAGCTTTCTGCAGGCTTCATGTTCCAAAGTATTCAGAAGCACTGAGTCAGGGCTGGCCTCAGCAGAATGAATAATTACACAAAACCAGGCCATTTTCAACACTGGCAAAGCTTTGTTAGTGCTTGCACAAGAAGATGCTTTTGAAGAGTGGAAATATGCTCTCCCAGCTGGCCACCGGCAAGGGACTAAGCATTTATAGGGTCAGTACTTCTCCAGGTACTGCCTCTGTGACTTTAAGTTAGTCAGCTAAGGCTTGATTTGTTCAGCAGTGATGGCCAGGTTTCATTATCTATCCATTAGCAAGAGGTATAAATGGCCAGCATGGCTGAAAATCAGGCAATTATCTCCTTGCGCCTCACCTTCCCCACACTAAAAGCAGCAGTGATATTTCCCCAAGCATGAATGGCTAAATTCACATGAATGGGGTGAAAAGGGCCATTTCAGTCCGGCATGGAGCTCTGTTCCTTTCCCTAGGGAAACTGCTGCACAGCAGCTCCTTACATTAGCTGCAGCCTCACAGACCTACATTATCAGCCCTCAACCCCGAGCTAGCAGCAGTATCCAAAAGCTCAGTATGGAGCAGGTCCAGGTCCTTCAGCAGTTTTACAGCTTGTGCTGTTTTATAGCTCCATGCTGCCTCAGCCAGGCTGTTACCTGTACCCAAGCAAGCAAATTAGAAGCTTTTGTGGCTTAGAATTTGTGGGTGACAGTACCACCCTGTCTTACTGCTTCAGTACAAACATGACCCAGGAAAAACAACTCCTCCCATCTCCCCCACCGCCCAGGTGACCTTGGGGCACAGGCCCTGCACGGCCATGCTCCCCTGCTGGCATCAGAGTCCACTGCTGTGGCAGGAGCGTGCTGGCAGCAGCAGAGGGTGTCACTGTCAGGCTGCAGTCACCCGCAGCTTTCCCAAGTAGCAGCATCATTCCATGATGCCAAAGGCTGTAATTTGAACACTGCAAACTGCAGGGCCTCAGCTAGAAGGGAAACAGCGAAGCAGGAAGAATGACCATCTTTGTACAGATTATGAGAGATAGATTACAGTCAACTGGAAAAAAAAATCACAGAGCAACAGAGAGGTGGCTGGAAACCTTGGAAAAAAACCCAATTCAACAGAACATCAGTATTTTGAGAATCCCAGCCAGGAAGCAGGACACAGATACCATGCAGTAAAGTGCTGCCAGACATGTTGGTTATTGATTTTTCTGAAGATCCCACCTGAACTGAATGTGTGGACTGAATCCCAATGAGAGTCCCAGATGGAGTAGGCAGTTGTGGAGGCAATGGACTTATTACTCTTTAGGACTCAAGGGACCAAGATAGGTTTTTACAAGCAGCTAAAACGAAGAAAGAGATCATATGGGAAGGTGCTAGGCTCCTATTGTTTCCGGACACAAGTCCTATAACCCAGGGCAAAAGGGAAGAATTAACTGTGGTTTAAAAAAAAAAAAAAGAAAAATATTTGAGATATAAAATGTGTCTGCATCAGTTTTTCTAGCTTGCCAAAGTGTACAGTTCACACAGTGAGAAAACCAGCTTCTTTGGGGAGCAGAGGCAACAGGAGTTGCTGTCAAAATCATTGGAGACAAAGAAACTCTGCAACTGCTCTCTGCAATGTGCTGGGTCCCCACTGCTCCCCACAGCAGGGAACTGAATACTGGCGCCATGTGGGAGTAAGGGAAAAGCTTATTTCTTTTTCCTTTCTCTTTATTTTATGTCTTGTAGCCTGTGCTTCCATGCTAGTATCTGAGTGGTTAAAGTACCTGCAACTGCTGCCAGGAGTTTTAGGATAAGCACATCCAGTCCATCCCAGAACTGCATCTGGCTTTGGTATGTGTAGTGGGTGCAATTGCTGCACAAACACCACACGTGTGCTAATCTATTTTGGCACTTTCATCCATGTCCTGACTGTGTTTAGTGCATAACAAAACAATGTCAGTAACATCAGAGCCCCCTGGCTTTTGCAGCAGGGGTGAGTCCAAGGGCCCAGAGAGTGTCTGCTTGCTACAGCCTAAAAATTAACCTTGAGTAATGTCAGCTTAAGTGCCCAGAAAGGTTTGGATTTCAGTGTCTGTCCTCTTCCCTGGAAACCTGGAGGTTTTCAAAGGGGAAAAACAGAACTGCTGTCCCTCCCCAGGGTACTGTACCTGTGGAGGAATAACCCCAATTACCAGTAGAGGTTGAGGGCTGCTGCTGGAGGAGCAGCTCTGCTGAGAAGGACCTGGGAGTCTTGGTGGATGGCAAGTTGACCTTAAGCCAGCAGTGCCCCTGCTGCCAGAAGGGCCAGTGAGACCCTGGGGTGCCCAGGAAGAGTGTGGCCAGCAGGTCAAGAGAGGTGATCCTCCCCCTCTCCTCAGCCCTGGTGAGCCCCCATCTGGAGTGCTGTGTCCAGTTCTGGATCCTCTGTTCAAGAAAGACAAGAGCTACTGGAAAGGGCCCAGTGGAGGCCATAAAAATGATTAGGGATCTGGAACATCTCTCATGAAGAAAGCCTGAGGAAGTTGGGACTGTTTAGAGAGGAGAAGACTGAGAAGGGATCTCATCAAAATATAAATATCTCAAAGATGGGTGCCAAGAGGATGGTGCCAGACTCTTTTCAGTGGTGCCCAGTGAGAGGGTGAGGAGCAATGGCCATAATCTAAACCACAAGAAGTTCCACCCCTCAACTTTAGGAAGAATTTCTTTATGTTGATGTGTCACAGCCCTGGAACAGGCTGCCCAGAGAGATCATGGATCTCCTCTCTGGAAACATTCAAAACCTACCTGGACACATTCCTGCATAACCTGTGACTCTGCCTTGGCAGGGAGGTTAGGCTGTGTGATCTCCAGAGGTTTCTTCCAAACCTAATGATTCTGTAGTTCTGTGATTTCCTCTGACTGTGAGGGAGCCTGAGGGCCACTGGTGGCTCTTTGCCCCTCAAAACCATGGCCTGGGCTCTTGGGGGAGATGAAATGCTAAGGAAAAGGCCTTTATGAAGCTGAATGGGTGGTAGGAAGAAGGCCACAGCAAAATCACACATGAACATCCAATTCTCTGGCAGAAGCCCTCCTGGGCAAGGCAGATGGACCCTGAGGGAGCAGCACAGTGGTGCCAGGTGCTCCTGGTAGTGACTCTGCTGCTGACTGTGTGCAGCGTCCCTCAAAGCCACCACGCCTGAGCTGTTGGCTGGACCCTCCGCACGTAAGCAGGACTGCTTCAGCTGCTTTTAATTTATGCATCTCCATCCCTCTCCTGGCATCTCTCCTTCCATGAACAAGCACAGCTTAAAGCCTGCCAAGAGGTTTACCACCCCAGTAGCTGCTCCTTCTGAAAACATCCCAGGAACCACTAACCCTCCCTTACCCTTTCTCTCCTCCATACGTCGTCCTTCTCCTCACAGCAAGAAACAGGCTGGAAAACCAGACTCATTTTTGATGCTGATTCCACAGGTGTTCCTGCCTGCCACAGTAGTGCTCCATCATTAGGGGCTGGACTCACACCCCTAGTTCATGTGAATACTTTCAAATGTGTAGAACCAAAATAGGAAGAGAGCCACTTGCTAATAATAGGCATTGAAATACACTGGCATTTGACTGCCCTCTGCTTAATCCTTTCATTTTCTTCCACAAATGAGATTTGCTGCTGTAGCCCAGATTGCAGAGCAGTAATGAGTGAGGAAGGAAGCTCCCACATGCAACGAGAGGCTTAGCCAGAAAATAAACAAACTAGTCAAATAAATAAAACACCATCCCACATTAGATGAAGTTGTACTGCCACCTCAGGTTTACCATCTGTTTCTACTTTGATTCCAGTGCTTCTTTCAACCATTTTGTCTACTACTTATGAGTTCAGCTGGCGGCTGTTGTTTCTAAACACAGTGGGGCCCCAGGAGAACCACAGTGCCCCATTCTCCCAGTCCCAGATCCTGGGACATGATCTAGGAGAGAGAGAAAGAAGGAAGAAGATAATGAGAGGGGGAAAGAGCAAAAGATGAAAGAGAGAGAAAAAGAAAGAGAGAAGAGAGAAGAAAGAAAAAAAGAAGAAAGAGGAAAGAAAGAGGGATCCTTCCCACTTTATTTTTCTTTTTAAAACAACTCTTCAGTTTGGAGGGATATTAAAAATAGAAGAGTGTTAGATTTGGCAATAAATTAATGTCCAGATGAAGGGAAAACAATTACAAATTGGAAACAGATTTATTCACACTCAGTGTATTAATGAAAACGTAAAAAAAAAGCTAAACTGGGTATACTGTGTGGAAAAAAATAATGGCCCAGCAGGTCTACTTTTTATTAACAACTCATCAGTAAGCAGGTTGTAATTCATAACAAAGAATTTACCCCAAGGAACACCACAGGACTGTGAGCTTTTTAGTTTCCTAAGAAAATACATATGTTGTTCCACTTGGTTTCCTTTCAATAAAACCCACCAGTTAGCACTTCATTTTCGAGCTGTTCTGACAAATCAGGTGAGTTAGCTTTGTAGAAAAAACAGAAGCCAACTTTTCAGCTGAGAATTTTAGGGAATTTTTTAATAACTTAAATAAATTTCCCAAACAGCAAGGAAGTATGATAAAAGGCTGTGAAATGAGTTTGTTTGGAACAGCTTGAAAGATTTTTTCTTTTAATTTGCTTCATTAATTTTTCCTGAGGAAATATTTAGGGATACATCCCTTACTGCTAAGGTATGTGTTTGAGACAAAAGGAATTTTTATGATTTTTGTTGTGTTTTTATAGTGTCTTGAAACCTGATTAAAGATACTGATGAAAACCTGCCCACTGGTTTGCAGCTATGTGCAAGGCCTGAAGGAGATTGAGGTGCCAAGAAATCGGTTTTGTGGAGGTCACTTGAATACGATGGGTCTCTTACGACACAGAATCCTGTGTTGTTTCCTTCAGCTGCTCCTATCACCTACCTATAGAAAAGCCCTCTTGAAGGAAGAAAATAATCAAGAAGGCAAGTAGGAAAACAGAGAGAATTATATCAAATGAAAAGAAAGAAAAAGGAACCGAGGTGCAAAATTGGTACAGATTTAAGTAAATCACTCAAGTTTAAATTGCTACAGTGCAGTGCTGGTCATGACATGCAGCATGTCCAGCCTGGGTTCAGTAACAGACCTGCCACAAGTGCCAAGGCCTCCCAGCTGCACCAGTTCTGTTATACCTGAACAGAATTCTCCATTCAGTCATTTTTCAGAAGGAAAAGAGCAGCTTTCATATATTTTGTCAGCCTTTCTGCATGGTTTGGGAGAGCAGAGTTCTAGTGCAAGGCTCCAAGAGACCACTGAGAGTTTTCCCATCAACTTATCAGTTCATATACATTGCTTATCAAACATCACTGAAGGATAGGGAACTACCTGCTCTATGATTTCCAAGCATTATACTGAAATATAATTTGAGATGCAGAGGAGACTGTGTTCCTAGTTATTTATTATTCTGGAGTTGATGAGAGAAGCATTGAAAAAACAAGGACTAGTAAGGTACACAGATCTTACATGCAAAGACTGCCTACAGCCAACAGCATATTTACACTGAGGAAATGCAACTGAAAATTCTAAACCTTCTCCAGAAGGAGATATAATTGGATTTGAGAGTCAGCTGTTTCTTTTGCATCTGCTGTGTCTCTGATGACCATCACTCCCCTGGGTGCAAAGTTCTCTGTGTAGGAGATGTGCAAAATTACCTGCTTCAGAAATAGTGAGATGTGGGAGTGTGCTGGTCCATGTGTCACTGTTATAACTATATATGTTCCAAAAGCCCATACATGAAGTGACAAAAGTCTCCGTGACACACGTGTAGCTCACATGAATAAACCTAGGAAGGTTCTCAGGCCCAACAGTAACCTTTTAGCAGGACTGACTCTCCATATAGCTGTTTAAAGAAAATTTTAAGTGGTAAAGACTGTGTCTGGAGATAATACTAGAATCGTCTAAGGCAGTGTTCTTAGGTCTTTACCTCCAGACCCACTTTGCAGGATCCAGCTGCAAAGAAGGACCAGCCCATCTTGTCAAAAGCAACCTATTTTGTGACTGTTGGGCTGGAGCAGAACATGGACATTGACGTTTCCAAAGCACTTCATCTGGAAATCTTGGTCAGGCAAGTGGTTAATGCTCAGAGACCTCTGCAGTGACCTACGAATGGAAACAACCAACTCCCTCTTCCATTTCAATAGAAACAGACCAAGGTATCCTCCATAATTAGAGACACTTTAAGTGCTTAAGGATGCAGCTCATAACTTGGAAAGTGTAGGCAGCTGAAGCATTTAGACGCATGAAATCACTGCAAGATTAAAATACTTATTGTGTTCATCCGCTTTCAGCCAATCTCCAATTTGTAATCTGTCCAGAAAAAAATGAGATCATATATCTGCTACTCAAATTATTTTGCTATCTGCCAAAGAATGCTTCTGGGAAGGGTTTTTCTTCCCAGCAGAAATGTAGGAAATAAGTTGGAAAACATTAATTCATATTAATAAAAAAGGCCTGTGAAGACAACAGCTGTTTGATCCTTAGATAAACTGTAGACAGTTTTCACTATTTAAGTCATCATGAGTGATGTACTATAGGCTTAGAGAGAAAAATGGAGCCAAGAAAAAGAGGAGAGAAAAGAAAAAATCTGGAGAAAATATTTACTTGCATACTTTTCCTAGGAAAACAGAAATGTAGCTAATGAAACAGACTGGTTTAGATACTCCGTAGCACTCCCGGAGGGATCTGCAGGAGATACTTTCCACCTACTCCTAAACTCGCTTCAGCAGTCGTTGCTGGGGTTCTGAGGTGAGACCTTCATGGGCAGGGGCTTTGCAGAAAGCTGTATTTGAGGGACTGACAGTGCCTTTGGGGCTGGAGGATGGCGACGTGGCAGCCACTGATGTTTGACAGGGCAGCTGCTCAGCTGGGAATCCAGCTCATGGGGGACCCTGCCTGAGGGAGCCAGGAGCTGCAGGGAGCCAGCAGGGATGGGGTGTCCACATCCAAACAGAGCTACAGCATGAAGGGGAATCCAAAGCATGAATTAGTTTCCATTGTCCTGCCACCTGAGAGGGACTGTTGGTGCCTTTCAAGGTGGGCAGTGCTCTGGGACAAACCTGCACAGCCTTTCCTCTGCTGCAGCATCTTTCCCTGTTCCAGAGCTACAGTCCTCAGTAGCTACAATTCAGATATAGGTGACTTTAAATCAGGAAGTATACTGAAAAAGAAAACAGAAACTAGCACATGGTTTCTGCTCTAGAGGCAAGCAGACATGTGTGTGACAATGAGGATGGACAAGGCTCTTGGCTGCTCTCCACTGCCCTTTGTCCAGGGAAGGGACCTTCTCCCTGGTGTGGAGTAGCCAGAGACAAAAGGGAGGAGACTTTCCCCAGGTCACAGCTAGGAAAGAAGGTGGCCCAGTGCTGTGGTTTCCTCCAGCCTAAGCTCCAGAAGGAAGAGCTGGGCAGCAGAAAAGCTTGCTCACTCTCCGTCCTAACCTCTGCTTCTGCTGGTGAAATCAGTCTGGGTAATATCTTTGTGGTTTTTCACCTGATTGCTCTGGATTCCATATTGGCTGGATGTCTCATGCATCCTAAGTTTATATCAAATGCAAAAATTGCAGCTTGGGAGTTGTTTTTTCCTCATAATTAATATTTATTCCCTGAGGTCCCATGCAACTCCCTTTCCTGAGTGCTTGGCAGATGCTGGGGTTCACTGCAGATGCTCACACAGGGGTGGACCAGGTGATGTGAGGAAGCTTTGGGAGGCCTGTTGATAAGTGTTTGTCAGTGGAACAGACAGCTCACTGTGGCTCCCATTTACAAGCTTCTTAAACTAGCTTCTAAACTAGCTTTTAACAAAGAAAATGTGTCAAAGTACCAATAAAACTGCTCTAATAAGCCCTCCATAGCAAACTCCTAATTGAAGCTCATAAAGAGAGCTCTAAACAGTATTTAAAGTGCAAAGAAAACATATTGGTCCTCAATGCAAACAAGTAGATGTGGTGCTGATGCTTTTTATTTGACCAACATGAAAGCTGCAGAACACAAAAATGTAGGTATGGGATGTGTGTGGTTAGAAATCTGATTATTGGACTTAGAGGCAGGTTTAAAACCTCTCCTTCAACAAACAGGGAGTTCAGCTCCAGCACATTCAGCCTGCCCAGAAACTTGAACAAATGCCTATTTCACTTGTACCCTTTCCCACACACATGGATGTACCTGCAAATGCAGGACAGAGGATGCATGCATTTCATTGACTACTTACTGATTTACTTTTGTATTTCAACTACTGCAAATTATGCTTCACCTCTCCTTGCTCTTGTGCCACAATTTAGGCTCTCAGTAACTGGAATTACTCTGCATCTCACTGAGGTCATGCCGTGACTCTTTGTGGCTCCTGCTGAAAGCATCTGGAGGGCTTCTAAACAGTCCACTTTGAGAGCTCCCCCATGAGTGACAATGGTAAGCCTCCTCCAAATCTACAGGTTTTTATGCAGCCTAAGGAAAAGAAGCACACACAGATGTTAAAGAGGAGGGAGAGGGAAAGGAAAATATGTCTGAGAGTGGTGTCATTTGGGAGAGAACATAGCATTCATGGCAACCCATCTTGCCTCACTGCAACTCCTGCCCCATGAAGAAGCAAAATTAAAATACATTTTCCTCCTGGTTATATATCCAGCTGTGAGCTCTACAGAATGATCTTCCCAACAAAAAGTTATTTCTTTGCTCTTCCACTTGTTGCAGCTCTTGTTCCCACTGAAGGCAATAAGATTATGATGGCAGGGTTATCAAATGTCCTGCTGGACAGGACATAGCCCAAGGTGTGCAGATCCCACTAAAGCATATCAGGGAGCTCCAGCCATGCCTACAGCTTGCATGGCCCTTGGCCTCCCTGGCTGGTAGTGGGAGGCAGACAGAACAGCTGGGCAGCCACATGTGGAGGGGACTGGGGATGGGAGTCAGTCTGGGGGGGCGGAAGAGTTAAAAATACCATGGGATGAAGTTTTGGGATCAAAGGAGAGGAAATAACAGACTTTGAAGATGAGGAAAGAGAGAAAGGAAGATTTAGAAGACACCGTTAAAGTCTTTGAACAAGCACTCAGACCTTGTACAGCACATTTGGGCTGCGAGGCCGATACACCTGGTGGTGGCATCTCCTGATCTCTGCCTTCCTCAAGCTCTTTTCAAGGAGGAGCTGCATTAAAATCCATTGTGCTGCTGATGAAACACTGTGGTTTTGCCTCAAGTAATTCACTGGTTTCCACAAAAACTAAAGGCATTTTTTATAGGCAAAAGCTGTCATTTCACTGTGCTAAGCTGTTTCTGCCATAAAAAAAGGTGTGATTTCACTTCCTGCACATGTGTGAAAATTTAGGATGTGTTCCAGTATAAAAGAACATGTTGCCACATGAAAAGCTGTGTTTTTAACAGCATTTGCAAAATCTCACCCTTGACCAAATCTGTCAGTTCTCACAGAATCTTGAAGACCAGACCATGACTTGGTTTTCTGTGAGTGCACAGAAGTGTTAAAATACTGAAGTGATAGGAAAAACAAAGAAGATGGAAAAGAAGAAGAAAAATAAGAAGAAAACAGAATAATAAGAAGGAAAAAGGAAAGGAAAGGAAAGGAAAGGAAAGGAAAGGAAAGGAAAGGAAAGGAAAGGAAAGGAAAGGAAAGGAAAGGAAAGGAAAGGAAAGGAAAGGAAAGGAAAGGAAAGGAAAGGAAAGGAAAGGAAAGGAAAGGAAAGGAAAGGAAAGGAAAGGAAAGGAAAGGAAAGGAAAGGAAAGGAAAGGAAAGGAAAGGAAAGGAAAGGAAAGGAAAGGAAAGGAAAGGAACACCATATATGCAGGGACTTGACACAATTTCAAGTGTGGAATTTACAAAGAATTTCAGTGGTATGAAGAGCATCTACCTCAGACAAGGCTGTTGTCCTGGAAGATCAAGATTCTCTTACCCTTCATTCAGCAGGAAATGGGAGCCTGGACACCTCGTGGGACTGTGGTATGCTAGAGAAGGAGGGGAGGACTCCTTCCCTGAGGCACTCTGCCCACCTAAGGGATGCTGCAGACTTCCTGTTACACCCAGCACCTGGAGGACAGAACAGCAGGTTCAAGTGGATGATGGAACACAAACAAATCTGAAAGTTTCCCTAAAATCAGTCACATACTTCTTGTGAGGGTGGACTCAAAAGTCCCTCTGTGTACTGAGAATCCACAGACTGGGATGCATCATGTGGAATAAGGTTAAGAGAATAAATGGTTGATGAAAGCTCTCAGGCCATCAGCACATCCTATGAAATCATCATAAGACCAAAATAGTTTCTCATTTTCAGCTACAAGTCTAGAAATATTAAAACACAAAAGGCTGATAAAATTATTTGGCTACTGCAAACTGAACACTTCTGAAGCAGAGAATGGAATGCAGCTGTTTCTCCACATTGAGGGGGGAAAAAAGTAAAATGGGAATTTTAGACATTTATTTACTTCAAAGTAGCCTTGTTCTCTGTGATACCCATGTTCTACATATGGCCTACAGTATATTCTTCAGTGTCTTGCTAATACTCAGATGTACTCAATAATGCTTTATAATGCTTCACTGGGAAGTTTAAGAAATTATTTTAAACCCTATCAAACAGCCAAGGCACTGCAATAGAATTCACCAAAATCAGCAAGAAATTCTCCTTTTCAGTTGCAATTGTGAGTCCTAATAAAAACTAAAGTCAATAGAGATCTTTGGATCAAGCTGTGAATCAGCTCTTCAAAACAGGTGCATAACAGTGAGTTAGTCTAGGGCTGAAGTCAATTAGACCCACTCAGACTTGGTCAATTAGTCATTCTTTTGATCTGTCAATCTATCAGAAAAGAAAAAAAAATGCTCATTTTTACTCAATTCTTTAGCTGCAGGGAAGGGGGATCCTCTCTTAGTGTTGAAGCAGAAAAACTTGTCTGGATTTCTTTATCTTTTCTGTCTCACACATTCTTAGGCTTTCTGCAAGAGGACAGGTTTGCAGATGCTCAGATGGAATACTGAGGAGCAGGTTCCTGGAAGACACTGGGGGCAGAGCTTCAGGATATTAAAGGAGAGTAATCTGATGTTAAAGCAGCATCAGCTGCATGTGGAATGACATTGGGCTGGGCTCAGAGATGAGGCACCTAAACTTTCACACACTGCAGCCAGTGAGCTCACATCCTCAGCAAACGCACTTGGGGAATGAGCTGGGATGGGTCCAATAAAAAGCCCCCACAAAAAAATGTTGCATAAACAGGCTGGGCTTATAATGGAAATGACATAGGGAAGAGCATGAGGAAGTGGGTCCAAGAAAAGGTATAGAATTGCCCTAATGCGTTCCTGGGGGTTCATGTCTCCAGGTACAACCAAGAAAATCACCCCAGCTTCCCTCCCCATCACTCCCTTCCTGAAGCTGCCTGGCATGGCACTTTCCAGCTCCTCAGGGAAACTCTCTCTGCCAAAGTGAAAGTAATAAACACCAACTTTGCATGTTGAATATTCATTATTTTTAACAAAGTTGTATTTATCTTGCAAGGTAAATAGTTGTATCCTATAAGTTAGTCTTATCCTCTGAGAGAATAAAGGAGTTATCCTGCTATTGTTAAATTAATGGAAGTGCCCAAGCAGAACTGCTATTTTAGACTAGCCAATTCTGCATGCTTAGAAAAAGCCTAAGACCTTTAATAGATAAAATCATCACAAATGTGTTTCCCAAAGTAGAGCTAAAGCAGATTCAAGGATTATTTATAGTAATGCACATAGAATTTTGCATTTGAACACAAGGTACAGTCTGCCTCACTGAAACTATTGGTAGAACTGTGGATTAATTTCCTGCACCTTGGCATAGGAATGTGTACTCAAAACCACACGGACCTGTAACTTCAGACCACAGCCATTCCTGTGGAGAACAAAGCACTGGATATCTTGAGGATGGCATCAATACAATAGTGAAGGCTTGAGCTGCTGGAGACAAGCCAAAGAACATAAATTGAGAAACATTTTACTGTCCAAATATGTTGGAACCTGTGTGCAGAGCTGACCCTTTCTAGGGTGATTTGAAAAGCACATGGCTTTAGATTATTTTGTTGGATTAGGTATTTCACTGAACTCTCTGTTTTAGCAGGTTCTAATTAAATTTCAAAGAATAAAATTCTACCATGCTTTTAAATATTTTAAATATTTGCATATTGTGGGATAAATAAAACAACTCATAGAGTGAAAACTTGGTCCTACTGAAATCAGTAGGAATTTTCCTTTTGGAAATTCATGTTGACTTCTAGAACGGCAGAATTTCATCCTTGAGAAAATATCTCAAGATATAAATACCTTGAGAAAATACCTTTTTTCATCCTTGAAAAAATACAGTGTGACTTTTCTTCCTACTAAAGGACTCTGGAACTAAAAAAAAAATTATACCTGTTTAGCAATAAATATATTTCATATGGGGTCCTTTAGAACTGAGGAGATAGAAGACACATTACCACAAAAAGGTTTCCATATTTCTTCCCCATACAATTTGTTGTAGGAAAGCTGTCACACAGTATCTGTTGAACCTGACGGTCTCATCATTCAGTTTTTATCTCTGTGTGGACCCAATCCTGACAGACTCAATGTGTAATACAGATGACCCTAATAAACTGCAGTTAGTGTATCAATTTTTGGATAAGCAAGAGCTGGTATAGTTGCAGTGGGCTGGTTGCTAATGCAAATGTGCATCCTTCAAACATTTTCTTGTGTTTCTTCACTGACAATGAATACCTTGTCATAAGCCAAACAGAAAGGAGAGGAGGGCACAGGCACAGGGAAGTGGTGAAACCACTTTGTGACAGCAAATTGGCCATGGCTCTGCTACCCCTCCATCTGTGCCCACCTGCCCTGCAGGAGGTGGTGGGCTGGGTGAAGGGGTGGCTGGCTGCCAGCTGAAATGGCCCCCTCGTCTTTTCCCCCATACTGTGGCAGTCACAGGCACCAGCCTTGCCCAGGATAAAACATACCACCTTCCCTGCTGAGTCAGCAATCACTTGTGCCCTTGTGTGGTGGTGTTTGCAGGGGTCCCAGGGCAAGGGAAGAGATGAGAATCTTGACTCCATGTTTCAGAAGGCTGATTTATTATTTTATGATATATATTATATTAAAAGAAAATTATATATGAAAACTACACTAAAGAATAGAGAAAGGATTCATCAGAAGGCTAGTCAGGAAGGGAATGGAATCATAATAGAATCTTGTGACTGACCAGAGAGTTTGAGACAGCTGGGCTGTGATTGGCCATTAATTAAAAACAACCACATGAGACCAATCAAAGATGCACCTGTTGCATTCCACAGCAGCAGATCATTATTGTTTACATTTCATTTCTGAGGCCTCTCAGCTTCTCAGTTGAAAAATCCTGTCAAAAGGATTTTTCATAAAATATGTCCATGACACCCTTGTCACCTGCCCTTTACCACTCCAGAAAGAAATTTCCCAAGTCAGTTGTGATTTGCCAACAGATGAGAGGCCAGTGAGATTGTCTAAGGGCACTCTGCCCGAATTCATCGCAGACATACTCCTTTATGTTAAAGAAGTCTTGTGTCTCCTGACTTGTGTTCCAAAAATGGGGCTGGTCAGTTATCTCTCTGGATAACTTTGGAATACTATCAGGAAAGTGCTGGGCCTCCTGTGATCTGACCTGATGCCACAGGACTTGACTGCACAATTCCCCCCAGCTTTGGTCAAACCCTTATGACTCTGCTGAGGTCAGGGAATCCACAGGCACATCTCTAGTGGTTCTAGGACCAGCTGTGTTGTTGACTCTGGCATGTTTTTATGTGCAAATGCACAGAAAGGCCAGAGCCACAAAATAGCTTAAGTACACAACCATCCCATTATTTGATTCTGGAGGTCTGAGCCCAAAATTCATTTCCTGTGAACTGCACTTGACTGCCCATCCATCCCCTTAGAGACCATGAAGTCCATGTGTCCCAGTATTTCCTGCAGTTAAAATCCCTGGGCATCCAAGAGCCTGCTGCTAAAGGTGGTGGGAAATAAGAACAGTCCCAAATTTGTCCCCATCCATGAAAGATTTCTCACCCATCTGTGTTGGAGGATGCAGATATCCCCCTTAAAACTGTTGTATGACTAGAAGGCAGGAATGTTTCTCTCTAATGTGAGATGCTGGCAGGCAGAGTGTGTAGCACCTACACCAGAAGCCCACAAAGAGCTGCTAACTGGGATAAGCAGCTGAACCTGCAGCTACTGAGTCTTCTCACCATGAGGGGCAGAAGTGGTCAAGCTTCTCATCTGAAAACAGAAAGGCTATCTCCAGCACTGCTCCATGGAAAATGCAGTGTTGCATATTTCAATATTAAGCTGGAGCTTTTCAGTGACCCCAAAAAATTGAGTTGTGGTGGAAAAAATTAGTTAAAAGCTGCAACAATTACTCAAAACCTGAGAGAAGGCAGATTGCTTTTTTCCTCTCTCTACTTCTACTACTCAAAATCCTAAATCGCTTATGAGCTTATAATATGTATAAACTCTTGGCAGATACAGCTGTTAGCACTGTTAGGGCAGCTGCCACTTTGCAAATGTCCCTGTTTGCAGGAGTTAGTGCAGAAACATCTCCCCACCCCTGATCTTATAGTTGTCCTGGAAGGTGGAATTGAAATAAGAAAGCAGTCTATAACATTTGTAAAACAAATGTCTGTCTTTGCTGTTGCAAGCTGTAGTTCCACTGAGGGTTTTATCAATATATACATTTCCTAAAAGCTACCACACTGCACACTGACATTTCAGCATCAGCAGAAGTCTCTGCACAGAGTCAGTCTCAGAAGCAGCAGAAGTGGGAACTTGCTTTTGCCAGCCCCTGGGGAGGGAGCTGTTCCATGAATTTTGTACATATAGAAGTTGTTGATAAGCCCTCTTGCAACATCAATGCCTTTCCCATAGGCACTGGAGTAACCACTTCCTTTCTTCTAGTTTGCAGCTGCCTGTTTAACTCAAGACAGAGAGCAGAGATTAAGACCAGCTTAATAGGAGAGAACACCTGGAGCAAAGCCTGTTAGCAGCTCCTGCATCCCCAGAACAGCTCTGTGAAATGAAAAAGCCATGGGAAGGTCCATTCCTTTGACAGGGAACAGTGACATGATCCTAATTGCAATGGGGAATGGAGTGAGCCTCCTGGTCTGCTCCACAGAGAGCTTGACCACTATAAATTTTTATTCTTGTGGCATTTTGCTTTCCTGTGCTCACAAAGTTCTGCATTTGTTGACTTTGTGTCAGCTGATTAATTGGGTATTAGCAATGCTTTGGGTGAAATCCTGGTCCTGCCAAGCAGGAGGGGAATTACGCCAATGAATAAACTCAGGGCTCTAAATTGAATTTCCAAACTTTTACTTTATATATGACAGAGAGTGTGACAGGATCTCAGGGTAATTCACAAATAGGAATGTACTTCCTAATTGTTGTGCCCATCTATGGATATGATAGATATATTTGATATATTGAAAAAAGAGGAATAATTTGAGGAATAATTTTCCTTGGACGTGGAGATTATATGACAATGTGCAACGCAGTGTGGAAAAGTCCTTGGCTACCTTCTGTAGGAAGTATGTGTTATGTTATTTATTTCTCAGGGATATGAAAGTAGAGCCTAGACCAGGGAGAGCCAGGGCTGCTGCCTTTGTTTGCGCTTGAGTCAGACCTGGCGAGCGCACTGCGAGGACTTGCTCTGTCTAATTTCAGTAGCCAAGCTGATGCATGATACACTTCCTTTGGCAGTCAAGTCACATTTTTCCTGCTCCCCTCTACGTGCAACTGTTCATTTCTGCAGCCTGTTTGCCAGCCCTTACCTGAGGAGGCAAGTATGCATGTGGGGACTATGCGTGTTTTAGACTGAAAACAAAAATGACCTTCTCCTGGAAAAGATGTGTTGGTATTTTTTTAAGCTGGATTGTTATTGTTATTTTGGTTACAGCATGGCTCCCCAGGCCAGCCCCACTGCCAGGGCAACAAGTTTCAAATGGGGAGCAGAAGAGAGCAGCCAGGAACTGCTTTTGTTGCCTCTTTCTGCCAGAGAAAATGTATCCTGAACTGCCTGCAGGCAGGGAAACACCTCATCACTACCTGCTGCAGAGCATGGACTGGAGATGAGAAGCTGCATTTAGTGAAGGCAGAGATGATGTGGGATAAAACATCCCTGGCTTTCCTGAGTACAGAAAATAGAGAGTGAGCCTTAACACTCCCTACCTCATTCAGGTATCCCCCAATTACATCTTCAGGTAATGAAGATATATATTGCCAGTTTGCTCCTCCCAATTCACTTTTGTTTCTATTTTTCAGGGCCTGAGGCTGTAGGGTGCCCTTGAATCTCAGGCCTAGAGGGATTGTTTTGTCTGACCAAAATGTGAAGACAGTTAACTAACATTCTATATGGAGTTTGTAGTCATACACTAATGCAACGCAGGATTTGAAAAATATAAAAGCTACAATCCTAAGGCATCAGCAGAAGTGACTGAGAGCCACTTCAAGGGCTGAGAAGAGCACTGATGTTCACCTGACAGGTTACGAATGAATAATGTCAGTATTCCCAGCAAGGCACTCTCAAGGGAAACACTGGACCACACATGTTTTGTCAGCTTTCCTGATCAGAGCAATAAACACACTACCTGCCAATAAGGTTGGTGGGGCTTTCTGTGGGAGCAACTCTCCCACCCAGAAAGATGCATTTGTTCAGGGTGGCATGGAAGGAGTAAAAACAGAGTCATCAGGGAACCCTTCAGCTCTACCCACTCGTTAAACCCCAGTGATGCAACATTAAGCACATGCCTAAAGGATAACTTAAAGAATAGGTCCCCATAATATTTGCATTTATTTCTTTAAGCCGGATAAATCTTCATCACTCTAAAAATTACTACTCAGCAAGGTTCCAGAAATGTACACAGGTTCTTCTAATTGCCTTCCTTCATTGCTTATTAGAAGTAATCGCATCTACATTTTCAATCAATGACCTGTGATTTTATTTTGACCAGGTTTCTTCTTTCACCCAAGGATTTCTTTTTGCTGTTGTGTTCCAAGATAGCTTCCCCCTGGAGCTGGAAATTATGGGACTGTTCTTCCAATTACTGTGTGAACTTAGGTTTTTAAAATATTCAAAAATATTTGTATTCTATGAGTTTGACAGGCAAGAAAAACCTGGAAAAAAAAAAAGAAAGAAAAAAGAAAAAAAAGTGAAATAACAGCAAGACAACAGTTTCATAAATTTGGAAAGACGGTTTCTTGCCAGTGTGTTTTTATTAACTGTTATATAGGAAATGAGGCTCAAAGTATTGAAAAGATGGTGGGAGAGCAGGATCAGGTAAACAGATTGCAAAGCCACTCCAGACAAGTTTAAATTGGTCCACTGAAGAATCAGGCTTCACATGCCTGAGAATCAATAACCGAGAATCACCACTGGCTATAAAAGTCCTCACAACTAACCAGTAATAACCAGTAATGACCATTTGACTTCTTTTTTTCTTCCCACCATAAAACACACTGAAAGGAACAAAGAAAAAATACATATGAGTTCATGTTGTCAGAAGTCTGCAGGCATTTCTGCCTGTCAGACCAGTGCTTTGTTGGCTTTCCCTTGAGATGCCAGGCCTGTTGGCATAAGCAGACTTGCAAGTACTCCCAGAGCAACAAGTACAGGAGATATTGAAGGGTACTGCCTCTGACAACTCTATAAACAACATGCTTGAAAGTAAAACAGACCTGAAGTGGTCTGGGAGGGAGAAGCCATTGGTGAAATCCATCTTTCTGTTTGGGTTTTGTTACTATGGTTTTAGGACTAGCTATAGTAGCTGGTCATCTAATATCTTTCACAGAAAGAGCTTATTTTCCAGTTAAATTTTCCCTTTGATTTCCTTGTAAACCATCCTCGGCCCTTCCAATCAAACCCTAATAATTTTGCATCATGTGCACATTAATCCTTCTTTCTGTACTTACTCCACAGATTTTTCATTTGAAATTAGAAGTGATTATTTTGTTGCTCTGTCATTTTTCACCTGAAAAAAACCTATATTAATTTTCTATATGCTATAAATAACAAAATATATTCTCAGATTGAATAACCAGGTTATTATTCAATCTTGGAACTTTTCTGCCATTCAAAAAGCCTCAAGTTGTACCTTGGTGGTTCCCCCTATCAGAAGAAGAACGTGATTGAATTCTACCCATGTAGTTAATTAGGGACCACATATTAATCAGGGTATTTCTATAAATAACAGGTTTTGAATGCCCTGAAATATAGTGATAGAGGAATAGGATGTGAGTCATAATGAAGATGGTCACTTTTTATATGTTTAATTAGACTGTTGCACGGCTTGTGGTTTTTCTTTTTTCCTTTTCTTCTTGGGGAAGTAAATCATGACCAGCACATACAGAAATCATATCTTGCAGATAAGCAAATGCTTCTCAGTTCACTATCGAGGAAGCAATTAGCAGAGAAAGGAAGAAAAAAATGAAGAAAGAAAGGAAGGAGGGGAGGAGGAAGGAAAAATTAGCAATTGAGATGTGAATTAATCTCTAGTTTTCTGTTACAAAAAAACCTCAGTAGAACTACAAACAGGAGGGCCCTGAGCTGCCTGTTTATTGTTCAAAGTGACAAACATTTTTGCACATCTCTCTGGTTTTCACTGGCTGCTCTGTGCTGAGTGCCCATGTCAGCAGGCAGATTTCAGGGGGCCAATATATGTAATGGGCTGTCATAGAGGGAACTGGTCGAGTGCTGTCAGATACTTCACAGAATCACAGGAAATGCTGAGTTGGAAGGGATCCACGAGGATCATCGAATCCAGCTCCTGGCCCTGCACAGCACCATCCCCAAGAGTCACACCAGGTGCCTGGGAGCATTGTCCAAATGCTTCCTGAACTCTGTCATGGTTGGTGCTGTGACCCCTTCCCTGGGGAGCCCGTTGAGTCCCCAACCACCCTCTGGGAGAAGAAACTTTTGCTAAAATCCAAACTAAACCTTCCTGACACAACTTCAGGCTGCTCCCTTGGGTCCTCTCACTGGTTACCAAGGACAAGAGATCAGTGCCTGCCCCTCCTCTTTCCCTCAGGAGGAAGCTGTAACTGCAACGAGGTGTCCCCTCAGTCTCTTGAAAGCATGAACATGTGCTGTGATGCACAGGAGGGTCCATCACTGGAACTTCAAATGTCAGGGCCTTTATAGAAGCACCTCAATGATTCACAGCCACATGGGCTTTCATTTGAAAGCCCTCCTTATTTTTATAGTGGAAAAGAAGAGTCACAGTTGTGTTGGAGTAGGGTCGTTTTTAAGAGATTCACTGGAAGATTCTCAGATGATTCTTTGAAATATAATCTGAGACATGTTTCTGGGAGCAGAACTATTACACTCTTGGTATCTAGCAACCTAACTTCAATTTGGTATTGTGATAGACACATTCCTTTTTTTTTTTGTTACTTTGCCCAGGAAAAAAATTATACTCTTTCTGTGGCCTTCAGAAGTGACCTAGTCCTTTTTCAGGATATAATAAAGGAAATAATTAAAGTCCTGGGAAAGGTTTGTTATGGAAATCACTGTTTCTCTAGAGCCAGATCAAGTAATAAAGTATTTTACTAGGATACAAAAGGCCCTGGTAATTTAAGAGAGGAGCAAACTTTTTTCCAATATAGTTTCAGATTATATCATCTCTCAGGAATCCTTTGTGACTGGTCTTCTATTTAAAGAGAAATAGCCCCAAACTAATAGGATACTTGACCCCCAATTATAAATTGTTCTACTGTCATAGTCAGTACTATTTTTTATTACTACTCATGTTTTTTTAATTTCTCTTTCAAATAAATCTAGTCTTTCCACTGTTTTCACCAAACGTGGGCCAAAAGAATCATTTTTTGATTCCAAATTCCAAAAACCTAATGTCTCAGGAGCTGGTTCCACAAACTCTTCCTCTGTGTTATTTTTAATCTTGGGAAAAAGGATCTGTGGCAACAGCCAAATCTTCTGTTTCCTGGGGTAAGTATCCACCCTCAATAGATCCCTACCCCTGCAGAGAACCTTCAGTTACTTTCCTGAGTTTATGAAAAGGATTGTGGCAGATTTTTTGTTTATATCTGAGTGCCCTGTCAAACCTGTAAGATATGTCCTGAGGCACAGCTCTACTAGCACATGGATACATGTATTTATTTGTCTGACATTGCTGACCATATTTGTGAGAAAGGCAGCAAGAATAACGTCACAAGAAGTTTGTGAGAGCTCTTTGCCTGGGGCCACCCATCCCCTGCAGCTCCCTCTGAGGCTCCCAGTTACACACACTTTCCATACAGCAACACAGATCCAGGCCTCAAAATAGGTATTGTGGGGAGGGGCTTGCCTTGAATGTGGTGATTTTTCCTAGCTCTTTGGCTTATTTCTTGCAGCATTAACAGTTCAAATAGTCTGTTTGTTAGATTTGTGAGCCAATGATGATATTAAAGTTGTAATCATGATGTGCACCTAAACCTGACGTAGCAGCACATTCTAAATACCAGCTAGACCAGCTTCAGCTGCTAAATAGGATTAATTCAGTGCAGCACAGTATTAATAGAACAATTATTGCTTGTGGTCTGGATATTATTCTATGTAATTCCCTTATTCAACAGCATAATTGTGTGTCCTGCATTATGGACCGGCTGCTTCTGTTTCTGCAATGCCCATAAAATGTCCAGGAATTTCCAAATGTAGAAGATAGGCACAGACTTTTTTCCCCAAATCTTGATGTTGTAAAATAATCATATTTATTTAATTTTACCTATTGTCTTATTGACCACCAAAAGAAAAGATGTATGTTTCTGTTCTCAGGTCTAAACAGAGGGCTGAACCAAGGCCTGTCCCCAGGCAACTGGGGAAGTGCTCATTTTGGGAAAAACACACATTGGGCCTCCTCAAGAAAGATCAGAGAGTAAATCCTGTGTCCTGTAAACCAGTTCTGAACCTGGACATCACCAAGTAAAGCAGCTCAGAGCATGCTGTCTTTTAAGGGAAAAAATTGCAGATTCTCATATTTAGTTGCTTTTCCATGTAAACCCAAATTTGACTCTTTTAACCCCATCTTCCCATTTCAACCCATTTAAGCTACTTTGGAGGTTGTTTTTTAAAGATTAACTTGCTAGAGTCTCTGCCATATTACAGAAATACAAAGAGGCATGTCACACTCCCTACGTAGGGAATTGATGGACCTGTCAAGGATTTTTTTCTGCTGGGCTAAAAATATTGTGATTTGAGAATTAGTACAGACTATTATATACCAATAGTGTGATTTTTTTTTAATTGAATTGGTGGTAGTTAAAGGAGACTCACAGCTATGCAAGAATAGGTGCTAAATCTACTTTGCCTACAGAAAATTTATTCTTCTTTGGAAAAGCTCCAGTTGAATTTTGGAATTACTTTACAAGTTCACAGGCTGCTTTTGTCAGTCTAATATCAGCAGTGCTTTGCAGAGAAGTCTGTTTCTTGTGTCAGTTTCCTACAATTGCAATCTCATCTCCTCTAGCACCACTAATGCACTTGATATTAGCTATAACAAGTAAAGTAGTAGCTGCAGCTGCACTTCATCCCCACTGTACTTCATAATGGCTCACTTTACCTAGAGTCCTCCAAAGATTTCCCATGAAAAAAATTTGGGTAAAATGTTAAAAGAAAAAAAAAAGACTGTTTAAAACCAACCTTGTGTTGTTGTACCACATCCAAAACTGAGAACAGCCATTAGCTGGCCTGTCAACCAGACCTTTGTTTGGGCAGGGTTGTTCTGGACAGTCTGGAGCTCCTCTGATATTTTTGCACAACAGTGTCTGTGATTACACCTCTGTCTTGTCCACAGAAGTTATCTGAGGTGAGGTATTCTAAACTGCTGTTAGGACTGCATATTCATCATATTCATATTCATAGAGCTGTGCAGATTTAAATGAACTTATCAACACCTATGTCAGCTGGGAAAAAATCCTTGTATTACCATCAACATCTCAGAGGTGGCAGAGGTGAAGTCAGAGATGCTAAGACCTGTATTTCTAACACATCTGTCTGAGATTGCAGAACAAGACACACAAACAGAATTTTTAACAACCTTACATGTAAATGGCAAAATAGTGTTGCCATTATGTATCTCCCCTAATTTCAACAGGCATTTGAATAGTGTCTGTGAGATGAAGGACTCTGTCTGCTCTGACATTTGTTACAAAAAATAAAAATACTTTTGCAAGGGGCTTTTAGAAATTATCAAGAAATATCCCAAATCTCTTTCTAAATAAGAAATATAAAGTCATAGTATTAAAACTTTTTAAAGAAACACAAATGTTTCAAAAAAAAGTTTTCAAGAAAATTTTTATTCTCTAGGATAGAATTACTATGTGAGAAAACCACCTTTGTAAAGCCAAGATTCCCCATCTCACCTTGGATGGGGAGATGTCAGGTCAAGTTCCTCATCTGAACCATTGCCCTACCCTACTAGACTACTAAGCTTCTTTTTAATATGCCCATTGTTTTATTTTCTCCTCTCTCCCTTGAAAAATAAAAAAAAAAAAAAAGGAAGAAAGATCTCATATTCTTTCTACACTGGAATGAAAACAAATTTTGAAACCGCAACATTTTTCACAAAACAGAATTCTTGTTTTCTGGCCAGCCCCATTACTTATTATTATTGACCTTTCAGAGACTCCAGTTTGAAATTTTTAGCTAAGTTTCAGAGGGAATCAGTGCCAGAGCTGCAGTCAGCTCTTCAAAATCCCCAACTGCCCATTCTGCTAGCTCTCTCACACCAAAGATGCCTCCCCTCCCCAGAAACATCCCAGGAAGAAAAACCACTAATGATCTTCACTCTTGCAAAGAAAGCCATCTGAGTTTTGCATTTGGGCAGCAAAAACTTCTTCTGTCCTTTCCCATAATAACCTACTCAGATATTTTTTAAGCAGCTGTAACCAATGCCGTTCTCAATAAAGCAAATGAAAGAGAGGAAAAACGTGCCACGGCCCATTTGACAGTCAGACACCTAGAAGAGAAGTTGGTTCAGGCCCCGGGGGACATAGCATCAGTGCTCTGCTGCCTGGAGCTCCCCACTCTGACTGGAGTTGGAAAGTGTCATGTTTTTTACACCTTTCTCTCAGAAATGCTCCCCTGGGGCAGATGCTGCTGTGTTTAACATTAGGGAAGCTCAGGATGAGCATGACATCATTGTGATGTCATTTCTCCTGTCCCTGGGGCACTGGGTAGCAGAATTTCCACATGCACTGCAGCACCCAGGAGCGCCTTCTTGGGCGCGTCCTTAGGCAGTGGCGCTTTTAAAGCCGGTCTCTCGTCCTCTCGCATCCACAAGGCTGGCGTGAGCATCCAGGCCAGATTTACACTCCCCATTTTATTAGCACATCAGGCTGGGACATACCCTCTAGCAGAGATGTATGGAATTTAAGTGACTGTGTTACTTGGCAAAAGAAAATTTCTCTGAGAAGCTAAAGATCTGAGGGTTTTTACAGAAAGCACTTTTTTCCCCCCTGAGGAAAGGTCAGAATTGAAGCTTTTGGAACGGTCTAACATGTTTCCCAGATCTGTCTGACACATAGTCCTGTTCCCATCTTGCTAACCACTAGTCCTCCTCCACCTCATCCTTTGTTGGAAGCTTAAGAACATCTTGTGCATGTACACATAGCTAGAAAGATGCTGAAGCCTTCAAAATAGTCTGTTGACTTGGAAAGGAATAGGGCAGGCAGTGCTTTTTTTCTTGGATCCTCTCCATAACGAGCATTTGATTAAAATGTTCTTGGCACCTCCCTTTTATTCCATCCAGAAAATATAGTCTCTTTGAAACAGCAGTTTTCCTGTATCAAAACTCAGCACCTTTTAGAGAAAACTTTGTTTGCTCCAGCGAAATGGGTCAGGATAATGAAGCACACTAAAGATTGGGTGAACAGTGAAATTAGGGGTCATGCCCATTCCCAATGGAATGCAATTACCTGGACCAACAGTCAAGGGCTGAATTCAACCTCTTAAAACATATAGGACTGGATCACTCTTAGGCAAGAGCCCAGAAAATTTCTGCCCTGCCAACTGAAAGCAAAATCAGGTATATACCTAAGCATCCAGTGAAAAATACTTGGGACCCTCTTGAGCTGGCCCCAGGAAAGATAGATCTGGTGGGTTTTTTAAAAATTTAAGGGGAAGTATTTTATGAACAAAAACAACAAAAAACCAACTAGAAAACCTGCCTGCAGACACGCTCAAGAAAATTGAATCCTGGACATTCAGAACAAAATATAGATCATTTGTACATGACCAGAACTCCACTGGTGTCCATCATTTACCTTGCGTCTGACGGTGTCCTTGTAAGATCCTTGCATGTAAATGTGGGGCTCAAGACCTGGATGGTTTTAAGTCATTTGCCATTTCTGTAAATTATATAGTGTGTAAGAGAGATTTCTTCTTTCTAACAGAGTGGCTTTCATATCAAAGGACAAATTTTGCTGTGTCATGCCTTTTAGTCAACTCAGAGAGGACACTACATGTCTGGCTTATATTTGGCATGTCCTCCTTGCAAAAGAAAGGTAATTCCCTATGACTCACCATAGCTTAGAAAAAGTGTGCTGTGAACTGGCTTTGTCTTAGAAAAGACAAAACATTTCAGTGAGCAATGGTCTTTTAAAAAGACCTATCCGCTGGAGAATAGCTTTTCCATAAAGAGAAGGTGGCCACTGGAGAGAAAAAGTAGGAGGAGAGGTGCAGAGCACTGTCAGATGTTGAAACCACATGCTGGTTATAAATCACAGAGATATCCTTGGCTGTGATGAGGCTTGGACTCAGAACAATTCCCAACAAGGGGTTCTAGATGCATGTTATTTCAGGATCTTATCTTGATGAATGGATGATGGCACTTCAGTGGATATTGCATTAGCCATTCTGCACTTTTACTGCTAATTGGCTGTAGGGTGAAGACAAATTGTCTCCTTTCCCCTCTGAACAGTGTCAAGATTAAACAGTGAAAGGACATGGAAAGAATAATTGCTTAAGGCTCTGGCGTGATGTTTTCTCCTGTACAAACATACAATTAGGCTGTCTTAACCTCCCAATGTAGCAATAAACACCACTTCACAAACTAATTTACAGGCAAAAGTCAGAGACAGGGCTGGAGCTGTGCTCTGCAAGGCGAGGGCCCTGTCATTCAGCCAAAGGGGCAGTTCCACTAATTTAAGCCAGCAAAAATCTTTGTATGCTTTCCTCCAACTCAAATGAGACTGAAATAAAGTCTATACATTTGAATCATTGAGCAAACTAGCTAATAAAAACTGCTTTTCTGACTGGTCATAAAAAAAGAATGTAATTGGTCATATTCAAGAAACTACTCAGAACAGGGAAGCAAGGGGAGCAAGGTCTTAATAATATTGACTTTTCTAACACTTTGACATTTTTCTGCCTCCATCACTATCTGTCAGTCAGTAACACATATGGACAGGAACTGCCAGCACACATTTCTTCAGCCAGGCTGACAGCAGGCCCAGGCTTGCACGAGAGACACTGCACTTTTCATGCACCCCATGCTGCCCTCCTCTCACTGAGGGATCACTCAAACCACATTCAGTGCTCTGTTTGCAAAGACAGGACCAGCTTTTATTCCCTAAGTGCCAAGAGCAGTACAAACTGTGAAATAGGAATGGACAAACCGTGGCATGGATTCAGAAGGAAAACTACCCCAGGTACCCTCTGGACTGGCTGGGGTCCCACATCCATCCCTGGGTCACCCTGGGCACCTCTTGCAGCTGCAGGCACTGTATGGCCACTGAGCCATGTAGAACTCAGTAAAGGACAGAATTCTAAAGACTTCTCACAAGTTTCCTGGACCGTAAAGCTTTCTGCTCCATTTTCCCTGACTTAGGTGAAAAGAGCCGCAAAGCCACCACAGCCTGAGTGAGCTGCTCCAGTCTCCTGTATAAACCTGGTGTTAAGACAGGCATTGTTGAAAACCCAAGTCATGTTGTTTTCCCAGTGAATTCTGATTGAAAGAGTGAAGTTGGATTATCTAGCCAGTGTTGGGAATGTACTTTATTTGGCAATGCTGGACCTGTGCTAGATCAAATACGTGCTAGACCAAGAAATCTGTCATGTAAATTTTGAAAATGTAAATAATCCCAGTTGTTACCTGTGAGCCCTGTGGCACAGATTCTCTGTGAACCTGACTGGAATCATAGTGTCACTGGTTACACTGGAAGGAATCCTGTGCATCCAGTCCTTTGGATTCTGACTTGAATGTGTCCAAATTTCAGGTTTTGATCCCTGTCTCAGGTAGCAGATGGAGCTCCCCTCATCCCCACTGCATCTCTGTACTTGGATTCTGCTCAGGTGAAGCTGAGGCTCTTCTCCAGTCATCTCTGGGTCACAACAGACTTCTGGGATGGTGTGTGTGGGGAGATGAGCATCCCATTCCCAGAACTGATATTTCTGACCACATTCATTTCTCTGGCATCCTTCAGCCTAAGGGGGGAAGAACCTAGGGAATTTAGCTTCCTGTGAAGTTGGAAAAGTGGCTGGACTAAACTCTTTAGGTATTAAGTTCTCTATTTAGGAGAAACAAATCATACACTGTATAAAGAAGCAACACAAAAATATTGCCTTCCTCAAGGGGATCTGCTCGCTGGCTTTGGCAATGTGCATCACGTGTTATTCACCACATTCATCACTTGACCATTCACTGCAGTATCATCTCTTTTTTTCATATACTCAGCCTGCACCATAGGTGTTTTCACTTTCCATGACAAGTCAGGACAGCCGATAGTTTTGCCACTTGCAAAGCCATAAAGTACTGACCTTTGTCAGCCCTCTTTGTGTCAGCTTCACAAAAGTATGGGCAGCTTTATTTCTTTCATTTATTTCCTCCCATAAACTGTCAGTGTGGCCCACTGTCCATTGTCTTTTCTAATGTGTCCCCTAAGGGTAAATATGACTCCAGATGAAAATAACATTTTGCTGAGGCTCCTAACCAGCCCTTTCTGTAAGGCTCTGCCTGGTTTTGTCAAAAACAGTATCACTTTCTTCAGTAAAGTATCTTTGAAAAGCAGCAGCACCTCTGTATTTTCGAAGGTGAGCCAGCTCTAGCTGTGCTGCTGAGAGACAACAGTCTTTCCATTCTTTCACAGCCTCCAACTGTATAACAAACAATAAGGTTACCAGAGGGTATGCAGCTTAGTGTGTAAAAAAAACCCTAATCAGATATCTTTATTTCCCATAAACACTTACAGCTGCAGCTTCCCTGCCAAAAATAAAGGGTGGGTTTTCCAATAGGGTTGCTAAATTCAGCATCTCACTGTGAAATTTCAATGGAAAGGAGGTGTGGTGGTTTGACACCAGGTGTGGTGGTCCAACCATGACAGGAGGGTAAAAGAGCATATGACTAATGAAGGTAAATCCCAGGAGGAGTGAAGACCTATCTCAAAGTAAATGCTACCTGTGCTGCTCTGAATTGGGGTTTTACCATTGGGTAAAACAATGGGGTGAGCAAGCACTCATCCAGCAGCAAAGACATAAACTAAGAATAAATTTGTTTCTAAGAATTATAAAACTGGTGCAGAGGTTTTTTTTCTCTGAAATGTGAGTAACGGTCATAGGTGATGTCAGCTCATCAAGGTGGGACAGACCAACTTGCTGTTTTTCTCTTTTAAACACAGCTCCCATATTCTGGGAATTACTGTTCATCATCAGCTTCTTGGGACTGCAGAAGTTCACCCAAATCACATTTGTGAGGGGTTTCAAGTTTTCATCTCTACTTGTGATAATCAGATGTGTATTTTCTGTTTGTTCTCATGGCAAAAGCCTCCTGGTGGAGTCTGTATAAAAGGAGTATTTCAGCTCTGCAGGTAAACTATGCGAGGACACAGGCAGCTAGGGAGAGCTGAGAGCTGTAAGAGCTCTGAGAGCACAACCCAGTCAATCTTTTATCCCTGGTGCAGGTGCTGGACATATGGTCTTTGTGAAGAATAGAGCAATTGCCAAAGGGAAACCACAAAGAGACTCAGCTCCCTTATCTGACTCCTGCACCTATCTCACCCTACCCAAATATCAGCCATCTGGATGAAGCCATAATGCAGTTGCCTATATAAAATCATTGACTCAGAGGGTCTGCAGATTCTTTGAGGTCCTATGCTGAGCTGCTGTGGGAGATCCAGTCACTCAGCTTCCACTGTCTTCCCAGGCTTTGAATTGAGGGGGACTGCCTCTTGTTCTGGGAATCAGCTTTGCCTGGAAGCACATGCCCTCAGTCCCAGCAGGGCTAGCAAGCTGTTCACAGCACACAGTTTCAAAAGCATATGGGCCAAAAGTCAATGAGACTTCTTTCCTGAGTAATAAGACTGGGTTATCCAATATCAACATGCAGCTATTTCTGCAAATGTGTGACAACATGCCACAAACATACAGAGCAGTCTTCCCAAGAAATGCCACCAATGCATTAGGCTGTCTGCCATGATATTCTGGGCTTATGAGAAGCAGCAAGGCAGCCTGGGATCAACTCAAGGGCTGAAGCAAGAGAAGGGGTTTTCCTGTGAGAGGCATTCTTCTCCAAATTAAAACTCTGATATTTTATACTGTGGAAGTCAGTCTTGGAAAATTGAGGATTCGTCAAGGTAAGGAACATTTTAATAGTTTAATTATGAGCCCTTTAATGTCTTTTCATAATCAGTTAATAAATACCTTAACAATAAAATTGAATTTAAGCTTTAATAGGCTGTGTTGGATTGAACCTAAACAAAAGAATTAGCAGCTCCAGGCATTGTGCAATAACTTCTCACTGCTTGGTGCCAGGAGAAACAAAGCATTTCAAGTACATTTTTTTGTACCTCACTATAATAAACGCTTGTAATATTCCCCAATTTCTGGAGTGCAAGATGCAGATCTTATTTATCACAGTATGTGACACATCTGGCGCATGGATCAGGAAACAACTGTTTTACTTCATTTCTGTCATCACCTTCCAACAGATTTCTTTCACATTCCAATTTGGACGAGAGAACTTGGACTTTCTCTCCATAAGTTCTCCATTAACAGTTTCACAGCAACGAGCACCATTGGTTCGTTCTCCTTCCACAGCAATTAGTTACACCAAGCTGCATATTTTGACTTTTACTACAAGCGAACATGTAAAATCGCTGGTATTTACTCCTATCTGCTCACAGCGCCTCCGAGGCAGGCAGGCCAGGGATGTTTGCTGACTGTCATTGCCTCTCTCCAGCGCCTCTTTCAAGTGGCATCGCTGCCCGGGTGCGCCTGGCCTGTCCCTGCAGGGAGCGTGTGCTTTATTGGCAGCGCGGCTTTGGCTGCGCGGCTGAGCCTTTTCCCGCTGCAGGCAGCGCTCCGCACTCTGCTCCGGCAGGGGCGGGCGTATCAAACTGGCCGAGATGGGAGCCTTGCAAGCTGCACAAACGACTCTGCACTAATAAAGCTTGAAAAGCTTGAATTACACTGGAACCCACAAAAATTTTCAAATTAAAATTCCATATTTAGAGGCCCCCTGTGGGCCGTGATTTTATTTAGTTTAATCCCCTCTTGAGGCCAATTAGGTAGACACTCTTCTGCACATGCACACACTAGCACAAAAAAATAAATATATAAGACTAGTTAAAAAGGAGAGGGTAGTATATCACTCATCCATTCAAAGACTGGAATTCTTTTCCCTTCTGTTGTCCCTGAAAATAGCATGGCTGTCAGAAATCAATAAAAGTACATGCAAACAGTACTCATTTTTTATTTCTAGGCTGTGCTTTAACTTTCCCTTGCTTCTTTCTGCAACATCTAGTAAATTTTCACTGTCGTATACTGTTTCACCAAATGTATAATAAATGCAAAACCTCCAGTGTTACTGGCAGAGAAGGGCTGGATGCCTTGTTTCTGAGCCTGGGAAGTAAAGAGGTGCTGTGAAAATAAATTCCTCAGGCAACTGATTGAAATTTATCATCGCTGCATAAAGTGCATGCAGAGGGTGGGATGAGGATGCTCTGCACTCTCCCTAGCTGAATCCCATTAAGTCCAATACGTTTGTTCCAGCAGGAAGCCCAAAGAAAATCTGGCTGCATATGCACAGATTGAATTCACCCATCCCCACAATTTTTTAGGGTTTTTTGTGTAAACAGTTGGGAAGAATCCAGCTTTCCCACTGTCACTCTTCGCATCTGAAGTGCAAACTTTGTCTTCTTTGTACCTAGTGGCAGACACCACATGCCCCATGTGAAAAAGGAGTTAATAAAATGCATGCTGAAAGTACAGAAGAAGGTCAGAGGTGATGTTTAGGTAATGAGGATTTCTCCAAGTGGGGAAAACAAAAGAAAGAAGTTGTTATAACTGTTACAGCTGTCTACAGCAAGGGAAAATAACAACTTGTGCTTTCACTAACAAAGTAGGTTCAGAGTCCAAAATTTTAAGTTCTTTGATCTTTGTCAGATATTTAGCAACAAAAGCACCTCTCCTGGAGGTAACACACTTGTGTTGAAGTGCTTACAGGAGAAGATCTGTCCTGCCTGGATGAAACAGCCACTACAGTGTGCTCTGGATTGAGCAGACTCCTGGCATGGGTGGGGGGCTCAGGGCAGAGGCAGCATGGGGGTCTGCAGAGACTCCTGGCATATTTGGGGAACATGCATGAGCTATGGCTAGGAGCTGCTGGCTTCCACCATAGTACAGGGAAAGAAACCCCTGGTATGGAAAAGGAAAAGCCAGTTTGTGAAATTCAGCAGCTCAACTGAATTTTCAGGATAAGCATCTTTCTGATTATCCAAGGGACTGCATGGAGTCTGTGCTCAGATACAGTGGCTTAAATCTTCGAGAACAGCATAATGAAAGCAAGAGTTAAGGAAATGTGCCTGAAATAAATGCAATTTTATGGCACTTGGAAAGAGATCAGGGCAAAAAGTCTATTTTGTTTTACCAGGGCTCTCATCCTGTGCTCATTGCTACAGCATTGGAGCAGCATTTCGCTGCTCCCACATGTTGATTATTCTCTCATCTGCCACACAGGGGCAATGCATCTGCAACAACAGTCATGTCTGGGGAGGCTCCCACTTTGCCTTTTTAGAGAGGTTGCAGAGACACATGGAGGGGAGCACTTTTGTATTCATGCTTGGTTTGGGATTTATGTTTCAGAAAGTCAGGCGCAAAAAAGAAAGCTTATTAAACAAAAAAACCCAACCAATCAAACAAAAAAAAAACCCAACAAAACAAAACAAAACAAAACAACTGAATCAAATTCAACCTTTTCTTCCAGACCAAGGCTAAAGCTGCATGGGAGAAGCCTTATTCAATATATGCATTGGGTAAAAAAACCTCACCTAAAGGGAATAATCTAAAAAGAGTAAGGTTGCCATAACTTTGCAGATACTTTAAAGCATTCAATAGACATACACAGAAATTGTATATACCTATCTCTTGATCTGATTCAAAGTCGGGGCAAAGATGTCTCTTAGACTCAAACTGAGATATGGGAAGAAATTTTTCTGCAAAAAATGGCATTTGAAAACTCAGTCACTGTAGTGTAGCACAATTTTTTCCTGGTCTTTCAGGAATCCATCTTTGCAGAGTGTAAGAGAGAGGAGGAGAGGGTAGAAAACATGACCCCCACACATATACACCTCAAATCAGAGAAAAAATCATGGAATGAATTGTCAGTCTTCTCCTTTTCCCCCCACAGAGCCAGCATCTGCCTCCCATCAGACACCTTCATGTGCACAGGAATGGGTCTGGGACAGTCCCCAAGCTCAGCTCATGGGCTGAAAAAGGGAGATGCTGCTGTGATATGAATCAACAAATGCCACTATACCTGCACCAGATTAACAGGTAGATTAGATACTTGAGAGAAATTACACATCACCTGTCTTTGTGTATTTTCTCTATATAGGCATAAAACACACGTAATATCAGGAGCATTAAACCTATCTGGCATAACTTTATGGCAAGAATGCAATTTTATTTTATTCAAAAACACAGCAGACCTCACACTGCATGCTAGGACTGCAAGAACTCAAAGGCTGCAATTTGCAGCCAAACACTGTGCTGGTGTGAAGGTCTGCCAGGGTGTCTGGAGTGCTGCATGGACACAGAGCTGCCACCCCTCTTGTGCTAATGACAAGACTGGAACACTCAGCTTATTTGCCTGATGTTTTCTGAGGGGCATCTAATGATGGCTGCAAAAGCAGGACAACTAACTAGAAAAGATGTTGCATCTGTAAGTTAGGGAGGCAGATATTTAATTTGTTCCAAGGAGAATTCATGCACTAAGTCCTTACCCATCCCCCTCCCATGGAGAAATGAGCAGGAAGCTGCATGCTGAAATTCATTGAGTTTCCTCTACCCTGCATGTGTTATTCCCCTGGAGGGGAGAATGGGGCCCTTTATACCTCCATAGCTCTGGGCTCTTTGAGTAATGAAGGGAACACATTTATTGGTACAAGGTTTGGTGTTTATTGATGCTACCCATTTTTCACCAGATTTAGCACTCTGTGGGGAAGGCACATGGACTTTCCAAAACACATTTTATAATCAAGCCATTTCAAGGTTTATGTGGTATAATACGTTTAACTGTTAAATTGTAAATAAAAGTCACTGCCCAATACTAAGCTCCCTTCAAGACATTATAGTCAGCTACATCTTTAATTATCTGATTTATAAGCAACCCTGTTGCATGTGTTACATGCACATGTTGTTTGTCTGACAGAGGTAGCGTGCAAAATCATCCTTCTAGAAGAGGTTGTGGGCTTAACACGCCTCTGCCTCAGTGTTCTGAAAAAGAGATGCCCTGAGCTGTGGGGTGTGCTGTGTCCCCATGCCCTCCCCAGGCACTGCCCTCCCTTTTGTGAGAGTGCAGACCCCTAGGAAACCCCACAGCACAGGGGATGTACTCCAGAGAGCAGCCAGGAATACAACACAGCTCCGGATGCACAGAGGAAAGGTGTTCCAGGAGGCAAAACCACGTGCATGTGCATGAAAGCACTCCCACCCCACCCAGACATTTCCCAGACTGGATTCCTGATATAAATCAGTGGGGAATTACCTTACTGTGTGTAAAAACCTTGTGCTGTAGTTTAACAAAGGAGGCTCCTGCCATGACCCAGCAGGGAGCGCCCCACACACCCAGCAGAGCTCCCCGGCTCTCCTTGAGGCCATGCAGAGGGGTCCATGAGGAGAATTAACCATTTCCAAAATCCTGCATCCAGTGTTGATTTAGCAGTCTGGGTCTGGCAAATGCTGCTAGCACAAGGAAGGCTTACAGGAGTTATTGCTCTGCCCTCATCTGCCTCTTGCCTGCCAGCTTAGCACTGCCTGCTCAGAGACAGTCAAGTACTCCAACTATTTACTTAGTGTGTTATTTATTCTCCACCTGAAAGCAAACCCTCTAATGAAGGAATAAATTAATAAAAACAAACCATCTCAGATTAAGGCTGAGAAACAGGTATCCCATCATTTTTAGCTAGTAAATCAAAAATCCCCAAAGACGATGAAATAGATTTTTTTTTATTCCTGACAGCACACCCAGATCAAGCACTTCTCATGGCAAGACAGAAACCCACAGTGGGAAGCTGTCCTTTGAAGAAATTCATTTCCTATCTGGTATTGATGGGCTTCTTAATTTATTGATCCTCAGAGGAATGAGAACCTGAAGGCAGTACAAACTTCATTCTGCACAGGTTCTTTTGAAGAAAAGTGTTTTAGTTCCTCTTCTTTCTTGTAACTATTTCTGAAAATGGACATCTCTGTCATGTTGTCACTGTATTGTCGTGGTATAAAAAGCTCCAGGTCAGTTTAAACCTGACAGCTTGTCAATTGTTTGCACAATAGACCTTACTCTGCAGCCCATTCCTGTTGTTCACTTTGTAGTACAAAATCTGCAGATATTCATATAAAGAAATAAATTAAATAACTTACTTGTAAACATAGTCTGTAGTCCTTATTATTACTTTAAAAATCCAAATCCCAATCAATTTAATGGAAAAGCATTAAGGGGATAACCCATGTAAAACATAGAGAATGGGTTAATATTTTCCCTTTTTTTTACCATTTTAGTGTTGTTCAGAGATTATAAATCCATGCATGTGAAGCTTAGAGCACAGTACAAAGGATCTTGCAAAATGAAGAAAAGGATCCTGTACAACAGTTGAAGAAGTGAGAGGATGGAGGATGGAGAGTTCCACTAAGGCTGTGTCCTCCACAACATTCATAAAGAGTTTAGTCTCATGCTGCTATTTGGGGTATTATGTTTTCCCCCAACCACCCAAGCAGTATTGACGTCTCTCCTTTTCTCATCCGGGAGCAAGGGCAGGTGCAACAATAAGAGTTGTCTCCCTCAGGAATGATTAACCCTTCGGAAAGAAGAAAACACGAAAGATGCTCACTCTTTTCCCATTGCAGGAACCTTGAAAGATCAAGGGATACATCCTTTCTCCTATCTTCTTACCCTTCAAGCAGGTAAAAGGGACTAGACTAGCTTAGTTGAAAAATCATACCACTGTGGAAGCCTGGCTATCACCTGAGCATGATTTCATAATTTGCAAGATCACAGCAGGGAACTCACCTTGGCAGAAGTTGTGGAGCTTGCAAAGGCAAGGATCTCTGCAGCTTTCATTTTTCCCTGCTCTCAATGACCATGAAAGTGGTGGCCATCTGGCCTCAAAACAATGCTGCTGTAGAAAAGCAACCTGTAAACAGCATATCACATTTCTTACAAACTACAATTCAACAAACAGAAGATGCAATTCAATACAGAACTCAGCAGCAGATGGACAGCAGAGAACATGGATACTGTAATGTAATTCTTTGCATTGTTGGCATCACAAAAACATGCATTGATCTTGTACAATTTGGTACCTTTACATGTTCAGGATGTCAGTAATCTTGGGGGGCTGGGCAGAGGGCATCATTCCTACTCCTGCATGCCTGAAATCTCTGGATGGTGAGGACTCAGAGAGAAGGAAACCAAGGAGAAATCTCACAAATGTATGAACTAATGGGTCCCATTTGCCTCTTTTCTGCCAGCAAGATATTAAACCTCTGAACATAAACAAAATATCTAAGAATTTTTATTTAATTGTCCACCCTCCTCTTGGTCTCCAGCGACCATTATTAATTGAAAGTCCAACATATGTTTGCATTAAAGTCTATCAGAAAATGGTATGATCTCCACCCATCTTCAGTGGGATTTCATGGCTTTTTATCACCATGATTCTGCTCCCATTTCAGTGAGAGGTTGTTTTTCTTTTACTTGAGCAAGGACAATGTTAGGTCTACACTGAGAGTTCTTAGGGAGAAAAAGAAATAGCTGATTACGACAGGCTCCAGACAATAATAGTATCACTTTCTTATATTCAGAGAAGTAAAGCAAATATAAAACAAGAAACAAAAAAAAATGACAAATAAAGGGGAGTTCATTCTAAGTTCAGTTCATTAAGAGTTACAGCTTGATACTGTTGATTTCCCCTGAGTTCAATAAAGACAAACTCACAAAAAAAAGAACATAGCTATCTTTTTCCAAAGGACATGAATGAGGAAAGGTAATAATGAGATCTGACTTTATCTAATCAGTGAATAAATAGCCCCAGCAATGCAACTTCATCTCCTGAAGTCATCAAGCTGCTGACAATCTTAATGTTGCATGTAAAACTTCACGATGCTGCAGTGATGAAAACCACCTTTAAATTAGCAGGTTATCAAGGGCAAGGGATTATCTTCACACACACACACACACACACACACACACTTAGTAGACTGAGGAGTGGTTACTATCTGAGATCAAATTTCCTACATGGAAATTCCTACATGCAAGAAGAGGCTCAGAGTTTGTGCTGTACCCCATGGAGATCCCAGTACAGCTGGAGAAGCCCAAGCAGTGATTAATCTTATCCTTATCTTGGCACTGAAAGATCAGTCCCATTGTCTAACATAGCTGTCTAGCTCCACTTAAGACACTGCATGGTATCCAAGACACCCCCTGGGGCTGGCAGATGTGACATGGGACTCTGGGGATAGCCATGTCTGTCTTAAGCAGAATCTGAAAGCTGGCAGGATATCTGTGAGCAATTCAAGCACCACTAAGTGACTAAAGTTAACCAACAGACCCCCTTTACTGGTGTCCATGAGGACACATAACTGTAAATGATCAAGTTAAGCTGTCTTATTCTTGAACTTTTTTCCACCAAAGTTAGATGGAATTACCACAGGTCAAAAAGTCAATAATCCTAGCCAATAACTAGGGTTATTAGGGTTATTAATAACTAAATAACCCCATTTCTGAATGCATAACAATTGGTCCTTCCCTTCATCAGGTAAACAAGTAAAACAACCCAGATACTATAGTATTTACTGTCACCTTGGTATCTTGTCCCAGTCACAAAAAAGCCTCAACAGACCAGCCCTTCACAATCTTCACTAAATGCTTATTATTTGGGGAGTAGAAATAAATTCATATAACGGGAAAAAAATTGATACAGCTGAAAAAAACTCCTCCAGTTTCAGCAAAATCTTCGATACTCTCTACTTCTATCAGCAATCTGAGTCCACCTTATGCCTCTGACCACACATTCTTAATATCTTAGTGAAAAGAGCAGAATGTCTCAGTTCAGTTTCCAAAAGATTAATATAAACATATCTATGGGCACTTTTGGTGGCAGATGCCAAATACAATTTGAGTTTATTTGGAAATTTGGGAAAATTACTCTTGTCTCTACTACTTGTGTTCCCTTCAAACCAAATTGGAAGTAGATTGCAGAGATACTTTTGCCATTCCTGGTCCACACACAAATGAAGGACTAGCACTTCTCATCATAGCATAACACTGAAGAATATGTTGAATTTAAGGATAAAAGGGTTTGGGTTTGAAAGGGATTTAAAGATACCGTTGTAAGCAGTGTTGCAAATAATCCACAGAACTCACCTTTGGCACACGAAGCCCTGGAGTGGCAAGTGGTTGGAGGCTGGGATGTGTTTTGAGAGGGGACGCATAAGCTTCACCTGACACGCACAATTCCAGGTACCTGGTTTTGGCCTTGCTCAAAGGCTTAGGGATGATTTTTGTATTTCATATTCATGTATACATGCAAGAGCCTGACACAATACTTAAACATGAAAGAAAATGCAAGGCTATCTGAAGGAATAAAGTGAGGATTACTAGACCAAAGTTGCCAATATGTTTGGAAAACAGACACCCACACTTGGAGAAAATACATGTCTGACATAAATAGTTCATCTAAAATATACCATGAGGCAATACTCAAGGGCAATTAATGAATTGTGCAAGATTTCTTTCCTTGAAATGGAAAATGATCTTAAAAGAAATACCAACATGCATGACAAAATTTTTGTAAATCTGATAGGCATATATTGCATTGCAGATGACAAAGACTATCTGCAAAGTAAATCTATTCATCTTTAAATTTAACCACTACCCTAAGGAATCCATGCAGAATCAGATGTAAATTTAGTAGTGGTATGGATGGTGTGAGTGAAATATGTCGACAAGTGACATCTTGGAAATACATGAAGTAAAATTTAATATATTATGGAGAATAAAGTCTTTTGCACGTTAGCAACCTGATCCAAGCCCTGAAGACAAAAGAAATATTCCCATTCACTTGTGTGAATGCTGGACCAGATTGATACAGAGAAAATAAAAGACCATATGTTTCTGATTCCACTGGTCTTTGGGTGTGAAGAACAGACACTTCTTTGACTAAGGAAGTACTAGGACTCTCAAAGAGAGCAATCCCTGATTTACTCCATTCTGGGGGAGAGTGTGACCTGCCCTTGAGTGCATGCTTTCTTAACTCCTTAACACATGGCACTAAGTAAATCCTGCAGAAAAGCTGCTGAACTTGCACATGCAGTAACTTCTAAAGTAAACTCCATGGCTGCCAAAAAGTGTATGAGAAGTCAGGAATAACTTACAATATGGCAGGTGTTACAGTGCAATAAGGGCATATCTTAGGTACATTATAAAACGCAGACTGAAGTGGTTCCAGGATATAAGAGTTATTATGATACAGACTGTGCGGTTGCTATTTAGATTAAATTCCTCCTACCATGTCTTCAAACCAATTTTTTCCCCTTTATTTGCTCCATTCACCACATTTAGGTGCCACCATCTTGGATTTCCTTCTCAGTAGAGGAAATCCCCACCTCTCAGCACAAAACCTGAAAAGCTTTCAGTCTTAGAAGGAGCTGCTGAGCTGACATCCTACAGCCAGGTAACTTAAGCCACATGGAAATACGAACCGTTCACAACCTTCAAGACCTTCACAGTGGGCCAAGCTCAAAACCTGAGCCAGCACCATTAATACCTCAAGCAGCAGACAGCACCAGTTAGTGGGGAAGTAGGAAGTCAAGGAAGTGGGGAGCATTGCCAAAGAACCAAAGAATTGGTGTGTATTATAGCACCACTCTTGGAAAAGAGATGCTCGCATTAGTTCTGCACATGCTGGTACATCTCCACAACAGTGTTGATCCAGGAGATGCTGACTTTGTCCTGTGAGCAGGATGCTGCCTCCCAGTTAACCAGACCTGTCTCCAGTAGGATGCTGCCCCCTGACTAATGAACCTTGTTTCCCAGCCCCCTGCATCATCACTCCTGCGCAGCAACACGGACTCCACCAAGTTGGCACACCTCGGTACCTGTGGAAAGCACATCTCTAGGTAGGGCATATGCTCTGCAATCCCCAAAGTCCAGGTTTTGGGGGAACACTTGAATCAGTTCAGAGGGACTTCACAGCTCTAAGAATCTGACTTTTTGGCCCTTTCAAAAAATCTCACACTAGATCTTACAAAACTGGCAGTATTCACTAGAGTATACATTAGGACTTCAAAAAGAATTCCTCCAAGAAATAAAACCCAATTTTTCATCAAGCCAAGGCTCCATCCTGCAACAGCAAAATCCAGAAGCCAGGACCACTTTTTCTGATCTCTAATGTAAACCAAGAAGAGATTTGGAAAGAGCTGCAGGCAGGATTTTTCTTCGCTGGAGGAAATCCAAGATGGTGGCTGCAAAGTGACACATTCCTGCTTGTGCTGTTTAATTTCTGCTGAACCAAATGAGCCCGTTTAAAGAGCCTGGCATTAACATAAAGTGGCCTCTTGCACCCAGATGGCCTCATGTTTTTGGATCTGTAGCACAGGTACCATGAGAATCACTCTTCAGTTTCTGTAGAAGGTAGAAAGAATATGGAATGATAAAGCAAAAGTTTTCTTCTTAAACATGGAGCTAGTCTCCAATTTATAAAAAATTTGATTTTTTCCACTTGTTGATAGCAAAACTGCAGATCTGCAGGTCTGCAGGTTTGTTGCTTTGGTTTGTTTTATTTCTCAAGGAAACAGAATTTTTTCCTCTCCCACCACACCCCTAAATGAATGCAAGGTGGTTACTCCACAGGGCTTGTTTGGGCAGAAAGGCTGCTTGTATATTCAAGCCACTGAAGTTGTCATTCCTTCTGTGGTCATTCCTTCCTTTTTCCTTCTCCTTGTTGGAGATTATTCCTTATTGGCACCTTTCTTCTGTCAGAGATCTGTTCTGTTTGGTGTCTCCTCACACTTTTTTCACTTTGCATTGCAGCACATCACATAACAGCTGAACCAGAGAGCAGAGACACAATAAGCACTGGAGAGTGGCTCCCTTCTCATCCAGCATTTCAGCTTCACTTGGCTTGTGATCAGTAGCCATTGACTCCCTAACAGAGAGATGGACTCTCTTATGCTACTTCTGCCCTACTCCCCTTTTTTAAATCTTCCACTGTGCCAAAAAAAACCCCAAACCTTGAAAGGAAGCTTTTTGATTTCAACATTTTTAAAGGTGTTGGGCTGGGACTTTCCCCAAAAATAGCAATAGTTAAGTTAGCTAGCTATCATGTTTTAAATGTTTGTTATATTTTTAAGAGGTTTTTTCCTTCTGAAATCTGCCAGAAATACAGGGTTTCTGTTCTAATCAGTGGTTCCCCTCAGTTTTATTGTCCTGTTTTCAGTAGATTTAGGAAGACAGGAAAGAGGCAGAGCAAATAGTAAGCACAAATCAGGGATGATTTCCTTTGTCTTCCCTTAAAAAATGTCTTATTTGTTTCAGGCTTTCTGTCACAAATAGCTAAAAGCATCCTATACAACAGATATATGCTAAAAGCATATATCCAACAGATATATCTTGAAGTGCGACAACCTGTTCAACCTAGTGGGACTTTATCTTTTAGTTAGACACTAGAAGACAAGTGCCTGTGCCTGCAAGCAGCTGCGTACAGATGGTGATGCACTGAACCCACCCAGGACAGTTTGAGCTGCAAAGCAAACAGTAAATCCATTTGGGAGTATAAACACTTTTTTTTTTTAATTCCTTCTAATTTTCACTCATCCTGGGAAATTTTTGCCCTTAGTGAGCTTCACAAGTCAAATCAGGCAAGCAGGACACTGCTTATTTTTCAACTCCAAGTGATGAATGGTGGAGAAAGGATTTGTCATCGCACTAAGTTCTGGGAAGGGCTTTGGGTCCCAAACATTGTAGTCAGTGGAGAGAGATGGCAACTCCCATCTCAAATTGCAGGTATGTGAAAGCACTCTTTGGAAAAGATCTCTTCTCTCTCCATGACTTTGGAAAGAACCCAGGTGACGAAGACAGATATAGATGGACAACAGCTGTAGGGGAAAAATACTTTTTTTTTTCTTTTTTTTTTTAATCAATCATTGCTGTACAGGGGAAAAAGCTCACACACACATATACACACAGACATATAGAGTCCCCTCTGGACAGAGAACAAGAATTATATCCCATGAAACACAAAAGACCTCTATGCGACATGGACCAGAACTTCAATGTGCTACAAGTGCATAAATAGTTATATGTTTTACACAGCAAATATATAAGTGCTTGGCAGCATCAGGTACATAACTCAGCTTTGCAGCTTTGCATTTATGCTACCACAGTGTTTTTATAGTAAATATGTGTCCTTGTGCACCAGCCATGTGCGTGTCAGGAAAATTGTGATTCAGTTTATTTTGGTGCAACTTGCAATGAACATGTGTTTAGGGAGCTGTTGCAGGAGGAAGAGAGCCCTATACTCCAGGCTAAGGCTGGGATTATGTATCATCTGACTTGGCAGCTCTGGGGCATTAACTGGCATCACATATCAGGTTAGATTAATAATCCACCACTGAATTCTGCTTGAGCAGATCTGTGTGCTCAAACTAGGGATCAGTTGACAAACCTGGAGTCTCAGGGGAAAAGGATTAGTTGCTTTGTGATCAGCGGGATGGCACTTGCACCACGAGATGTTCAGACCTAATGCCTGGATCTGCCGTGAATCAGAAGCTACATCTGGAAAACAGCAGTACAAGTCCAGCTCTCCAGGGATGCCCATGGCAATGAAAGCAGGCTTGGATGACAAAATGACTAATACTGGCAACTGGGATGAGATATTACCAGAATGGGAGAAAACCTTAAAGGATATAAAAATACCTGCTTTTTTTAATGAGATGCTCCAAGAGACTGGGAAGACTTTCCCTCACTCCAAACAAGTCGGGAATTACCTAGTAGGCAAAATGATCAACAAGGGCTCCTTTGCCAAGGTGATGGAGGGACTGCACATCCCCACAGGGGAGAAGGTAAGCTTGTAAGGAGAGGGGAATGGAATCACAAGTAACCTCACACTAATTTACGGCAGAAAAATTCAGACTGTTTAATCTGAAAACCACAATCTACTCAGTGAATTATCCTCTGAACCTTATCCTCATAAATTAACCTCATAAATTCAGTTTATTGAGTATAATCAATCACATGTGTGAATATGTACTGAGTGCAACTATTTTCACAATTATAAAATGTAGACAACAAAGATATCCTCCTGCTAAAAGAGAAAATGCTGGCATAAAGACAATTTCAAATCTGCTTTGCTTAATACTCCTCATTGAGCAATTAGTGCCATGCATCTTAAAAGTTATGGAAGTTATGGACAACACTGACTGAAAAGCCAACCATTCCAACAGCAATTTATATGGCAGGACATGGATAGCATTAGTTATCTCCAGATATCTCAGTTGGGATAAAATAACACACCACTGGACACAGTGTGGAAAGGTGGGTTACTCTCAAGTGACTTTTTGACTTTTACTTTTCTTGTGGCTTCAGTAACTACACTGTCTGACTAGCTCCCCAGACTGCAGAGTCCAACCCCAGCCCATAAGAGCCAGTATCTTAAATGGCTTTTATACTAAGTCAGAAGGGAGCATGTTAGGAAAGAAATGTGGTGCATTTCTGATGCAGTTACAAGCCAAACATGAAGGGATTTTAGTTTTTCAGAATATTTTATATATGCATCTTTATTAATGCAATGAGAATGACAGATACGACAGACTTGAACCTTCTTGTTTTGGCCTTAAAGAGAAATAAAAAGCATATTCTTCCATCAGGAACGTATCCCTCTGTGATTCTGATTATCAACACCACGTCCAAAAAAGCCTCTCCCCCATGTCACCTTATCCCCCTGAAAACTAATTCTTGTTGCAAAGTTTGTTGCTAATTTGCAAATGTCCTACCATTTAGGTAGCTATAAAAGTCATTGACAAGAGGAAAGCCAAGCAGGATTACTATGTTTTAAAAAACATGAAGCGTGAGCCGCGGATACACCAGATGATTCAGCACCCCAACATTGTTCAGCTATATGAGACCTTGGAGACTGACAACTCCTATTACATGGTGATGGAGCTCTGCCTCGGTGGGGACCTCCTGGATAGAATTTGTGACAAAAAGAGGCTGGTGGAACAGGAAGTAAGGAGATACACCAGGCAAATTCTGTCTGCAGTAGAGCACCTGCATTGCCAGGGAATTGTTCACAGGTAAGATGTTTCTCTTCTTTCCAACAGTAAGAAAAGGAAGCTTGCAAGAATATAGAGTGCTTTTCTTCACCAAGAGCACTTCTTTATTTTTCCATCATAAAAACAGGGATTACAAAGAAGACTATGTTCTCTCAGCTCATATTAACAAAACATTTTATTCTCAGTAGTGGTTAGTACTGTTATGAGTTATGAACTCCTTGGGCAGTAAAGTAGAAAAGATACTTATCCCAGGGACAAGAACTGATGAGCACAACAAACCAATACTTTGCCACAATTATCTTGGAATTAGTTAATGACAAATGTGTATCTAATTCAAATATTTCAGTGTGGCTATGCATATAAATATTGTTGTCCTTTGGTTAGCCACAACATATTGAAATAACCATACATCACTCAGAACAGAAATCCAAGCAATCACAGCCCACTGCTTGTCATGAGGACATGTCCTGCAGATCTGGGTCTGTGACGGGCTGATGACTCTCCCTTTTGGCTTTTGCATTATGAGAACAGATCATGACTTCAGGCACTGCTAGAGGAACCTGAGCAGCCCACACAAGGAGAGCTGATCTTCCCCTCTATCAGGGATCTTGGCGCATAAGCCAAGAGCAGCAGAATGAGACTTCCATTTTAGCTGGAAGAATAGGCAAGACACAGTTTTTCCCACTGTTTTTCTGTTTTACTTAATGATTCACAGTCAATCAGATTCTTAATTTTAAATGGTAAATGCACTCACCAAGAAAGCCCAGAGGACCTAAAAAGTAATCCAGTTGACTCCATCGTTACAGCAACCATGAAACAAATATACTGTAAATGTGATGTCTCAGCATTTACAAGTGCTTTGTGACTCAAAATGCTTGCAATCCAGCACTTCATTACACTGCGTTTGTCAATTAACAAGGAATAGTCAAGGAAGAAATAGTCAGTATCTGACCTAGAGAATTTAAACAAACAACAAAAAACCCTAGAAAACAAACCCAAGGATCTTCACCCATTTAGTCCAGGCTGACATCCCTGACTTGCTGGTTCCCTAACGAATCTATTTTACAGCATTTCTTCAATGCTCATGATCATAACATATATGTTCTTCCCATGATGACATTCACCATTAATTTCTCAAGTCTCGTTCTCATCTTTTTGTTTGGAATAATTCTTCACAGTGAGCTGGAGACTAGCCTGACTTCTTGCCCTACTTCTTCCTTTCTGTTGTTCAGGCTTTGCTGGAAAAGCAGAAAGGAATTTTGCTGGTACAAAAGAGAGGAATTAGGCAGGTACAAAGTATTGTGAGCTCCTCTGGTGACTTGATTTACTATCAAACTGCCCTTACCAAAGGAAAATTCATCCCTGGCTCTCCAGCACTTTGTTGTAGGGTTTATGAAGTTCCATGGTCTGGCAGGAGCCCAGTCACAGGTGTAGGTTCAGTCAGCAGTACTACAACTCATGACCTGCTGCTAGCTTTGAGATTCAGAGCTGTGGCCTTGACCTCTTACCAGAAGCAGAATGGGAAGGATCTGGAAGGGCTTCCCTGCTCAGCTCCAGCTGCAGTGATTTATCGCAACTCACTGCAGAGGTTAAACTAGCAAGGATAATTTTGGGTGTATCCTCTTCTGAAAAGAAGACATCAATATTTCCAGAAAGATGAGTGAAGAAGTAGGAAAGTTACCTTAAAAACCCAGTCTGGTTTTCCCATCTAAGCATTGAGCAAAGCTCAACTCCTTGCACTGCTTTAACACAAGGAAAGGAGGGTTCTCAAGCTGTCTGTTGGGAGCAGCTGCTGATCCATGGGGAGGATCCTGATAGAACGACACCAGTTATGAGTTCATGAGGTGGATAATTGTGTGCCAATGCTTGGGTCTATGCCAATAACTGAGGTGTCTGCAGATTGTAGGGTCTCATCCCCAAACTCATCACTTAGGAATGTGCTAATTTAATTCACTTTTCTCAAAAGTGTCTTATGGGCATTCCTGATTTTTAACCCTGCATGTATCTCAGAAAAACAATGCTTTCTACTGTCTTAACAATATACTTGATGAAAAATTGGCCAAGTTTGTAGCTGTTTTTCGTCCAAATTGATATATCTCAACAGAAATTCGACACTGTATTCAGACAGCTATTTGGTTTCTTAACCTTTGCTTCTCCAACTGATCACTTAAATCAGCACTGATGCAACAAATCCTTACAGGTTAAATCGAGTTTGAGTTCATTAAATCGAGTTAAATTTCAGAGTAAAGGTAGTAACCTTTCTTGTCCATGCAAGATCATGGCTGATCTTTTCTCACAGTCACCAAAATGACCCAGAAGACAGAGCATCAAACCCCAGCATTTTACTGTGCCAGATATAAGAAGTCTCAGGCACAAGATCTGGCTCAACAGCTAACACTCATCAACTGAGTTCTGCTTACTATCCCTGTGCCTGCTCTGGACACGGCCAAGTGGTGAGGTAATGCATCTGAGCTTAGAAACCTCAAATAAAGATGTGTAAGCTAAATCCCACTGCCTTGCAACTGGACTGGGGCAGCGCGTGCGCAGGCAGCCACCAACCCCTGCAGCTGGCGCTTGCCAGGTGACAGTAACTCACTTGTTTGTACAGTTCCTAATTTTTCCTGGCTGTTTTTCCTGGATATTTTCCCTTCCCTCATATAAAAATGTCATATATCCCTTTGAATCCCTACTGAACCAAAGTCCTGGAGAAACATCACAAGCTGCCCTCTAGGCTCTCTCTCTCTCTGAAGTCCCCATGGGAATGAGGAGGAAAGAAATCATGGTGTTGCTTAAATTTATAGCATTCCTTGGAAAGTTTCCTTTGGGAAAAAAAGAGAACATGATGTATCTTTCATGTAAAATAACTTTTGACATTATGTAAACTTTCATAGTGACCATTATCAGGTTTTTCAGGCGAGAAAATCTACATTTTTATTAACTCTGTGAGCAGTCAGCTCAGCCTATAGAACAGCAGTTGTAGCAATCCAACATAACGTTATTTAATGGCAGTGAGTAAAAATCATCAGAGTGCACTGTAGGATGCTAAATCTGATAGAGATGTCAGATTTGCAGAAGCCTGAAACACAAATAGATTTAAACTGCAGCATTTCAGTGCATAGGGTTATGACACAAGTAGGCTATGAACAAATTTACTTTAATTCTACCTCCCAGCTTTTGGGCACTGGCTAATTTGCCACTCCAGAAAACATGCTACTCAAATTAAAAAGTATTAAAGAGATGTCATTAAAACCATCCCCATTCCCATTCTCGGCCTGGGGCAGCAGAGGGTTTTGAATGCAATGCTGTCCCATCCAGAGCCACAGAGTTAAAAAGATGCTGCCCTAAACCCACCCATCCTGACCACCTCCAGGTTTGATCCCCTCCAGCAATGCAGTGCTGATCATACAGCACCAGTCCATCCAGCCCTTGTTCCTTGTTCCTTGTTCCTTGTTCTTGTTCCTTGTTCCCATCACTTATTTTGGTTGGTCCTCCAAGGTCTCTCCAAGAGCTCACAAAAGCTCTTCACAACTTCAGAGCAGGTGGGAGGCAAATCCAGGACTTAGCAAAGCATCACAGGCTCTTTGACTGGCTCCCAGCTCTGAAATTACACTGGCTGAGGACTCCTCCATGATGAAAAATATTTCAGTTACCACTGCAGGGACTCCCCACAGCGAGGCACTATTCTGGCTTTTGCTTTTAATTTGGAAATATGTAAATGTTCACACAAGTACCTGAGCCAGCATTTTTCTTACAGCTTGAATTACGTCCTCCTGGTGAGGGGTGGCTGGTACTGGTTGATCCTGTTTACACAAACACTGAAGATGTCTCCACTTTCAGGGTAGCTGTCTCCAACACAGCTTTGGTACATCTCCCTTCTTCTTCAAGCGAGGCAAACCTCACTTTCCAGTTCCTCTCTCATCCTTCACATTTCCCAGGCACAATTTACTTGCAAAGAAATCAGAAATATTCAGCAGTGCTCAGTACTTGAAAAAGCCAAAAGAACTGTGGTCCAATATATGCAACTTTTTTTCTCAAAAGAAGAAATAAATGCAATTAATTTTTAAAAAGTCTGAATCAGTAGAACAGATGTTTCCTAAACTTAATACTTTATTCAAAATATATATTCATAAAATATTCCCTGAAATACAGATGCAGTTTCCATTTTTCTGACCGAAAACTTCAGGAAGGAGTAAGGATCTTGTTACAATTGTAGGTAGAGCTTTGCAGAACTATTGTTATAATTTCGATAAAATTTTTCCCAAAACTATTTGCAAATGTTTAGCTGGGAAATCAGGCATCCTAAAGTTTGTTTTCTGTCTTAATTTCAGGGACCTAAAAATTGAAAATTTTCTTCTTGATGAGAACAACAACATCAAAATCATTGGTATGTGCACCACTATCTTTGAGACTTGTTTTCGTCTTGTTTTGTGCATGTGCAGCTTCAGCTACTGTTCAAACACCATACTTGTCAAGTGAGCTTGTGATTATTCAGTAAGTATATTTGAGCTTTTAGAATGAATTCAGGTTACAAAGTATACCTAAACAGTTTGGTTATTTGAAGTTTGGCTGAAATGTATTTTTAGGAGAACAAGGAAAACAATTTTGCATATTGTTCTCCCTTGTGTATTGCTGGTGAGCCAAGAAACAATTACAGCTTTTATGTGTAGAAAGCTGTTCCTCGCAGAAGTGATTTGTGGACAAAGAAATAAATCTTCTGGGGTGAAACACAGGTATGGACACATTAGTTTCTGTTGAGTCTTACTTCAGCTAGAGACCTCATCATTTGGTATGTGTTAAAAAAAAAAAGGTTTGGTCACTAACAGAAATCTTGCTAGGCCTGTGAAGCAAACATTTATAAAAATGAGAGAATTTGCACCAAGCAGTTAACACAGCTCAGAGAAACATTAATTTTATTCTATGGAAACCTCACAGAAAAAACCCCACAAGGGATGCTGAATCTTAGAGAAGCCACATGTTTAACCCAGTGTTTCCCAAACTTTTAAAAGCTTAACACCTCTGAGAAAAAAAGGCACCAACTCTTCACCCTTGTTTTATAGCCAGCCAGTCCTTTACAATCACACCTTTCTCTTTCCTCCCCCTTGCACACATGCACATACACAGAGAAAAAGGCTTAAGTTAGCACTTTTCCCCCCACATCTACCATGGGCTAAAGCACACAGAGCTGAACCCAATGTCATAGCTCATTAAGCCATGCTAATGTGCCTGTGTTGTTAAGCTCATGCAGTCAACAGAGGCAAACCAAAATAATTAAAATAAAACCAAAATAATAAAACCAAGATCAACCAAAACAGGTCCATGGCTGGGTAACTTCACTGTAAGGCTCCTGCTAATTCATGGCATGTTTATTCAAACCCAAATTGGCATCCACAGCTGAGACATCAAAAGATGCTACAACTAGCTGCTGGTTTTGTCTTTCTCCTACTTTCAGATAATTGGTAAAGTAATTTGAAAAGAGACTAAAATTTATTTGCCTTTGGCTTTGTTACCATCAGATTTTGGACTGAGCAATACTGCAAGGTTTGAGGGTCTCTCCCAGGAGCTGTTACATACCCAGTGTGGAAGTCCAGCTTATGCTGCCCCAGAACTCCTTGCTCATAAGAAATATGGTCCAAAGGTAGATGTCTGGTCCATGTAAGTAGATCTAAAAATGTACTTATTGAAACACTTTCAGCATGGATTGGTTTAGACAAGACTGATATAAATGGGTTGGTGGCATTCAATTTTGGGGCATTAAAGGCAAAACCAGAGATATGTCGGGGAAAGGCTGCCAAAAAAAATCCAGAGTATCTTGAAATGAGCCCCCATTGCAAAACACTGGAGAAAAAAATGAATGGTCAATACACATGCTATCCTGGAGAAACCCTGTGCCACAAGAAGCCAGCAGAAAGTAGGGTATCTGCATGTGTAGATAGGAACCTGTGCTGAAAAATCAGAGAAAGAATTGTGCATTTCAGCCCCCTCAAACGACCTCCCCTACCCTCTTGTCCTGGCAAGCAGTATCAGCTGAGAGCTGAGTAACTTCTGTCAGAATCAGACTCCTTGAAAGCCCTGGACTGACAAATGGGCATTTTCTGTCCAAGGTGTATTTTGCCTAAAAAAAGAAATCTATACAGAAAAATTGAGTCTTGGGGATGCACAGGCCAAGGATGTGGCTATAACAGAGCTATGAGACCTTCACCCATACGTTAGTGAGGCCCTTCATACTGAATTATGGTAATAAAGTGGAGTTATTTTCTGTCACAGATGACACAAACCTTCACGGACTCTATTGTCCTTTTTTTATTACATCTAGAGGATACATCTCCTGTAATAAGCAAGAATGCAGAAGGTGCCAGGAGAAGAGCAGTTTTTCACATAAAGTATCTTAGATTTTTCAAATGCATTTGTAGTTTGTAGTTCTAGTAGGCAAGTTATGGGTTTTTTGCTTTTTTTCCCTAGGTGGAGCTGGGAAAATGATGATTTATTAAGTCGATTAGTTGATTTTTGTATTCTTTAATCTTCATGGATCTGGACAGGAGAACAGCTCTCCATGTTCATCATTTTGCCAAAGGCAGTTCATGTTTATTTGTATATATATGTGCATTTTTGTGTGTGTGTATATATATATATATATATATGCCAGTGTATCAGCTTCTCCTCTGCTTTTTGATCATAATCAGGTGTCTGGGTCTCCACCTCAGAGATATTTTTTAAGCCAATTTCTAGCAGGTATGATTCAGGGCATGGCAAATGAGCATGAGTAATATAGACTAAACCAAATCTTTGCCTAGAGCATTAAGGTGAAAAAAATTGGCCTGTCAAATGCACCTTCATCTAACCTCCTCCCACTTATATACAATTATGGCCATAACTCCTTACAGTATCCCGACTAACAAGTGTTAGAATAACAATCCAGTTGTGGAAGCCAGTGATAAAATCCCATGGATTTCAAATAGCTCACAAAGCTTTTAAGAGTAATAGCATTTTTTGGTTTAGAAATGCCCCCTCCCATCCCACCCCACAAGAATATTTATTTAAAGGATGCAATGCAATGCTTCTGGAACAGGTTTCCTAAAGAAGTTGTGGATGCCTTATCCCTGGAAGTGTTCAGGGCCAAGCTGTATGGGGCCTTAGTCAAGCTGGTCTAGTGGGAGGTGTCCCTGCCCATGGCAGGGGGTTGGAATGAGATGATGTTTAAGGTCACTTCCAACCCAAACCATTCCATGATTGTGTTTAACACACAATGCTACATTTGATCTTCACCACTTCATTCAGGACACCTGCAAAAAAGGAAAGGAGGGCCTGGATTTACACAGCTGCTCTGAACAGGGATGTCACACTTGCCTGTCCATCTGCAAGGATATGGAGGCTCCTTGAGGAGTTCTCAGTAAACAGTGTAAAGAACAGTAAAGACTAAACTGTGTGTTCACAAAGGACAAAGTGTTTTAATTTGCTGTAAAGGGTTGCTGGTACCTATATCCCGGCATCTGGTTCAGGTGCCTAAAACAGAAGATTAGTTTTCCCATATGCTCAAAAGGTAAAAAGGATTTATATACATGTATAAAGTGTGTTATTCCTCTCAAGACCTGCTCTGCCAGACATACTTTGTATTTGGGGTTTTATATAACCGTGATTCCTATATTGCAGCTTTTCTAAATTTACAGGGTAAATGGTACACAAAGTTAAGGATGAAGGAAGACACACTACCAAACTGCTTCAATGTATGTCTGGTATTTGAGAGTGCTACTCTGAATTTATGTAAACATAGCACAGACTAATCAGGTCTAGAGCATTCTGTCAGTACTTAAATAGGATAATACTGACTTCACATTTCAGATATCTGAATGAGGGCAAAACAGTAACCTTAGAACAATTTACTGAGCTTATTCTGTTAATAAACAGCAAATAACAGGTCAAGGTCGATATGAAACATCTATATGGCCCTTGATGTTTAACACAGACAGGTTCTGCACCTCAGGCATAAAGCATATTTAAAATTTAAATTGTAATTGTTCACATTATCATACTGGGAAAGGGAATTCTGGTGGACTAAAATATTAGTTGAAAAGATAAGTTACTTCTCTTGTCACAAAATAGGCAAAGGACTACAAACTCATGGGGCTCTAGAATCAAAATATTTCGGTATAGTGCAGATGGACTGACTTTATGCAGCAGAGCTGACAAGGAGTCATTACAACAGGAACCAGAAAGCCAGTCAGTCAAAAGCACACTCACAAACCCAACCAGATCCAGCTGCAGTACAGCCAAGGCTCCTGAGATGCAGCAGTGAACTGCAGGGCCTGTTTGCCCAATCATGGCTTTTGTGCAGAAGATTTTGGATGTTTTTTGGAGACTGCAAAGTGATTGGCTTTCATGCAACAGCTGAATTGAGGAAACAGCTGTTGTATTCAAACAAATCCAGATAGTTCAATAGGACAGAGGAGAAGCAGTTTGTTATGGCTGATAAACCTTCACGTTTAACATGCCATCAGATTCCATCTACAAGTAACTACCAAGTGTGTTAGTGGCTACTAGCTGTAACTGTGTGTAACATAGTAAAAGAGATTTTAGATGGCAGCTCCATCTCATGTTTTTCAATTGCTTGAACACATTAATAAAAATCATAGTTGAGCTCATCACAGATTTGTTTTACAGATATCATCTGCACTAGTGTACCAACAAGTCAATTAAATTAGAATTGCCTGAATTCCTAAACTTATTGTCTCTGCTGAGCACAGTAGAGAAATAGTAAAGGACAGTTGGAGGGAGGTCTGAGCAATCTGGTCTAGAGAAAGGTGTCACTGTCCTCAGCAGAGGGATTGGAACTGCATGATCTTTAAGATTCTTTCCAACCCAGGCCATTCTGTGGTTCAAGGGCTCACTCCATGGTGAAGAACAGTGCTGTTGTGGTGGTGCAGTTCAGCTGGAGCAAGGAAGCACCATGGAGAGTGTTCAAGGAAGCCTCCCTGTTCACAAACTCAGGACAGCTGAGCAAGTTTTCCAAATGTTGGTACTTTTCCAGACTGAATGGCAAACCTTCACAAAGCTTGCTGATTGCTGCTAGCAGACTGTTAGTCTTTTGCAGGAGTTAAAGATTTAAGTCTTTAGCCAACAGCAAGCTGTTACCAAACGAAAGCCTTCTAGGCATAAGTCACACCTAATTTAGCAATCTGAGCAAAGCAAGAGAACTGAATTACTATTTGGAACAAGATCTATTGCATCAGTCCTAGCTCTGTGTTGTCACTCAGCCTCCAAACCAAAGTGCTTTATTCTGATGGGCTGGGTACATTACACTGTCACTCCAATTAGCTTATTTTTAAAATAAACAGCAGGTCTCCACTTTCAACACTGCAGGCTTTCCCGTCACTTACTGTACACTCTATTTTATGCACATTTCCCACAACATTCTTTTCTAGATAAAATGGCATTTACACAAAGAAAAAAAGGCGTAAGATGTGTAGTCAGTACAAATTTCTGCTTGGAGGTAATTTGTAACCTCATTTGTGATGCTGAAGGCAACTCTGAAAACTGACTCATAGTTTTGTGAGATTTTTAAATAAGTGTTTATTAGCATAATATGGAGCTCTGATGTTTGTCTTGTCTTTTGCAGAGGTGTGAGCATGTTTGCTATGCTAACTGGCACATTACCCTTCACGGTGGAACCTTTTAATATCAAGCAACTACATCAAAAGATGTTAATTGGAGAAATCAGCCCTATTCCATCAGATTTATCCCCTGGTAAAGCACTTCAGTTTTTATAAAAAATACCAATGCAAAAAAGTTTTAACCCATGTAATTATGTGAATTTAGCAATAACACAGCCTTCTGGAAATTAAGATGTACCTTTTCCAGTGGCTTTGTTTGCATTTAGAAACAACTTTCTTGAGGTTGTGGCAGTATCATTTTATCTCAGGCTACAAGAAAAATAACATTGTTGTCTTTTGAACATACCATTATTCTTGGTTCTTATTTACAGGGGGAATAAAATGTACATTGCTTTTACATAAGTGGAGCAGATCTGTAATAAATGAGAATAAATGAGAACACTGCCATGTTTAGTATGTTCCATGCTGTGTGTCACAGCCAGGCATTCTTTCCTGTTTTTCCCACAAATAAGTTATCTAAACCTTAGATATTTTTTCCTGGAGGCCTTATCTTTTGGCTACTGACAGACCCTGCAACACTGAGATTATTAAAGACATGGGAGGGCTATTTTTGTGAAGAGCCTGTTCATGTTTTTCATGAGAAAAAACTGAAATCTAGCATTTTTCAGTTAGTTTTACTGGCAAACTTTAATGAGGTACAGTCAACAAAGTATTTTTGGGACAACTGAGAAAGATAATTCTTGAAAATTCTAGCCTGAATTACAATCTACGGCTCTAAACCCCAGAATTCACATTGGTGTGCATTCACTCTCAGTCAGCAGTACAAGGTTTGCTCCCTCGAAGTTCAAAATCCTGCTTCTTTACAGTGATTCTTATCCACCTCTGGCTTTGATCCCTATTTTCTCTCCACCTGGAGTAGCATCCACTCTGTTGACCACCACAGGCTTAGGTTCCCTTGGCACAGCTGTTTCCTGCACTGACCAGGTGGGAAATGAGACGTGTCCTGCCCAGCTGTCCACCAGCAGGAGCTCAGATCTCCCCACGGGGCTGAACACCGTGGCTGTGATGTGAGGCAAGAATGATCCTAGGAACCAGGATTAGCTCCAGTGGCTGCTGCTTCAGCCTGCAGCCAGGCACTGGGAAGCAGCAGGCAGTTCCAGAGCAAGCTAGCTGGATCTAGTCTGGAGTATGAAGAAAATGTGGCGATTCAAGTTCTCTCTCTCCCCTAGTAAATGGAGTAAGGATATCTATCCATAGCTGTCAAGAATGTCTGTGCATTAGTCTCTCATTTCTCTTTCTTTGGAGATCAGTTGCCAGATAGCAGCTTCATTTCTGTAGAATCCCTCCATAGTTACAGTTATTTTATTTCTAATTTTTCTTGTTAATGTTATTGTTATAGTTTCTACTAATAAATGCATTATCTCTGCTTTTCTACAAAGCCCACACAGTTAGTGGAAGATTGTGGATAACTCCATTGTTCTCTTACCCACTGGGAATTCAGTGAGAGAGCAGTAATAAACTGGCTTTGCATACTTTAGATCTAAATTCTTCTGAAGGAGATTACAAGGGAAAGGAGCAGTATGTTCCCAGTTTAATACTCACTTGCCGTTTGTTCCTTTCAAAACTTCCCCACTTCCCCAAGGAATATGGAAGAATTCAGTGAGGTTTTCACAAGAAGGACAAAAAAAAAAAAAGAAAGAAGAGAGAGGGACTGTATGACTGTATGCAATGTTGGAGCTGAGTGACTGACATACAGGAATGTTTGAGCTCTCTCTGCCCCAGCTCCAGGGAGCCAAAGAACAACACATCCTGTGGGCACAGGAGTCCATCTCCATCCCTCATTACAGAGAGTTTTATCCATACAATTGGCTTCTTTGGGTGAGGAACATAACTACTGAGTTATGAGCTGGCACAGAAGTGCCCCTTCTCAGAGGCTGATCAAATGCTGAGTGAGCACAATGCTGAGATTACTGCTGATATCATTGGCTGCATTCACTGGGGTAAATCAACAAAATTAGGAACTGAATTCCAGTACTGTATCTGCAGCAGCATCCAAAGGTCCCTCACAGGCATCCCAGCATGGTTTGGCCACTGCTGCCCACCCTGTTCTTGGGGGGAAAAGGGTCACCCTATGGGACCACAGGAGACTCAAAGAAAAGGCTTAGAGACTGAATATTGCCTGAGGCTCCTGCAATGTGGGGAAGCAGGGCAAGTGCCCCATTTCTGAAACAGAAAAATTATGCAGTGGTCAGATAGTGAAATATTACTGGCAAACAAGCCATTTTCTTGGAATACTGCACAGGAGCTGTACACTTCATGCAGTCTCTACTTGAGCCAGACCCTGCTAAGAGGCCTGGAGTCAAAGAAGCAATAAAAGACAAATGGCTGAACGAAGGTTCCACCAGGAAAATGCTAAATGCTGCTGCCTACAAGAACAGGTAACAGTTTTGACATGTGTCTTCTACCTTGGGATTTCATGATTGGGGATTTGGGAGAGAAGTGTTTTTAGGATTTTTTGTTTGTTTGTTTTAGAAGATTTTTGTTATCTACTATGTGCTGATCCAAAATGACAGTTTTACTTCAGAAAACACCACATCAACACTTCTAACTGTGGGCAAATTTTATTTAAGAGGAAACATCCTTATAGAAAGGTTTATATCCTTTGTATTAATCTTTTTGTTCTTAACATGCTTCACAGCTGCTACTAATTTCAGTGTGCTTCTAATCCTTTCCTACAAAACTAGGTCTCACATGCCCACCTAAAGAAATATTTTTATATTACACGAAAGTTCTTGCTATTCTAATAATTTTTATTCTCATTCATCTTTGTAACTGGTTTTAACTAGTCTCCATTTTTTCTTAAAGCAAAACTTCATGGTTTAAGATTATTATAAAAGTTTGAAGATAAGTGCAATGTAACACTTCACATAAATGTTGCCAGCTTTAAAGATGTTATTCATCTTTCATATTGGGAGGCTGCAAAGCATACTTTTTGTGTCTTTAAATGACTAAATTCAGTGATGGACCTTTTACATCATACTCACAGCTGAAAGTAGCTAGTAAAGGGTCACATCTTTTATTCCCAAACTGTTCTGAAAAGGTCAGTATTTCACAGTAATTGGAAAAAAGAGCAATTTGGCCTGTGTTATCTGCACCATCTGCATTGGTGTCCAGAGACACTTAGCAGGTTTTCCTACCATGGTGATCCACTGCCAGTCACAGCCAGAGCTGTTAGAAACCTATGTGCAGTTTCTGTGAGAATTGCCCACTGCTCCTGCCTTTGCCCTCCTTTCTTCCCTCACCTGGCTGTTCTCATTCATACTGAAGTTTGAAAAAATGTTTCAGGAGTCTTATAATCTAAGGGTGATTTCTATAATTCCTTTGCTAGATTTGCTACTCACAGAAGCCTGTGAGTAAAACCATTATCCTTATAACAAAACGCTTTATTTCACAATCTGATTTATATAAACATTAGAATCCTTCTGTACTTTCTTTCACTCTCTTTTGTCCTTCCAAGTTTTCTGCCTTTACTACTACATACACACACACACACACACAAAATCTTCCTTTTTATCCATTGGAGGCTACTGTACTGAGAACTGAAAAACACACACTTGATTAAAATGAGAAAATGCTGTTTTCCAGATTTTAGGTTTCCAAGCTTAATCCTGGTGGGTGTCCTTTCAGAGTAATCAATTATATCAACAATAGGATGTTTAATGATGCAGTAACAGAGCCTCAGCCCAGCAGTGAAGTTAGCACAGCCAGACAAGATTATTGCACAACTGTGTATCATAATTTGCCTGTAAAAGCAACTTAGCCAACTCCAGCTGCACCACAAGAAGTGTATTGTCTGCTTACTCTACATTCTGATATTGTACCTGGTTGCATCATTTGTATTAAAATACTTTTTCCTAATATTTTAGATTTTGCCCCCGTGGATTGAATCCTGTCGTTTTAAACTACATGACAAACGTTATGGAGTTCAGTCTTTCAGAAGTTATCAACAGTTTAATAAATAACAGACCCTCTCCTGCCATGTCTTCTTATTGCTTATTGCTGAAGAAACTGCTCAGGTACCAGAAAGACTGCAAAAGAGTTCAGGTAAGATATTATTGTCATAAGAGGCATAAAGTGCTCCCTGGATTCTTATAAGGAACAAAGCAGCAGCTATGTAGCACACATGAAAATGGTGGTTATCCAAGGAACAGGGAAAAATTCATCAAAAAATAGTTATGAAATTGCAGATCCAAGTGCAGTCTTAAGAAACCTACATTCTGGCATTTTCAGAGGTGATTAATTTATGAGATTTTTTTTATTCCCAGAGATAAATACATCTTTTTTATGACTAATGATTTTTTTTTTAATGAGCTGCTGGTTGTAATGGGATTGAGAATTATTTTGTTTTACATATAAGATTACTTTTCCATTGGGAAAAGGAGCATTAGCATCCCAGTGACCTCGCCATCCCTTTCCTTTCTGACCAGTCTGTGAGGGTTTAATCCAAAGTCTGGGGAGGTGAGAGGGAAGCTGTGAAAGCTGCAAAATCTTTCCCCAGCATCTTTTTTTTTTTCATATTTTTTACCCCTGTACCTTATTCGCACACTTCAGCTCCAGCTCACTGAGGAACATAGAGTGAGATCAGAAGGGACAAATATTTTAAAAATAAATTCAAAAAAATTATGGCAATCATTGGTAAGGCCACAATTAGTCAAAAAGGCTGTAAGCTTTTCTTTTACAACCGTCTCCACTAAGGGGTTCACAGCTCAGCCATAAAAATTTTGCTTCAGGCAGAAACTAGGCAGACAGGAAGCCAAATTCCAGCTTCTAACACACAAGTGCAGTGGGAAAAGTTTCAGCTACAAAAACACACACATTAGCGATTAGCCTCCCATTCAAAGCCTTCACCCTGGAGAAGCTGTATTTTGAGAAGGTCCAGTTGACTCCTCTAGAAATTATTCAGATGAGCTTGAGCAGATCCAGATCTCCATGCCAGCACACAGCCCCAAGGTCGCAACAGTCTGTGCAGTGTCTGCAGACAGAGCCATAACTCAAAAATATGAGTTGGAGAGTGTGTGTGTGCATGCTTAGGGAGAGGAGGCTTTTCTTCACATATGCGAATTTTTTCATATTATGATTTTAAGTAGGATCTGCTAACTCATAAGTCACTGAAAAGACCCATATTTTGAAGGCTATTGACCAGCTTTCTAATACCTCTGGATATCAAGCTGATTTACAGCCAGCAGAGATCTAGCCTTCCAGGCAAGTGGCAGTGTTTCATGTCGTGTATGACCTCTTTCAGCATCTTACCCGGGTGGAAGAGGGAAGTGATGTACATAAAGTTGCAACCTGATTATGGGTCTGTGATACTTCCTGCCACTCCTGACATCCAAAATGCCCTCTTAAGGCAGAGACTCAAACTGAATTCAAGCACTGACCCTTAAATTAGCTCTGATTGTAAGTTGATAACACTAAAAAATATTGGTTTGAAGTCCTAGTAAATACATTTCCCAGGCAGAATGAAACTTTTGGTAGAGCAAGGGAGAAAAGAGGGGAAGTTTAAGGAAGGAGTGAGTGACATCTCTCTTCTCTCTTCTTCTCTTCTCTCTTCTCTTCCTTGACATTTCTTCAGTTTAAAGCCAAACCAGTACCAATGCAAAATAATCTGACCAGCTTCCAGCTCAAAACACTAATGACTTTCACAAAATCACAGCATTGCAGACAGGCTGATGTTGGCAGGGATCTCTGGAAGCCATCTGATCTAACCCTCCTGCTCAAGCAGGGCCACCTACAGATGGTTGCCCAGAACCATATCTGGACAGCTTTCTATTGTCGCCAAGGATGAACATCAGCATCCCTGGGCAACTTGTGGCAGTGCTTGGTCAGCCTCACAGTGAAAAACTGTTTCTTGATGTTCAGAAGGAAACTCTTGTGTGTGCTTCATTCTCTCAATCATCTCTGTGGCCCAGAACTCTCTACAGTACACCCATGTCTCTCTTACTGAGGAGCACAGAACCAGGTGCAGCGCTCCAGGTGTGGCCTCACCACTGCTGAGCAGAGGGGCAGCATCACCTCCCTCAACCTGCTGGCAGCACTGGCAACTGCTCCTGCAGCCCAGGATACCATCAGCCTTCTCTGCAGCAGGGCCACATTGCTGACTCACAGCCAACGTGGTGTTGACCAGGACCTCCAGCTGCTTTCCAGCCCCCCAGCATGTGCTGCTGCCTGGGGTTGCTCTTCCCCAGGAGCAGGACTTCGCACTTCCCTTGCTGGACTAAACTCAGCAGGGACACATCTAAGCTTGTAAACTGGATATGCACCCTGGGGTCTATTAAATTGTGTCATAGCCCAACTCCCCATTTCTACACCTTCCCCATAACGCCCAGGTGTCTAGATCTTTCTTCTGCACCACAAAACCATGCCGGTCTGCAAATTTTCACATGTTCAATGTGGGGAGTTCTTAAAATTGCAGACAGAATCTTCCCTTGATGGTTGCACAGGGAAATGACTCACTTTTAGTAGGACATCTTTACTGAGAACTTGAAATACAGGCACAAGATAAATGTCTAAATTTGGCAGAGTGGATTCTGCCACAAATAACACCTTCCAATATCTGTTACTAAGACATACAAATTAGGAAATTAAAACAGACCAATTTATACCATCTTTTCATGTCATTAAAGGTTTGTTTCCCTTTTTCCCTCAGCACAAACTTTGTAAATGCTACCTTTAAACTCATGAACACAAAGCCTTCTACTAGCACAGTTTAGAGATTATTCTGTTATCTAAGACTGTGGTAAACTCACTTTTTTCCCTAGATAATCACTCTACATAGCTTTTTTTCTTATTTTTGTCCCTCTATTCCCTCCTACATTCTTCTCTATTGTGAAAATTAATATTTCTCCCTTTCTAATTGTTAGGCTCTGCAACTTTTTGGAGTTAATAATGATCTTTTGATTGTTTCTTATTCAAGACTTTTGGATGATTAACCTGTGCAATCAGTCCTCCCCAGGAACTCTTAAATCATGGCTATCAGTGCTACTGCTTTATACCAGTTTCTCCAACTTTCAATAATATTCGTATTTCCCAGCAAGGCTGGAATTTGTGCAAAAACCGGGAAGAAACAGAGGAAGGCTGGCTAAGAAATCAAGCTGGGCATTCTTACTCAATCAATGCTCGTATTTTTCCAGTATCCTCTGGCCTGTTCTTCAGCTACTTTATGCACATACTTGCACAATGGCAAAACTTAGCCCTAAGCATATGCAGAGTATATAGGGAAAAGAAAAGAATGCATCCCTTGGATGCCAAGGCGGAGCCCCACACGGGTGGCATGACGTTTTTGGGCAGAGCCAGAGCCAAGAGCAGCCCCCAGCCTCCCTGGAGACTGGCCCACGCTGTGCTGGCACAGCAGCTGGCAGGGGATTATCTTGTGGGGAGGATTCTCTGCTTTGATCTAAAAGAGGCCAAGTTCAACCACCTCTTTGGCAGGCTGCAATGCACTTCTTTGACCACCCAGCCACAGAGAGCTGAAACCGAGGAAGAAGAGTTAACATTGTTAACTGAATGCAAGGGGCAAATTTCCCACTTTTTATTCATCTTCTTTTTGAGATTCTGATGTTACTAGAGCTTAATTACAACAGCATGGGTATTTGATATTTGTGTTATAAATAATGCCAAGGATATTTCAAAGTGCATAGATAGATGTTCTCTATAGTCTGTATAAAGCCAACTATTTGCTATTTATTGCTAGCAGTGTGTGATCCATCTTTAAATCACATTATTTCCTTTCAGCTCTCCAGATCTTGCAAATGTATGCATCTGCTTTAACTTTAGGGATATGGACAGTTTCACTGAGCTCAACAAGACAGCTTGCATGTATAAAATTAAAGCAAAAAAATTAGAATTTGCATATAAATCAAATCTAAATTATGGAAACAGACAAATAATAATTAAGAGTCACAGGTAAAATGAAGCAACCTGAAAACTAGTTGCCATTTATTTACACTATTTCTTTCTAGGACCATAAAGATTATTGCATATTTCTATCTGCCTATGAAAAGAGATATCTACAGGAAGATAATATCTATAAAAGAGCAAATTTATAGTAAAAAAAAATACTCTGGTATTTTTGAGCAAATTAGGAACCTTTTTTCCTCTAAGTGACTAGTAGAAAAAGTTGGCATCTGGCTCTTCTGAATATTCTGTCCAAAAAGAACAAAACATATCAAATATCAACACAAACAGAAAAGTAATTGCATTCATGATAATGTCTATGCATAAAATACAATAAAATATTCTACCAGCACAATCAGCCCAGATATTGTTTGGAATTCAAATTCATATTCACAAAACAGTACATTCAACCCATTTCAGGCAGCAGAATATGCTATGATTTTTCACACAATATCAAGAAACATACAGTTTCGTGGGGGAAAATTTTCAGAAGAAATTCTAACCTAAAACTGAAAAAAAAAAGCCTGTGGAAGTTACTTTTAATGTACAAACCCCCTGCATTTGAAAAACCAGTATGAGTCATTGTATTTGGACCCTCTCCTTGTATACAGAAGTTAACAGTTGAACATGTAAATAATAGTTTTGTTGGATGCAAACAGATGTGATTCTCATTTTTCTGGCTGCAATTAGAAAAGTCTGTTGAAAGCTTTACCCTTAAAAAAGCATAAGATCCTTTCCATGTTCAAATTCGAGCCATAAGTCATTGGATAAACTTAAAACACAGCCTGTCTCCTTTTATGCATCGTAGTTTCTCCAAGCAATGTATTTACATTTTATGTGTTCTGCTGTAGAAGAGGGAGCCTTAATGATTACAATTTGCCATCCAGAACTTTATAGCTAGTCCTTGCAGAAAATAGCATTTCTGCCAAAAAGCTTCCTGCCCAGGTGCTTAACCAATTAGCTCTTAAGAGGTCTGGCAGTAAAACCAGTCATGGCAAGTTTTCTGATATACTGTATATAAGGTGACAGCTTGCAAAATGTAAGATGAAAATTTGTTTTCTTAACTAGCAGCGTGTAAAATCCTGGGAGACTATTTGATTGCATAGGCTAAAATACTTATGACATCTCAAATTCCCAATTGATCTAGTGTGGTTTTAGCAATATGTTGTCAACTTGAACATATTTTGTTTCTTTTTATAAATACTCTTAAAATAATTTCCCTAATTTAGACTGGGTACTACAAGTACATAGGAAGCATGGGGTGACCCCACAAATTTGAGGTTTGGAGCCCTTCAAATTTTTCAAAACATTTTTGCTAACTCACAAAATACATTCAACCTATTAAAAGCACCTTTTCTCCACAAATTACACCCACTTTTTAAAATGACATGTTAGATTAAAAACATATTTTTCATAAGGGGAGCACTTTGCAATACAAATATTAGAAGAAAACCATGAAAAAGATAAGTACACCATAGTAAACTTAATTACCTCTCTGATTCTGGAAGCAATAAGTCTGTATTATGTGGAGATGGCAGTAAAAAAATCAAAATTCACTAGAGATAATCCTTAAAGTGGTAGCCATGTAACAACAAAGCAGGTCTGTCAAAGATGATATGGAGAGCAGCAAAAAAAGCTTGGTATTGGACTGGAATATCCATGTGGGCAGTTGTCTTGGTTTCAAAAACTACATTTCAGAAATTTCTTTTTCAGGAGTGCCAGACCTAAGGGAGATGTTCTGTGACAGAAGCAGCACACAGAGCAGTCAACTCATCACAGGACTTGGGTCTGTAGGAAGGGATTTCTTTCTTCTATTCTTTGCTTTGCAAAATGCTCCCCTTGTGAAAAATATATTTTAAATCTAACATTGTATTTCACAGCCCTTGCATTTTCACAAGGTTTTGATAACTGAAACTCAGTGTGCATGAGGCTGACACAGTGAGGAATCTGAAAACCTAGATCATAGGATAGACAAGTGACCTCCATGTGAGAACCTTTCCCTTGTGCATGGAAGATGCTTGTAGGTGTGAGAGAAGCGGCACTGCAGCAAGGAGTGAGTCCTGAAGCCCATGTTCTTGTTGGGATGAATGGCCCAGTTACCACAGCTCCATGGAGGTCTTCCTGCTGCAATTCCACTGCAAAACCTCCCCAGATCTGTTCTAGTCCTGTGCTGACTACTTGCCTTCGCAGCAAATGGCAGCTTGCCCATGACAATCTTCCTTTTGGATCAGGGAGTGGCTCACAGCCTTCCGTGATGTTTCTGCTTCGCAGCCTGAGCTCTGTGGTACCTTGACTTTCCTTACACACCTTGGGAGACTCTGTGAGCCATAAGCCTCAAAGGAATGCCATGGGCACTCCAAAGATGGCATTCTAGACCCCAATGGAGTTTCATTAAGACTTTCTCCCTACAGCCTTCATGGCAAAGGGAAAAGTCTGCCAGCCCATGTACAGCTGGGTTTCAGAAAGAACCTCTGGCCTAGTGTCTGTTCAGATGAAATATTGATGCGTGTAACTAAGGCTTGTGTGAAGACAAGATTTCCTATTACACCTTATAGCGTGATTTCTTTAAAGTTTAGGTGCATTTTTGTTCCCTTCATATCAAATGGTGCCTGATCATTTTACAGAGAGAACATGAAGCAGAAAAACACAGTATTAATCCTAATAAACAGCTGAATAAGGAGTCAGAAACTAAGATTTCCCTGAAGGCTGAAATGGACACTCTGGAAAACCTCAGAAATTATGGGAATAAGGCATTTCCTACTGTATTAACCCTTGAAGTGCCAAATGCTGTTCAAGAAGATGGGATCGCAATTGCATTGGAAAACCAGGATAACTTGTCAAAAGGTACTGTTCTGAACTAAGTCTCAGCATGTTAGTTCAAAAGGGTAAAAGGGTATCTGTCTGAGGAAAAAAGGGAACAAAATCCCTGAAAATGCTATAGAAATATCTTTGAATTTTGTTTTGAAATCGTGAGTATTTTGAGCAATTGCTTCCCAGGCCCAAATCTGGTAGTAGATTTAATTTTGATCAGGTGAAGTAATTAGCAGATGAACACCTGATCCAGTGCATACTCTGCAGATACTGACCACAAATAACTGTTCCATGTCCATGTGTAGGTTATTTTCTCTATGAGTAACCCTGAGACAGCACTAGTACCTCCAAGGCACTTCCAAGAACAGACATTTATGAATAAAAAAGAGCATTTAATTACATTTTCAGGATGGACATGAGCAAGGTGCAAGTGTCACAACTTCACTATACTCAATGAGGGGTTGTACTCATATTCATGTGATAATTTTCCACAGTCTCAAAAATATAGAAGATGCCCAGTACTGGACAATCAAACTCCATATCTGAATTTGTTTCTGCTCCAGTTATTGCACCCTCATGACTATTGAGATATGTGCTATGTTTCAAATGGTGTGATAAATATCCCCAGAAGCATACATGCATTTGTTGCCCAGAGAAGCTGTGGATGCCCCAATCCTAAAAGTACTCAAGGCTACATAGGATGGAGCTCTGAGTAACCTGACCTACACAATGGTGAATGGGGATTGGAATAAGATCTTTAAGGTTCCTTCCAACCCAAAGTATTCTTTGATTCCTTGATTTCATTGTACTCAATAAAATTAAGCCAGACAATTTTCATATGGAGAGGCTCATTTCAGGCTGTTCACCCAACCAAAAAACTGTCAACCTGCCGGCAGATCACCATCTGCCTGAAAGCATCAGTGTAAAATTGCATTTTGTGTCAAGATTTACTTTTATTTATACCTTTACAAATACTGATTTTGTTGTGGGATGAAGCTGATTTGATAATAATATGTTGTTTTCCTGTAAATACCATTCCAGCAGAAGCTGATCTGATTTGTCCTATATCCTATTTAGTTTCCAAGTTTGCAGGCAGAGAGTTGGTCTGCTGTGAGCCTCCTAAGTCACCAAGAAAAAGTATGCCATGTGAGCCCATTTATCAACCACTTTTGGAATTTCAGAAGAATCAGAATAGCTTTGAAGACTTGACAGAGACCAGAAAACCATGTCTTCATGAGAAATCCCTGTCCACACCAGCAAATAAGAAATCTCCCTTTTCAAACATCCAAGCAATGCCAAGTACAAGCAAAGTACCTCCACGGTCCCTGGTGAAAAATAGAATTATTACCAGAAGTCCTTTGCCTGGTCAGGACAAGAGGTTTAAAGACCTTCTGAAGGCGGTGTATGACAATATTCACACCCCAACACAGAGGAAACTTGATAAAGATGGTGGTGACCTCCTCATGTTTGACTCTCCCCAGTTGTCACCTTTCCCCAGGCTGCAACAAGCTACCCTAAGGGAAACCCTACCTAGAAAGACTTCCTTGCAGGGGGCAGAACAGGAACGTACAGATGTCTGCCCTCTTGTTATAGTCAATGGGTCAAAAACACCAGCTTTCCCCATGGCCCAGCAGCAAAAGTTTAGCATAAGAAGTATGAGGCAGTTTAAAGAAAACCCAACTAATTTTTTCAATAAGAAAACTAAGAAAAACTTTATTCAGCTCAGACACACACCTACAACTACAGATGTAAATCTTCCAGTTTTATGCCCACCATACCAAACCAGGTCAGGTAAAAAAACAGAGACTCTAAGATTAAATTTTGCATAAATAAAACACCCACAAAGCATCAGAAGAAAAAAATGGTGAAGAGCAGGTAAGAAACAAAGGTGGACAAGAAAGAGAGAGCAAGAAAAGGAAGGTGGGAGAGACAAATTCAATATTAAAATGACAATCCTCCAAACACAGAAGAATTATATGATTTAAGCTGCATATCCTCTGATGTTGTAGTACGTTTTTATACAGAGGGACCGAGACACTCTGATATTGACCAAACACCATGCTACAAATTTTGTGGACCACACCAAAGAATCAGAAAAACAGAAGCCACTGTAACAGGACAACATCATGTATATTTAGGTGCAAAAGTGGACACTGAGGGCAGAAGATGTGATTTAAAATATTTTACACCAATACAAATATTGTCCTAGACTTGTGTTACTTGTACTTATGCATTTCATTGGGGAAATAAACCCAGGCAGGCAATTTTTATTAAGCTGCGAACATCGTGCAGAAGGTAAAAGCCAGCAACAATAAGGGAATAAACGACTGGTGGGGAAGGGAGGGGTGGGGGGATTGCCATGACACAAAAAATAGTCATGGCAATGATAAATTATTTGTTTGTTTCTTTGCTTGTTTATTAGTTTTAACTGTGTGTATTACAACTAATGGAGACCATACATCCTGACTCCCCTGAAAGAGAGTTAGTTGCATTTTCTCTGTAAATTTAACAACTTAATTAGTATTGCCTATTTGTAACTGTTTGCCTTTGCAATGTTTGTGCCTTACTACTGAAAACATGGATTTGCTTTCAGTTTCAATGTATTGTGGTTCTCGGTTAGATTGTCATGGTTCTAAGCTTTAAGGCTGTTTCTGTACTCAAACAAGTTCTATATCAGTTTAAATCCCTTAAGCTCAATGGATTTGAACTTGACTGACATCAACAGAGGTGAGAATACAATGGAATCTTCATATTTGCTGCTCTGTAGGCTCTACATAAAAGATGTGCAAAGGTTTTTTCTCAGAAAATCCAATTTCCTAAGAACTTAGGAAATGTATATGCCTTGAATATGTTTTAAGCTTTGATTTGCCCTTAAAAAACATTTTTCCTTTGGACATGCATTTTGAAACAAATTGATTCAGCTGAAAGTTTAGATTTCAATTCACTGTTTCCTTTCACAATGCTGAAATGCTTTATTCTGGACATAAATCATAGAATGATAAAATATAGAATTGTTTATCTTGGAAAAAGACCCTTAAGATTATCAAGCCAAACACTAAACCATGTCTCAAAGAGTCACACCTACACATCTTTTAAATACCTCCAGGGATGGTGATTCAACCACTTCCCTGGGCAGTCTGTTCCAATATTTGACAACCCTTTCAACAAGGATATTTTTCCTAATATCCAGCCTAAACCTGCCCCAGTGCAGCTTGAAGCCATTTCTTCTTGCCCTGTCATTTGTTATATGGAAGAAGAGACTGACATCCACCTGGCTGCAGCCTCCTTTCAGGTGAGTGTAGTGAGCCACACAGCTCTCCCTGAATCTCCTCTCCTCCAGTCCAAGCAACCCCAGCTCCCCAGCCACTTCTCACAGGACTTGTGCTCCAGACCCCTTCCCAGCTTTGTTGCCCTTCTCTGGACATGCTCCAGCACCTCAATGTCCTTCTTGTAGTGAGGGGGCCCAGAGCTGGACACAGCACTTGAGGTGTGGCCTCACCAGTGCCAAGCAGAGAGGGACAATCACTGCCCTGGTCTTGCTGGCCACACTATTGCTGGTACAGGCCAGGTGCCATTGGCCTTCTTGGCCACCCAGACACACTGCTGGGTCATGTTCAGCTGGCTTCCAACCACTACACCCTCATCTTTTTCTGACATGAACTTTTCTCCAAGCCTGCAGCACTGCACAGAGTTCCTGTGACCCAAACACAGGACCCAGCACTTTGCCTTGTGCACGTCAAGCCTCAGAAAATTGGCTTAGGCCCATCTCTCCAGCCTGTCCAGATCTCTCTGCAGAGCCTTCCTGCTCTCCAGTGGATCAGCACTCCTATCTAGCTTGAGGACACAGGGGAATACCCATTCCCTACTAAAATAAACCCCAGAGAGATCAGCATTAAGTGTCTGTGCACCAGGACCCAAGGGCAGAAGAGGTAGCTCCCCTTGGAGGAGCTCTGAATTGTGCAGCCTCTCATGGCCTCAGCTGTCTCCAGTCCAGTATCTTCTCTGTCTGTGACAGGGAACAGGGGTTTCCAAGCGGTGAGATACTTACCAGTGGCCAGAGAAAACTTCAGGTCTTTGTAGGGTTCAAATTCAAGGTAGTACAATTTTCTAGTAGGTGAGCCTGGCTGGCTGCCAGGTGCCCACCAAAGCCACCCTACCATTCTCCATCTCAGCTGGACAGGATTGGGAAAATATAATAAAAGTCTTCTGGGCTGAGATAAGGGCAAGGAGAGATCACTCACCAGTTACCATCATGGGCAAAACAGACTCAGCTAGGGGAAATTAGTTTGATTTATTACCAATCAAATCAGAGTAGGGTAATGAGAAATAAAACTACATATAAAACACCTGCTCCCCACCTCTCCCTTCTTCCTGGACTCAATTTCACACCCATTTTTTTCTACCTACTCCTCCATAGTGGTGCAGGAGAACAAGGACTGAGGGTTGTGGTCAGTTTTATCCCGTTACATCTGCTGTTCCCTCCTACTCAGGGGAAAGACCCCTCATGTTCTTCCACCGCTCCAGTGTGGTGTCCTTCCCTTGGGAGACATCCTTCCACAGTCTTCTCCTATATGAGTCCTTCCAATAGGCTACAGTTCTCCATGAACTTCCACAGGGTGCAGTCCTTCAGGAGCAGGCTGCTACAGTGTGAGTCCCCCAAGGGGTCACAAGTCCTGCCAGCAAACCTGCTCCAGTGTGGGTTCCTCTATCTGCAGGTCCACAGGTCCTGCCAGGACCCTGCTCCAGTGTAGACCTCCCATGGAGTGACAGTCTCCTTTGGGCACCCACCTGTTCTGGTGTGGGATCCCCCACAGGCTGCAGGTGGATTTCTGCTCTCCCATGGCCCTCCATGGGCTGCAGTCAAAGAGCTACCTCACTATGGGCTTCCCTAAAGGCTGCAGAAGAGTCTCTACAGCTCCTGAAACACCCTTCTTCACTGACCTTGGTGTCTGCAGAGCTGTTCCTCACAGCTCACTCCTCTCTCACAGATTGTTGAACAGGGTTTTTTCCCCCTTAAGTCCATTATCCCAGAGGCACAACCACCATCACAGATGGGCTCTGCCTTGACCAGCTGTGGGTCCATCCTGGAGCCAGCTGGCATTGGCTGTGTCAGACATGGGGAAATTCTGGCAGCTTCTCACAGAAGCCACCCCTGCAGCCTCCTGCTACCAAAACCTTGCCATGCACATTCAATGCAGGTTTCTTATTCGTAGGACTCTTTCACTAAAAAGCAAGGGAATATCCCTTCTTCTGCCATCCATCCCTTTAAAGGCAACAAGAGGTTCCCAAAGAGAGAGTTCCTGAAGGAGCCTTTAGCTATTTCATTACATCAATAACAATTCCTTGTACAAAATAACTTCACAGAGATTTGCTGCTGGGATGAAACTGGATTTGTCTTCAGGTCCTTCAAGTCAGTCTCTATAAGTGGATCCTGCTATTTTCACAGTCTGTCAATGCAATCACAAGAGATTCCCAGACCTCAGTTTCATAGGTTTTCCATTTACACATAGGAAATGACACCTTTTATTTCTATCCTGTTTCTGAGTCATATTAATAAGTTCAACTGCTTTATGTATTACCAGTTTTAATGCTGATCTGTTTTTCAAATCACAACTGTTTTCATGTCAGCAAAAGAATTTCAAACCACAGGAAATTCTGAGGATGAGGTACAAATATACACTTGGAGCTATCAGGAAGCAGAATCAAACCTGCAGTTGGAAAAATATTAAAAGAATGTCACTGTTTTCATACTCAACTTTTAATTTCATCATTCTTTAAAGACATAAATGAACAAGATTAATAATTCAGACAGTAAAGGAAAGCCTTTGAAAATCCCTGAATAATTCAGAAGTTCTGACATTATATAGCCTTTGTCATACTGATCCATCCAACCTGGGTAAGACTCTGAAGAGAGAATAAAGTGACTATCCAATTCTCTCACAACCCTCTCATATTATGGTTTAGGAACAACAAAACTCTGCAAATCAGAAGGTCACAAAAAGAGAAAAAGCAGCTCATGTTCACCAGGGTCTGTACCAGCAAGATGATGAGAAAGGGCAAACAGGAGCACTATAAACACAGTGTTCAAACTATAACACCTGACCTGCAGCCCAAGAAAACTCACTCCTTTGACCTACCCGGGCTGTAATCATAAGGTATGTGAAAGGTTTAAGAAATTCAGAAAATATTCATCATACAAAAACCATTTAAAAACAAATCAAGGTTTGCCAAACTGAGAGTGAACCTGAGAAAAATGTAAACATATATTTCTTTCTATAAAGCAGCACTTAGAATTTTTCTGTTTCCTGCAAGTAATATGCATTTGCCTCATCCATCTAACTAAAATTAAAATCTTTCAGTATTATAATGCTAATGAACTATATATACCTTTGACTCTTTCACCTCTTTTCAGTTCTGGTCAATATTTTGGGTCACAGCTCATATAGATGGATACCACAGGAAAATGTAAGTTAATGAACTAAAGAAACTTTGTCTTCCTAAGAATAAATAATTGAGATTTCTGCTAGGATTCCTAGCATAAAATATTCCAGCATGGGAGTCATCCACCATTCTCCTGGCTGTAGTATTCGGGCACCAGTTGCTTATAAACACATATTTTGTGGCTAATCCTTTAAAGAGAAAACCAGAGGATGCTTTCAGAAAAGAGTTATTTCCAACTAGGAAGCTGGAAACTTCCTAAACACTCTGTCACAGAGTTTAAGATATCTTCCACCACTCAGGAGAGTGGGCTGAGGGGCAAAGGGATTTAAAAGAGCTAAGCACCACCAGGCATACTCAGGTTGAGATTTTGAGGAGGTTCTGCAGCAGGACTCGGCTTACCCAGCATTAAACAGAGGAGACATCTCTGACTAAGGTGATTGTCCAGACTCTTTTGTAGTCACTTGAGATTATGAACATCTGGAAAAGAGGGAAAGTAAACTTGATTTGGAGGTCCTTAAGCAGACTCTTCAAAGGTTGCCCAACGGCACTGCCATAAGGATGATTCAATCCAACATTTGGGGCTTTCAGTTTCCACAGACTGAGGAATAGGAGCTGAACATTCATGTCATCTCACAAAAACTTTAGATGGCATGACTCTTTCCTGACCTCTGCAGGAGCTCCACATAGGGGTTTAAGTCTTTATCTGGAGCATATATCAAAGGCTCAGAAAGGTAGAAAGGAGGATCAAATAGGTCCTTGAACTTAATCAGCTGCTGCTAGGCAGGCAGATATTTCACTTGGGACATCTGTATTAGTAATGGTAACAGCCTTCTGAGGCTAGAAAGAAGACTGAAAACCACGTTTTACAAAGCCTTTCTTAGAAAGTAAGTCCTCTGTAATGCAGAATTAAAGTGTTCCTCTAGACAAAAGAAGGATTTGAGTATCAAGGCTATCCATTGTAACAGCTCAAAAAGGCAATGAAAGCACAAGGGACTATGTTACACAAGTCTTTTCTAAGCTAATAAATACTTAACTCACATCAGCAGCTTCTATAGAACTCTTCAATGGGACCAGAATGGAAAGCAAGTGTTCCCCCAGCAAAGGGGAAGCTCTTTGGTTCAGACCTTCAGAGTGTCTTTCCAGTGCAGTTCTGCATAGAAACTCATGTGGGTGTAGAAGTATTTAAAAATACTGAGAGGTCTCTTTCACAGAACACAGTTTATACATCTGCCAGACATCCACTCTTGGCTGGCCTACGCCCTTTCCCATAAGGACTGTGGATTCCCACATCATGGAGACCCTGCTCTTCCTAGGCATTCCTACTTGCTACTTTCCATATGCTTTGGTAGCACCGCATTTCTTCTGCCACTAAACCAAAAAACAACTCCCCAAGATGATTGATACCTAATTATTTACAAACATTTACAGGTCTTTAGACACAGGGTAACATAGAGAGGTGCAGAGGATATGGTGTTACATGATGGATGTGAAAGATCAAACACGCACTGTGTTTGTTCATAGTGCCTCCCTTTTATTGCCCCAAGACCGTCCTTTTCCTCAGACATCAAGTGAGACAGACAAGCCATAGAGATGATGATACTGTCTTGTTATTACAACCTTCTAGAGAAAGAAAACCATGTTCTAGTCACTTCACTGTTTTCATCAGGAGTCACTGACCCAATCCTGCAGCTGAGAAGAAAATTTATGTTTCAGAAAACCCACCACAAACTGGTGGAAACACTGTAAGTATACCCGGCTCCAATGTGCCTGATTTTCTTCCAATAAGTTAATTATCTTCCTTCCACAAAAAAAAAAACCCAGGCAAGCATCCCTTGAGTTCCCAAAGGAAATCCTTTGAGAACAATGGACATTTGATAGACTTCTGTGCTCATTAACTGTATAATAAAGTTGGAAAAAATTCCCACAAAGCCTGAAAAATATTTAGCAGTGACTGAAAGTCAGTAAAACCATGACTGTCATATAGCTATTATGTTATCCTGATAGCTCTCAGTTTGTGAAGCTATCAGCTATCAAACATCTGAGCTCGAAAGTACAGCCTCCAACTACAGATTATATATGACACATCTCTATGCAATACCAAAAAGAATTCACACTCTGCCATTGCTGCTGTCTCCGCAGGGATCCCTCTGCTTCTATGTCTAATTCTGCTTTTGCCCTGTGGATATGACACAAGAAATGCCAAGCACAGATTTCAATGCACAAACATATTATGTGGCGTGGTAAGAGAAGTACCTCATAATAGCCCAGTTTGGAAGTATTTACCAAAAATTTGCTTCCTAATAATGAAGAGCTGGGACTTTGACCCTTGTACAGAGGCAAGGAGAGCAGACCATGGCTTTAGGCTTAACCAGTTGTATCGAGCTTAACACCACTCCAGTGACTGAGCACATTTGTTATGCTTTATGCCCTTGTAGCCTGTGTTCTCTGCAGATTTTTTAACTTTGATTCACCTTGTGAAAATGAACGCCCGCCCACTGCATCCTCGCTTTTTCTTCGCTGTGTCTATCCTTGACTCAGAATTCACATGTTGGAAAAACCAAGCTCAGTGCCTGAAATAAAAATAAAAATAAAACCTCCTTTCAAATGGCACAAAGCTGCTTAAAAATGTTAATCTCCCTTATTTTTATGATGTGTTTAATATTAAATGTTCCCATATGGGTACAACACAGCAAACCATGTCCTTCCATTTAAATAGACTGTTTACTTTAAAATCTGAGACTAGCTACAAATTGAAACCCTTTTTGTTTTTGTCCACCTGGAAAAAATTATTAAATTCTTAAGTCTGCATTGTAATCGGAGCAAACACGAAGGAGTGTGAATTCTTAAGTTTCAATATCTATTTTTAAATTGTTTTGCATGTAAGCTTTTAATTTAGATTTAATAAGATTCTAATTGCATTTTTCAAAAATACCAGTTGATTATTGAAGACATATTTCTGTAGGATTAATTTACACAGTTTAGACTTTTAAAATATTGTTTCAAATAATAATTTAGTATTTTTTGATTTATGCTACTAAATTTAAATATAGTTAATGTAAAATAATTATAGAATGATTGCAAGAAATTAACTTATTGAAGATTAACCATTTTATGAGAGATGCACATTTCCTGTGTAATTATTCCATGTCATTAAGTGTCTTCAGAAAGCTGTGGGCAATTAGTGCAAGAAAAGTGCTTAGTTATAATTTCACATATTGTGCAATTAAAGGCAATCAAAAGTTTTGCAATTTTCCATATAGCTCAGAAACAGGAAGAAAATATATTAGCATGTTAAACAAAATAAGCTGTGCAGTTTCAAGTCTCAGGTCTGTCTCAGCTGCTTTTTGCTACTTCAGCAGTGCAAAAGAGCCAGACACCCAGCAGTCTTTCTCTCCTGATGGTCTTTCCTCAGGGGAAATACTGGGTAATTCAAAGCAGGAGAAGTGGCTGCATGCCACCTCCTCTTCTTCAGCTGGAGGGTGCAGTATCAACACCACATTCCTCTCTTGCTGCCAGATGTACTCTTCAGGGTCACAAGTAGCCAAGATTAATTTATAATAGCTTTACAGCAGCCTAAAGATCTATAAAGTAATTTTTGCCTCACTAATCTGGCACTGACTACTATGGAGGATCTGGGCCTTTAAGCACAGTAAGGTCTTAATTAACTGTTGTCTTGGGCTAGCTGTAGGCTTCAGACCTGGATTGAAAAGGCATTACGGTCACCTGGAATCTGTTCCTCACCTCACTGGAAGCAGCACAGACCCTCAGCGTGTTGCATGCTCCATGGAAACACCGCTCTTTTGGCAGGCAAGGATCTCCTGGAATAGTTATTATAACAGATATTATGGAAGGACTCCACTAGAAGAGGTTAAGGAGATAACCTCTTTCTTCTTTTTCACCAATTTATTTTTATGTTCTCAGAAATAATACTTCTTTTCCCACTCACTATTGTCATGACACTTCTCACTGTGCCACTCCCCAGATATTATTTAGAACATTCTCTTCAGGAGTTTGAAGGTAGAAACTGTCTTTTGCTCTGTTCAGATTAAGTCAAATATTTTGATTTTTACCATTAAGTTTATGTCTAAAACATGAACTAAATAAGGCATCCAAAAGCACACCCAGTGTTTAAGAGGCACTGAGCATTGGAAGAACCAATAAAGATAACATTTACCTTTACTCCTGTGAGTAAAACTGCCCCCAAAAGAGCATTATTGCAGAACAGCAGCAGAAGAATGACTTCCCTTAAGTGCTTCTGAATATGTTAGAGGCACCTTCTATACCACCTTCCCTTGGTGCTAGTTCATGAGAAATTTAATGTTTGACATCTTTATTTGACGTAATAATACCACTTCATGTCAAAGTTAAACTTCCAAAACTCCTGTATGTGACAAGTAAGCCAAGCACATGAACCTCTGTACACCATCAGGAACCTACAAAGAGCTGCAAGACTTCTGGTGATCCACATCATCACAGGCTCAGCAACTGCTGGAGACGGCACTGATGACGGAGCTGTGTTCCCCTGCCATGAATCACTCTTCAAATAATTAAAACCATTATTCAAGTCAGTACACAACAAAGAATAAAAGCCTGGAACCCCTGGTTTTGATGCTTGATCAAAGCCCTTGCTTCTTGTGCAATGTGGTGGCACTAGCCTGCCGGGCTGCTGAAGGCAGCTATCAACCACTGCAAATATGCCAACAGCCCAGTGCAGGTTGGTAATGGCAACAATCATTCACAAAACAAAGGGTTATTTGGAGCTGAAATACAATTTAGGTCATTGTTTTGTAGGCTTTTGAAAATTAATGAAGAATAAGCTAATCAGCCTGCTCTTGTTTTATATTTACTGAAGAGAAATATATCCAGTTGGGAAAAGATTCATGTGAATGTGGGCATGTTACTCAATGGAGTAAGGGACTGAGTGACAACAGGCATGAAAAAGGCAGAGGTTCTCCATCCCTTTTTTCTCCTAATTTTTCACTGGGCAGATGTGTCCCAGGCATTGCAGCCCCTGAAGGCTGCCAGCAGAATCTCTGGGAATGACATGGAATCTGCAGTAGAGGAAGGCAGGGTCAGGGACAACTTCTGCAAACTGAGCACATGCAGCCCAGGGGAGCAGATCAGCTGCATTGAGGGGTGCTGAGGGAGCTGTCTGACATCATTCTAGAATGAGATGTTATCTTTGAAAGGTCACTGCACTTAGGGGAAGCTCCTGATGACAGAAAAGAAGGTCAACATCTCACATATCTTCAGAAGGAGCAAGCAGGGTGACTCAAGTAAAATAGCCTCACCTCAATTCCTGGGCACATCATGGAGCAAATCCTCTGGAAAGCCATTGCTGATCACATGAAAAGCAAGAAGGTGAAGGGGATCTAGCAAGGGCAAATCATGCCCAAAAAAACCCCCACCAATTTCTGTGATGAACTGACGAGCTCCATGGATAATGGAAGAACAAAAGATGTTTTACATCTTGACTTAAGCAAGGCTGATACTGTTCAGTCTATACTAATAACTGAAGACACTCAGCTATTTGCAGGTAATATCAGACAATCTGCAGGGGCACAGGCTGCAGTTCAGAAGGACCTGGACAAGCTGAAGGAATTGTGCTGATTGGAACCTTATGAGGACTAAGGCAAAGTCCTGTACCTGTGAGAGAATAGCTCCAGGCAGCAATAAGGGGTGGTGCTCAAGCATTTGGAAAAGCTTGGCAGAAAAGGACTGGGGCACCCTGATGGACAATATGCTGAGTGCAGATTGGCAGTCTAAAGAAGAAGGCCTTTGCAGCAAAAAGGCCAACTGAACTCTATTGGCAAAAACAAATACTGTTTCTGCAAGTCAAAATGCTTGCCTCTATTTGCCCTTGTGAGACTGCACCTGGAGTAGGACACCTAGTTTTAGGCTGCTCAGTGCCACAGAGACATGAACATGCTGGAGTGAGTCCAGTGGAGGGCCAGAAGGATGAGCAGGACACCAATGCCCAGGATGCACAAGAGGCTGCCTGAACTTGTTTTGTTCAGTTTTCAGAACTGAAGGCTTGGGTGGACCTTACTGTTGCTTGTAACTAGCTCAGGAAAGGGAATAAGAAAGACAAAGGGAGCCTCACCTCAGAGGTGCACAGGCACAAAATAAGATGTAAGAGAAGCCACTTGGAGCTCGGTTGAATCAGAAATTCTGATCACATAAAAGGAGAAAACTTTTTACCACAGGCTGATCAGGCACTGATTTCCCAGATTTTCAAAAACCAGGCTGGGCAAGCCCTTAGCAACTGGCCTGGTTTTGAGCCAAGAACTGGATTAGATGATCTCTAGAGTTTGCTTCTAGCCTGCACCACTCTGTTGTTCTATTTTAGGAAAAGACAGGCACAGATGCATTTGTTCCCTGGGAATGCCCATTTTTTTTTCATTGAATATAAATGGAGATGAAGCCGAGGAGATTAGGTGTTCACTACCCTCATTTAGATAGGGTCAGTTGCAAGAGAGAAATATTACTTTTAGAACAGAGAAATTCACTAAAATTGAGACACTGTGGAGCATTATACTGGTAGATACATTTATCCTTGAAAAAGTTCCTAATTGAAGGTTTCCAGGCTTTAACTCTTAGTTACACTCAAGATAGGAGAATTCAATGGAGGCATGGGCTTACAAACCCAGAAATCTCTATGAAACATATAATAGATTATTATATACTATATAAGTACGCATAAAATCTACAATGTAGAGAAACATAGATCCTTAGTTGTGGGTTTCAAACAATTTGAGTAGTATAAAACAATTTTCTATACAGTTCTCAGTGTCATCCTTAAAAATCTGGAATTCTATCTAACATGACTAGATCCCAATTTAAATAAGAAAGGATCATATTAAACACAGGACACTTTAAGTAAGAAAATCTTGATTCTGAAGTTTTCTTTCCTCACTTTTTCCCCAAAGTCTAATTTTACTGCTTTTTGTATCTGTTGTACATCAGTGTCCCTTTCTCCAAAGTATCCCACAGTGAGGCTGACTGGGAAAGGGCTGTGGGAAAGTTTCAGTCTGCGTGATTAAAGCAGATTACTAAGGTGTGCATTTTAGTTTACTTGGTAAATCGAATTACTTTTTCCAATTAAAATATATATTCAGGTTTGATTTGGGGAAGGAAGCAGAATTTTTGTCTACCAACACTACAGTTTAGACTTGAAGACCTATTGCCTTCTACTGGTACCCATCACTGTCCGCTGACTGTAGATAACTTCCTGAAGAACTTTTCTCATTATTCAAGCATTTCAGCTGAGTGCTTAAGGTGAGGTAGTGTAAACCAAGCCCTACAAGTTTATTTGGCAGTGTATTGTGATTTTCAGTTATGGAGCTGTGCAATGGGGCCATTTTATAGTATTTCTTTTGTTGTTATTTTTAAAAGGAACATCAGAGAGGATGTTGGCTCACACTCTTAACATATTTGATGACCTTATTCCTACTTGATAGAGGCAAATTCCAAAGAATTACTCTTACCTATCGCACCCTTCTCTGAAGCATGAAGCGTTCCTTGTATGTTTTCTGGGAACAAAATCTGGAAAAAATTCCCAGGCTCATCCACAGAGAGGATATTAATACTAGTTCATTTGTGAGCAGCAAAGGACAACAGAGTACAGCATGTGATTATCTGAACATCTACTGATTTCTACAATAACCACACCTCAAAACTGAGAAACTGAGCACCTACTTAAAAACTGTGTTTATTTATTCATCAAATGAGTCTGGTTTTAGATAAGAATGACCCATGTGTATGTCTGTACTACATTTCCTGTAAATGGTAATACTTACATGGAAACTGGTATATTTCTGAGACTGTCAAAAGATGTGCTATATTTTGTGCTTTGAATATCTAATTTGGCCCATTTCCCAGACCACTAAACACTTTCTAGACTTGGGTACCATTTTCTCCATGATGTCTCCCTGCATTTCCTGACACTAGCTAGAATGCGGAATTGAATTATCAATAAATCTACAAATCACTTGCAATGTACTTAACCCCCATCCCCTCAAAATAATTTAGTATTCTAAATATAACTTAAATAGAAAGAGATTCTTACAGTACTTCCAGGGTAGTTCTGCAGGCTTTGCATCTTGCACTGCTATATTTATTTGTTAGAACTGTTTTTAATTTATAGTATTTTGCAAGTGAAGTTTAGTTAGTTCAGAGGAAACTTGGGGTACACATTTAAGGAACTGGCACAAAAATTATATCACAGTTTTATATTTTTCAAAAAACTCAGTCTACATAAATCACAGACCTTTGGATGCAGCAAATCAGCACAGCACTACTGCAATCAGCTCTATCTGCAGCTGTGTCTCTGGCATGGGTAAAGCCTTTCTTGTTGAATTAATAGCACTTCTCCTTGTCAGCATCTCCCTCCCAGACAGTCGTTCTCAAGAGCACTGGTTATGGCTGCTCAAATATTTTATGACTAGAGAAGTAGATTAATAATGATAGGCCACACAGTAATGATATTTCTTTCATGTCTTTCTTTTTTTTGTTGTTGTTGCAAGGAACAGGTGGACCCAGGTCCCAGTCCCATATTTCATCAACTCTGTCATTTCAAGTAGAAAAAAAGGCAACTTTCAATCAAACATCAGGAGTATGCAGGTTGGGAAATAGAAAAAGCCTTCTAGTGGGATTACTTTGTAAATACTGGAATAGATTTCCTGTAGGAATTACAGCCTCTTTAGTGGACGTGCATAATAATAGGAAAGATAAACTCCATGGGAGCAACAGAGCGATACTGTATCTTACCTCTAGACAGGATAATGGACAAGGTGATGTCTTAGATCCTTACAGACTTATTTTCCTGATTCATTAGTACTGTCAGTTATTCTTCAGTGTATGTGAATATCACATCTCTTTCCTATGTGCCATGTCAAAACATTTGTTCCATTTAAATCTCCTTCTCTGACATTGCAGTGTCACATTTAGTCCTTATCTGCAGTTGTTTATTATGCAAATCTGTGATCATTAGTTTACAGAGTCTCTTCTAAAATTTCTAAATACCATAAATTTATGAATTAATTCATTTATTTATTTTATAATTTCTTTCAAACTCACCAAAATGTTGCTCTCATTTAACCAGAATTAAAGACATGTTACAAGGCACCAAATTATCAGATGTCAGAGAGCAACCCAAATTGAAGTTCATAGCTAGCTGTGTATGTGGTCACAGATACTGTACCAGTGAATGGTGAATGATTCAGCCTCCCTCTGGGGGATTATATGCAGGAATCACTGAACAATTCTGGATATTTTAATACCAGAAAAAGGCAGTGGAAAGATGGGCGTGTGGAAAAAATAACCAACATAAAAATAATTGATCAGCTGGGGGGTTTGATTTATGAAGAGACATTAAAGGAATGATGTTTGATTGTCTGCACAATGTCCAAAAGCCATATGTTAAACACTTCAAGTATCTGAAGAGTGTAAACAGCAAGCAAGGGAATAATTAACTAGGCTACAACAAGAAGGTGTAACTAAAAATACAGAAAATAAATATATTAGGGGAAATTCTTAACAATGAGCTTTGTTAATTACAGATAAGTATCTGAAGAAAAGCAGCAGGAGCCTCATTTTTCCTTGTAACTTAGAGAGTGAACTTGACAAATCACTGAAAAAAAAATTTAAATATCTATTTGGGGCTTGTTGGCAAGAGAGCTTGACAGCTATTATTGTTTGATAATATCTTCCTTTGTGGTATTTGTAAATCAAAATGCAAAACACAAGTGGCCACTCAATGAACTGAAATAGCCATTTACCTCAATTAACCCTACTTTTCTAAAATGTTAGAGCAAACTAAATAACACCCTTATGCAAACCATACTCATGAACACTTTCTGGAGGTATTTTCTGTCAGATATTTTTCAAAATAATAAAACCAATAACACTGCACATTTAAAACAAACCAACAAACAAAATTGTTCCTACACAATTGTTTAGGACACAAAGTTGGAACCATTAACAGAAAACCAGCATCTTCTGCACTTGTAATCCAGAATTCAGGGAGTCTTCTTTTCTTCTGCAGCTTCAGAAATGTTCTCTTGTACTTCTCCTTTGCTACTCAGCCAGGCTGTTGTAAGAAGAAAAGTTTGTTCCATGTCAAAAGGCTGGAATTCCCATTTATTAGCAAAAGAGGAACTTGATATTCCCACTCCTCTTACACAAAGCCATATCATTATTTACTAATTCCCTCTTAGTCCTGCTACTGTGTTTTAAAGATGGATTAGAAGGTGCAAAAGATAAAAATGTACTCTAGATGAACTCCAGGGAAAATTCGCCTCAAAAAAAAAATCTGCTTTGGAAATAATTAGACTCAAGCTCAGCCAAATAAAGGTCATAAGAAACAGAATGGGTTTGAGTTGGAAGGGACATTTGAAGGTCATCTAGCTCCAACTCCCCTGCAATAAGCCTGGACATCTTTTACTAGAACCAGGTTGCTCAGAGCCCCATCCAGCCTGGCCTTGAAAATTTTCAGGGTTAAGGCAAGTACTACCATCTCTGGGCAACTTCTTCCAGTGCATCACTAGTCTCACTGTAAAAAATATCTTCCTTATATCTAGTCTAAATTGACCCTTGTTCAATTTTGCCCCTTGTGCTATCACCACAGGCCCTTGTAAAAAGTCCCTCTCCAGCTCTCTTGTAAGCCCCTTTAGGTATTGGAAGGGACTATAAGGTCTTCCCAAAGAGAAGGGAGATCAAAGGTCTTACAGAAGTCCTTTGGGAGATTGACTTCCATGCTTCTGATTGTAATAGCATGACTTATAACATCTGTATTGTCTCACCCTTCACATGAGACTGAAAATAGAATAAAAGTTTTTAAAATGCCTTTCAGTTGCCCCATCTCTGGGTCAAAAAAGAGCTTAATCTGACATCAATCCACTACTCAACAATGCAGGAAAGGAGATTATACCAAGAGCTGTCTCATTTGAGGAAATTTAATTCCAGTAGTAAACAAGGGCCTCTACAGCTGGGAACCAGGGTCCACAGCCAAAAGAGGAAACAAGCCAAAGGAACTTTGCTGACATGCTGGTACAGCCTAGAGTACACACTCACAGCTTCACCTATGGGGGACAGACACCAAAATGCAAAATGCTTGTAAGAGTATCTAATATAGAAAGGAAAACCCATTTTTCCAAAAAACAATTTGAACATAGGTGGAGAATTGTTGCTTCAGTCTGCTTACTAAGTTTACAGCTACCAACATTATACATTCAAATAATTTCTAAAAAACAGAGACTGCTTTTTCAAATTGAAGTATTTTGTGTAATTCACAGTGCTCTTATTTTTAAGCTTTTTTTTTCTTACTTTCCAGGCCATCCCAGAAGGAATGAATCTAGAAACTAAAAGCAGAAAAAGTGAGAGGAAAAGGGGGAAGAAAGAGAGAGAAAACGAAAATTCACCATGGAAAATGTATTTCAAAATACCAGAAAAAGCTAAAAACAAAAGTGGAGAAGTCTCATCAGGATCCAATGAGGGGCTTTCAGGTTACTATCTCATCTCCTGGTGAAACTACTCACTGAAATCTACTCAAAACTTTGGCAGAGCATTTAGTAAACAAAGGAGCAAACAGGTGGAAATCCACGACTGAGAAAGAGAATCCATCCTGCCAAGCTGGCATCACAGCCATGACCTGCTGGCTCCAGCTCTCTGCAAGGTTTAATGCCCACATCCTTAAAAACAGTTAATGCATTTAATAGGGGTCAGTGGAAATGAAGAACCTACATAATGGTTAGTCACCTACATAATGGTTAGTCACCTAAATGTCTTTGCAGATCCAGGTCTTATTTCATCAAAGGGCACAATAGAGCACTATTTGTCATGGAAATTAAGATTCACCACATTACCAGTGACAGAAATTTCTAAAGGTCCCAAGCTGAGCAGCTTTCTTTGGAAATCACCATGTGTGCAGCAGCAGCTACTTTTCTGAGCAAATGTGCACATTTACACTTGGTTCCCAGGGAAACAGTTACAAGAGCACTGAAATATGGAAAGAGTTTTGCTGTATCAGGTGTTTTCATAATAGAAAGTTTGTCTGTAAACATAGTCCTCCAAAAAGGAAAGAAAAAAAAAAAGAAAAATAAAGAAAGTGTGACTAAAGGGGAAAAAAAGCATCCAGGGCAGAACAGAAAGTAAGCTAACAGCCCTGTGAACCCAAAACAGCCCCCAAAGAAGATGTGTCTGCCAGCAGAGCCAGCCGCGGCGTCAGCCAAAGAACTCAGCCACAAAGCCAGACACGGCTGCTGGAAAAACACATTCCAGGTCCTACACACTGCTGCCAAGTCCACCCCATGATTATAGCCATCGGATTTTGGAGAACCCAGAGGAAGAAGGTGAAAAGGAATAGGATCAACACTGCCTACAGGGAGAAGAGGCAATGCCAAGGCAACACAAAAATTACTGGTTTATCCGATTTTACTTTGTTCTTGCCCTACTTTAATGGAGAGTCTAGCTACAGCCTTTCAAAGTTTAAAGGAGACTTTGTCATTTTTGGCAACAAATCCAGCTTTCATAGCAAACATGATAATGGCCTTACATTATATGGACTTATGGCCCAATGGATTCCAAAGTGTTTTACAAACTTCAGCTGATACATGGCCAATGTATACAGGGACCTCTTCATCCCCCACTGAAATGTGCTCAGCCTCTAAGACAACCTGTCACAAATACTTAGCAAAGCACAGAAGCTCTCCACAGTATTTAAGGCCAGGATATGGTGAATGCTTTGCGCCACTGAATCTGAACGGGACGGAGGAATATAATTATGTGAGCAGATATTCAGTTGCACTCACACTCCTTCTGCTCTACACCTTGCTCTTAAACTCTTACTACAGTGCCTTTCAGTGTCACAGTTTGATGACCTTTCTTTTCCAAAGTCTCTTTGAGTAATGTCCTCAGCTACACATTGGATTCTCTCTATTCTGACTGGTGCATATTCTGGGCTCACACCAGTGGTTACCCCTCCACACATGTGTCCCAGTACAGTTCCCAGCCAGATTCAACTTCTTCTGAGACAGAAATATATAAAGACCAATAAAATTCTGGGTGAAGTCTTGTAGATCTCTTCTCCTTTTTTTATTTACTGCACAGTGGTAATTTGCTATATATGATGCTTCTTTCATTTCGTAAGCATTGATGTATTTTAACTCTCTCTTCCAAAAAAAGAAAAACAAACAAACAAAAACAAACAAACAAAAAATCAACCCAAACCACCATTTCACAAGCAGTACCAAGTTTTTCAGGCCCAATGTCTACCTGTCAACATGAGTATTCATCTTAGCCACAATTTTATTCCATCCCCTAATTTTATAACAAAATGATCACTTTTACTCTAAGATCTCTATTAAGCACATAAATCTTGTGGCTTTCGAAAGTCAAGAGGTCAAATTATTTAATCATGTAAAAAAAGCTTTGTATAGCCAAGCAGATTTGTACAACATCTGGAAAGTTTGATGGATTTTGAAATGTGACAGAATGTAATGCAGATTTTCAGACACAACAACAACAGAAATCACAGATACTCTAAACAAAATAAAATCAAGCACACTTCTAAACTTCACCTCCAAGACAGGGATATAGACACATATTTCTCTTCAAGGGATGTTAGGGAAAAAATATTTCTAGTTCTATTTGTTTTCAACTTCCTTTTTCTTCTATCATTAAGTATTTTCTCTGGTAAGAAGAATTTTTACACCTGTCACTCACACTGCATCTAAATTTGGCCCATCCAGTGCCACCATGGACTCATGTCAGGATAATCACTGTAAGAATGTCAAACTCTGATTTTTTTTATTTTTAGCTTTTGAAAACAGATGGTATTTTCCAAAGGTAAAATATTTCTGATCATGTGTGAGAAAGAAATATTAACTGTCATTGACTGAAAATTTCATCCTAATACTGAGCAGATGGTCCCACCCCTTTCAGCTCACCTGAGTGTGTCACACAGTCCTACACTGTGCATCCAAGAACAGACTCAGGCCTTCTTCATATGGTGTATGTACTATCACTTCCCAAGGATCAGGTAGGAAATCTGTAACAGTCTAGAAGAGGTGATAAAAATATGACAAAATTGACTACATTTGCCTCAGGAAACTTCTACAAATCAGGTGCATGCAAGCCTTGGAAAACTGCTTTCAGAAGCTCATACACATCAGAAGACCTGAAATAAAACTATTTATTATACCTCAAAACCATGCCATTACACTTCTAGTAAAATCAAGCACATGTAAAAGTCAAGCCTGTCAATCTCAAGCTGGGTTGTATCTCAATGTTCTTATTTTCCTTAAAAAGCTTCTTATACCCAAAAAGTGAGGATAATGTGCTAGATCTGGATCCCACGGTCTGACTTCACAGGCCTTTACCTCACACCCAGTTACTCCTGTGCTGGGCTCAGCAGGTTGAGCTGGGCTGACTCCTGTGAGTGCAGCACACCCATCAGGCACCAAGGCTCTGGTTTGATTTGCAGATATCCAGAAATGGAGACACCAAAATTCCACACAGTGGTATTTTCCAAAGGTTAGTCTTTTCCCTGTTAAAACTTGTGTCTTATTTCCAGTATGATTTTGTCTGGCTTCATTTCAGGCTATTGGTTTTCATTATTCCTTGGGCAAATAAACCTGTTCATAATCATACACGTAGATACACAGCTCCTATCCTGCTTTCTCTGCAGCTCCCAGAGATCTGAACAGATGGCAAAGGCAGATAAGCTCATGTGTTAAAAATGGGAAAGCCCAGCTAGGGAAAATACTGCACTTAAGAAAGTTGTTTTGTTGTTTGTTTGTTTTTTTTTTTAAGAAGACAACAGCACCCACAAAGACATGCAGCATTTTGAGACCACAGTCTTTTGTTGATCTTCTCACCACCAGCTCCTTGCTGGAGAGCTGTCTCCAGAGAATCCCTCCCCACAGCAGCTAGTGGTGAAAATACTTTTCCTGCTCCAATTTTTCTTGATGGGGGAACCAAATTTATTCCTTGGTTTGCCACATTTCAAAGGGAATTGTACAATGCCAATCTCTTCCAGTGCTTCCCTGTTGGACTGCTACTCTTAGCTGAGGTGGCTGCAGAAAATCACACCAGGATTTTAATGAGGAATTCAGAGAAGTTAAAAGACCTTTCCATTGGTGTTTAAATCTCACACAAACACCAGGCTGCAGCTGTAGCCTTTGCTGCTTATGGATAAATGTATTATTTTAGAACATGGCCAAGACCTCCTTCTAGGAGGTCCTGCAGGAGTGGAGCCAACAAGTGATTATGAAAGGCAGCCTAAAGAACATTTGACACTGTTTTCTGCCTACGCTTAACAAGCACCTCGTAGTTCGGGCTGTAGTTTGCACGATTTTGGCTTTTAGAAAATATGAAACACCTTAGTAGATGGATTTTACGTCTAGGAGATTCCATCTGAGGCACTGAACCCACCCAGTTTTATTACTTTCAAAAGGTTGGGAAAAGCTTCAAAGTCGCATCTGACAACTTCATGAACTTATTCTAAAAAAATATCTGGAACTTTGGCATCCATGCACTTTTTTAAAAAATAAACACATACAAAAAAAGATCTACACTTCAAATAAATCTCACTAGACTTATTTTCTTAAGCTAAAATCAATGAATTTGTTCATTATTATGTATTTCATTTCCTTTGAATAAATAAGCCTTTGTTTACTACCTTTTGAAATACTACCCAGTATGTCACTCAGCCCTAGTCTGCCTTGTGATCCAGTGACTGGGATGGGAGAACCAGCTGGCGACTGAGAGCATTTGAGTGGAATAAAAGCAAAGAGCAGAAGCTGCAGACTGGGCAGAGCTACAAAGGTGAAGAGAAGGGCATCATCCATTCCAGGAGAGAAGCTGGGAGCACTGTTAGGAGCAAACTTCTGAGGACTGCATATGGGTTGCCTCCCTCTCCATGTCTTTTCTAATTATTTTAATAAGACACACTTGCCTTGACCCACAAAGGCACTTGGGTAAATGGTGACAATCTTATATAGTGCACGGCCATTAGTGTCAATTCCACAGCATTGAACAGCCACTGGTGCTCACTGCATTCTGCACAGGGCTATCAGGCAAGAAGACTGGATTGAGAATGAGGACCATAATGGAAAACCAACAGAAATGCTACAGAGAAGTAGCCTGCACATTTGGGATTTTAATTTCAGGTAAAATAGTGTAGAGCTTTAAAAGACTTGATTAGAGCTCAGCTCCAGTCTCCCCCAAGTAACACTCACTTACTTGGACACAAAGACACCTATCAAGTTATATGAAATTTGCATTTATTTCTACAGAGCAGCCCAGCTACAAAAGGCAGATGGGAAACTGCCTCTTACAATGTTAAGTTGGTCAATATCATTCTCTCAGAGTTCATCTGAGAGAAGAACTGACTTTGGTTTCCCACTCTTAGCAGAGTTATTTGTCCTGGGTTATTTGTCCTGACCACACTAGTTTGTGCTGGAGGTGTCCATCAGAGGAGCACCACCAAATCTGAGGATGGAGGTGGTGTACCCTGATAAGAAAGGCAGGGAGGTTGCTAATTTTGGCCACTGCAACTGTAGGTACTCTGCTGATGTGCTGTCTTATGAACTGCTTTTAAATATATTGCAGTTGTTTGCAAAGGTGTTTTCTGCAGCATTGCCTGCTGCTCACAACCTTAGCCCAGAGGGACTAAATCGAAGGAATAGGAAGGAAACAAGTCTTTTTGCAACATCTGACCTTGGCATGCCAGAAAAGCAGGTGTTCATCCACAGGATGAGATCAATAGAAGTATGGGGGCAAGGGACAAAAGAGAAAGAGCAAGCAGAGGAAGGCAGCACAAAGTAATAAGTAAAGGGGAAAAGTGAACAAATGACAAAAGGATCATGGCAAATTTCCACACAAGCTTGAAGTCACAAATGAGAAAAGAAGAAATTAGAAGCTCCAAATGAGAAAAAAAGAAATCAGAAACTCCCTTAAAGACCATTAAGGAAGACAGAGTCTGGACAAGCAATCTAATATACGAGAGGCAAGGCTAGACTTGGGCAGGCCTTCAGAATTTAATTAGGAATGGAGCAGGCTGACTCTACCCAAGAAGGAGCTCAGAGGATAAAAAAAAGAATGTAGGACAACCTATACCAAGGAATTGTGTAGGGTTACTAGCCCACCATTCAGAGATTTGAGCCTGGCAGCTCAGACATCCAGTGACTGAAACACTTTAAAGAGATGCACAAGAGAGCATGACCACTGGAAGGACCATTACTAAACAGAACTCCAGACTGAGAAAAGTCAGCAAGTCAGACAATGATGTAAGGAAACAGCTCAACCTCACCCACGCAATAAAGAAAGCAGTAACATCACATTTTGTTGGGCCAGTCAGCTTTCCAGCATTCCAACACTTCTCATCCTCTGGTATCATAAAATATGACTAATTCAAGAATTTCAGGTAGAGAACAATTGCAGTTGGCACTGCTGCATTTCTAAAAATATGCTCTATTAAACGAAAGGTGCAGAAGTCTCCACAAAGTCGCTATGCTCCTCTACCTTCAAAATTAATTGTTATTAATTGTTACCTGCAGGAACCAGATAGTGTTTTCCACCATCATACTCCAAAGTCTGCAGTTTTCTGGGCCTAGCTTAGTTATTCCAGTTAGCCTAGGAACAGGTTAGCTCTGGACTGTTTTAAATCCTAATTCTTGAATTCAAATACAAATTCAGCAATTTGCCATCAAGTTGCTTGAGCTTTCAACCCTTCTACTCTGCTACCCCTGGATGTGAAACTAAACATATAACAGCTGAAAATAAACTAAAATTATTGGTAGATTGTAGCAGTAAAATTATAAGTAAATGAGTATGTCTTGCAAGAAAAGGTGAATTATATATGAAGCAAGTTAGGACAAGTATGCTTGAAGATTCTCAATTGAGGTGCTAAGACAGTTATTCATTTATTACACAGTTCACAACTGTGAATGGCTTACCTTATTTTCTCTTCTTTATTTACTTTTTCCATTTGATATGGAATATCAGGACAGGTACTCTTTTCAAGTTTGGAGAGGAGGATGAAAGTGTTGTTTCTTTATAGTATTCTGTCCTTTTTGTTCATGTACATAATGCCTAAAGCAGGACCATAATGGAAATTATGGTTAAAGTATTTTCTAGAGGAAAAGGTCAGCCTAAGCAAGAAAGAAGGATGATCTCATATTTCTGACAGCTCAGATACAAGCAAATCTTAGCACCAATAAGTTATGTCATCTGTTAAATTCACATAAGCAGAATGCTTATGTAGATTTTGCACTGTTATGACAAGGCTGTAGAGAATAGGGGTAAATATTCCATATGAAATAGCTATCTATACAGGGTTAGTTGTATCTATTATTATCTTTAAATAAATCAACTTGAGAGTTAAGGCCAGCATGGTTTTCTATTCTGTCTTCAGAGACCCGAGCTGTGCCACATTAAAAAACATAGAAAGCATAAATTTCTATTTGGCCAGAATAACAGAAAGCCATACCTTAGTATCTTACTCACTGAGATACTGTCCATCCTGACCTTGGCTGTAGCTCCATATTTTACACACTATTACTGTCATAGTAACAGACAGAGCCAACAATAATTTGCTTATACAATTTACAATACATTGTCTCCCAGCCACACTGAGATCTCTTTAACCATCAGCAGATGTGTTGCTTGTATTAGCTGTATTTGAACAAAGCAGAATCTATTCAGCCCTAAAGTCCCTATGGCTGGTTGGCTGTGTTTTGTGCTTAGTGCATAGCTAATTTGGTGTTCATACCACTGTAAGTAATCACTGCACATCTGAGGAGGTCCAGAAGTTTTAGCCCATAATCTGCTGTCTAAATTTCATGTGTTTCTCTCCTTGCTGGCAACTGAGTTTTAGGATTCATGCTCAGAAAAGTTAACTGACAATTAATACTGTAGATGTTCTGTGACGTTCAGTTCTTAAAGTTCTTTCTACGTAAATAATGTCCAAAATTTCTTTCACCATTACCTTAAAATATTAAATATCACTTATTAAATTCTCAGTATTCATGCTTCATAATAAAGCCACAAAATCTTGGACAAAAATCTATAGTCACATTAATAATCATGAAAAATAAACTAATGCAAAGAAGAAAAACACCACCACTGTTGTCCCATATAAAAGACAGAAGGGCTGTGGGTTTTTAATGTACAGGTATGGACCTACTTCTGTAAGCAAAGGCACTAAATAAAGAAAAAAGCAGACCCCCCCCAAAAAAGGCAAGTCTTTTGTTCCAAATTTGGGTTCCTGGTACAGCAATACAAATGTACCTAGCACAGTGCAATAAAGAATGCAGCTATAATTAAATTTTTTCTGGGTATAAAGTCATTCTGACTGGTGAAAACAGGTTGATCCTAATACTTGGTTAGGATCAGCAAATAACTTAAACTAGTAGTCCCTGAACTCAAATTCATTCGGACAGAAAAGCTGTGTGGTTTCAAGGCTGGGAGCTATGACTACTGTCTTTAACAGTAGAAGTAGACAAAGAATTGCCTTCCCAGAAGGTTCCCCAGACAACTTTTGCTTCCTATTGAAAGAATAAGAAGGAAAGAGAAACAGCTCAGAAAACTGCAATATATTTTACCTTTCTTTGCTAATTTTTGTTCTTTCACATTTCAGAATTAGAAGACAAGGAACAAGGCAAGTCTGAAATAGATGGAGTTGACTCAAGCAGTCTGTATATCCTTCTGCTTACTTACCCCTTCTTCTATCAGTATTTCCTCACACATTTCACCCAGAATACAGTCTTTTCTTTTAATACCTTTATCCCATCATTTATTTCCCTTCCTGGTATCCATAATACCCATCTTTGACCTCTGGCTATTAAACCTACCATTATAGCACAAGAAAAAGCATGGAGTTTATAAAGCTTGTTGATTATTTTGATAGTGTGGCTCCACAGCCCAAATATTTTGCTTTTAAGCCTGACATATCCAGTCTGCAAGGGATTCATACAGCTGTAGAGATGTTCTTATGCCTGTTAGAAAATGAGAAATTTAGGTTCAGAATTTCCCCTTCTTCTTGCTGCCTCCACAGGAGATAGTATTTCTCTAAGCTGATCCCCAGCTGCTTTATTGGACCCTTGAGTCCATTGCCAGATAATACATAACCCCAAACAGCCTGAAGTTTGCTGGAAGTTCCTGAAGGGTCTGGATGCAGGAATACTGCAACTCAGAAAAAGGCAGCTTTATACTTCCTCCCCTGGGCGTCCTTTTTGCTCTTTGGACATAATAGAGCATCCGGACTTCATATTTCACTTCTTTCTCTCTGCTTCCCTTTCTGGAATGCCAGTGTACATCAGGCCTCATGTCTAAAAATCTAGGTGAATTTGCTATAAAGTTAGATATTGGTCTAATTGCTGCAGCCTGGATGTTTAATCCTTCTGCTGCTTCTCTGAAAAATCACAATGCCTGAACTGTCAAGCACTGGCAATGTTTCTCTAGGATCTTTTGTTCTTATATAATAATATTCATTTTAGTGGAGATGATTATGAAATGAAGAACCTTATTACTTTTCCTAAGATGGTTTTGCTTAGTTCCAATACGTCTCCAAATTTTCTGAACTTCAGGGTAGTAATTGTCATCGAAATAGATAATTCTGTTCTTATACAGCTCTTCATTGTTCTTCCCAGCTGCCTGAAAAAAATTATAGCTGAGTTTGATAATTCTGGAAACAAAAAACAACGTATCTTGAGGGCTTTTGTGCTTCTGCCCTTTAAGAACTTTACATAAGACTATCAAAATGCAAGGATTGTATAAGTGACAGAGACAACATTCCCACATTTTAGTTATTTTCTGTGTTTTTAGGAATGCCATAAATCCTGTCATTGCTTCTCCTTTGAGCTGTTTCCTAAATCACCACATTTTACTCTTCGGAGCCTGTTCTGTTTTACCAGGAAAAATGAGATGTGAGTTCCCTGCACAAGGTTAATCGATAAAATCTTTACAGTCTCTTCTCATCTGGCCAGCCTCACTTTAATTTCAGTAACAGTGCTGTCAACTCACTCAGAGAGGCAGTTTAAGCTTTCTGAAGCCTTTGTACTTCTTTTCCCCATTCTTTTTCTCTTTATTGCCAACTCTTTTGAATGTATTATCCAAGTTTCTGATAGCCAATTGTTTTCACAAAACCCAAGCTCTTCAAGTCATGTTACCTCGTGAAAATCTCAATTTTTAAGAGTATCTGTTAGCCCTCAAAGGTGTGGAAGATTACTTGGAAAACATGTTGTAATGTACGGAAAATACTGAAAAAACAGGGTACAAATATCTTCAAATGCATACTGTCCCTAAAAGTTCTAATTTTCTTCTTAATCTTGTGATTTTTGAGGCCTGATTCATGATTTTCAAATGCCTGAGACTGGCAGTGATATTTTTTCTCAAAAGCAGAGCAAATTTTATTTTTGGCCATCTGAGTACTTCAGGACAGTTCTGGACAAGAGTCACTCTATATCTCACCACTTAAGCCATTTTCCCCAGGAGTTGCTTAATACCATACTTCACCTTCGTTCCAATGGAAAAGACACTTACCAGTGTTCCAAGTCCTTTTACATCAATTTTTTCACCATCTAAGTGTTGGAATGGACACAGTGTGGCAGGCAACATTTATTTTAAAGACATATTTTCCAATACCAGTCACATTTACACATGCATCTCTGCAGCTTATATACACAGAGACATGTCAGAAGATTGGGTGATCAGGCACAAGAGCAGAAATGAATGCTCAAGGACTGTCAGGATTTAGTTGTGCCAGACTATTTGGTGCTTGTGCCAAATACCTCACCACAACCTGAGGTCTGATGGAACTGAATGTTTTGGAGACTACTGTGAAAAGCTGTCAACATTACCCTTAAAATTAAAAAAAAGTATGAAATATTGTATTTAATTTTATGACTCTGAGAAAAGTAAGCTATTTATTCAGGATAAGCTTTATGACTGAAATAGATTTTTTTAATTGGCAATTTCACTGTACCTTATTTTTTCAGATCCATCTGTCTGATGGGAACAGGAGCTGAAATGATGCACAGAACTTAAGCAAGGTACCAGGGCTGTTCAAAATTTGTAACATTAATGTACTAAAAATATCTACTATGGACTAAATGTACTAAAAATATCTACCATTTTTCCAGTCCTCTCATTGTAATATTTGAGAACCTGAGATTTTATATTCATAGCATTCTAGTTTTTAATTAAGGGAATTAAATTATAGGCATGAAAAACAAGGAAACGAGAATAGTGAAAAACAGCTAAACATAATTCAAAGTGAATCTTCCTTCTATCATGGCCTAAAGATTACTGCATAGACAACAAACTCAAAGTTTTCCAAATAAAAATTACCCTAGACAGACCTGACAGGAAAGCTGGGAGCTGAGTTGTTAAACACTGAAAGTAGTGCAAACATGAAAGCACAAAAAGGCCTCTTGGGCAAGTCTGTAAAATATATTTGAAAATACAAACCTGAGGAGATCTGGGAGTCACTGAAGAAATTTAAAAGCTAACTTAGGCTGGTTTATACTGTAAATTTGGGTGGGTCTACAGTTCTGGATAACATGAAGAAGGGATCAAATACACATGGCAGCTTCCACTGCAAAGAGCCACATATGGCTATCAAAGGGCCATCAAATGCAGGTAGTAAGAGCCACAATTGAAACAAGCAGGACATGGCAGCAGCCTGCAAACTCATGCAGCTCCTCAACTAGGAGCAAAACAAATTTTACATTCTGCAGCATCATACAACTAAATTTTTATTAAAATTAATTGTTATTCCAATAGTTATAAATTCCATCTTTAAAAAGAGGGTTTTTTTCCAAAATATTCCTTTTAGACATATTTTAAATTAAAAAAACCCTCAAAGTGAAGATTCTTCTTTAAATAAAACACAAATTTTAAGAGATTAGAACTAGAATATGTTTTAAAACCTACCAGTTTGGTGTGTTAAATAACAAATACATAATGCAAGAATAGATCTTTTTCTGTTCCCAGTTGTCTAGAAGTAATGTCAAAAATCTTTCTAAACAGCAGGATTAAAATACTGCACATTACTTATTATGCTGCTAGCAGCTGTACTATCCTCTGCAAGCTTAGCTTTTCCAAATGATTAGAGGTACATATTACAAAATCATGGTTTGTTTACTTTTCTATCTAATACCTTTAATTTGCACTCTGAATGGAAGTGCTTTAGGTTCCAACTCAAATAATAGTAGGTTTTGAAGCTGTAGCCACAAGGGCTTTAATCATGTGCTATATGGAACAAGTCCTAAATATTAAGGAGAATACGAGCTCCACAAGCTAAATAAAAGGCTGGAATCCAGCAAAACTTCTCTGCAAACACAAACTGAATCTCACTCTCTGTGTGATCTTGAGCAAGCTACTTGATCTTTTTGTGCCTTGACAAGACCATTATTAAAACTTGGACTTCTCTGACTAACAGATGTTTCTGTACAGCAGCATAGAGAATACTAGAGTAAACACATTACTGAAAACATTCATGACAATAAAACGATGTGGAACCAAATTTCTTTCATTCCCTGTGATTTGCATCCTCATAATTCTTACTGCAATCACTGACAAAGCCACTTAAACCATGAGATCACTTGTTTTCCAACAAATTAAGTCCCAATACTTGCCAATCACTCTGCTTCAGAGGTCAAGGAAGATAAAGTCCTTCTCTTCCTTGCATAGATCCTTAAGACCATTAGAATTACATTTATTTGCAAGAAGTGCTCACAAAGCTAACAAGTTCCAAATGTTTCCTTTTCTTAAATGCATGTTTGTTTCAAATCACATGTTTTTAATCTGCACAAACTGCCCATTTCTTATGTATCTCGAGTATATGCTGTCCAAGAGATAGCATAACTAATACAAGTTAGAAAATACTTTTTTCTTGCTATCACACAAACTGTTGAGCTAGACAAAAAAACTCTATCTTCTCGTGATCAAATTATGATGTCTGTAGTACCACATAGTAAAATACTAGTTGCAGAGAGTATCATTAGTAGAGCTGATTACTTAAAATAGGCCTAGCCATAATTAACACTGAATACATCATGGTAAAATGTTTCAATGCTTTGGAGTCACAACCACATTTACCTAATCAGTGTAGGTTCATTACATGCTATCCCAAGGTGATCATTCAAAGGTTAAGTTCTTATTCAAAGCTCATCTTAAATTCTAGATGTATCTAAGAGAGGAAGGGAAATGCTTCTGAGGGAGGGACATCCCACCCTCAACCAGCTGATTAAAGTCACCTGTCTCAGTGTGACTGTCTCAGAGACAGTCTACACAAAATTCCTAGTTGAGTTATCAGGTTGAACACCTAAATTCAGGTGAGAAAAATGCCAGCCAAATGTGGGACAGTCTTCTTAATGATGCCAGGCAAAGAATGTAAAATTAACCAAGGTCAATAAGTCTGTTAGATAGCAAAATACTTCTAGGTCTCAATTTCTTTTATGTGTAATGCTTGGTCATTCTTCCTTGGGAGGAAGACCTATGAAGCATCTTAAAACTATTTGGTTTTTGTATTTTTTAAATTTATATTCAGATGAATCAACATATATTTATGTAAATAGAGAAATAATATGCTTCAACATGTGTTCAATGATTCTACTGTAAAAAGAGCAGTGTTGAAAGAGATAATGCATAAAACAGAGAAGGGAAAACATTAAAATTCAGACACACAAGAAGCACCATTCCATAATTAGTATGACCTCTGATAGATTCAGATTATTGCTAATGTAAAAGAAAAACCCATTAGATGTTGCAGACTCAAGATGGTTCCATGAAACTTGCTCTTCCAGTAGATATCATTATAGATTTTGGGCATTATTTTATTTTCATAGCATTGATAAGCTTTTATCACAGGGCAATTAAAATACAAGTGTTTAAACAGTGGGTTGGAGAGTTTTGAGGGGACCTTTTTTGCTTTGCTTAACATGAAAACATCCAATAAAAATTATTACTTCCACTTAGGGTTATTATATGTGAATCCATATTTTGCCAAGGATACAACCTTGTTAAACAACCTTTCTAAGATTGTTTAACAGTTAGGGTTTGAAAAATAAATTCATGTATATTATATACCTAGACATAGATATATATATGTCTAGGTATATAATAATATAGGGATTAACCTCTCTCTGGTGTCTCAGACTGATTCCAGAAGGTCATCCAACAACAGCAATGATGTTATATGTTATGTGTCATATATGCATCTTGTCATATCACAGCAAGAACCTATTTCATACCAAAAGGAATAATTTTGGCAAGGAAACTAAAGGGATTCTTAGGTCATGTCAGCTGATGCTTACATGCTGTAGTGGTATCCATTCTTCCAACAAATTAATGGGGACTAGAACTAGCTGCAGAGCTGGGAAGATAAAAGGGTAATTTAAAAGAATTTGTGAGCAACATTGATGGAATTATGCTTCCAATTTGAGTCTGGTATGAACTCTTATGAGGTCTCTTATGAGACAAGTGGAAATTTCTTTTCTTTGCCAATTGTATCGAAATAGCTCCAGAAATTTGCACTTAACTCTAGATGCAATGTAATGAGTTTTCTCTCCATTCTTATCTAATTCTTAGAGACATTGAAAATCTAACAATGCTAAGTGCTTGAAAGATGTCTTCACAAGACAGTTTCCAGCACATAACATTGTCAAGGCTCTCACCCATTTCCATGCAGTGAATGAAATACTGACATATAAAGATATTAATCCAAGAAGCATTTTTTCACTTCTAGGTTAAAAGAGCCTCACAACAAAACCCTGCTGTATGTCAGTATCACACAGGCAGTTGTCATTGCAACTGGTTCTGTCTAGCTTTCTTGACTGTGATCAGAGCTTGATATGAAACCTGAAGCCTTTTACCATACCTCTCGAGAAAAGAAAAAAGACAAAACAGCCAAAAACCTGACTTATGTTTCCCAAAGCTGTAAATGCAAAGTGATGCTAGTTAGCAGGTTTCTAATGCGTATATGAGTAATTAATCAGTTTCTTCTGGGACAAAACAAATCTGCAAACATCAGTTATACTGTTGACCAGGGGAAGAGTTAGGTTTTGAGGAATTTTTCTAAGACAGTAAGAGTAGAAACCCATATGGACTCTTCCTATGGATTGGCTTCACCTTCCTCTACATGGAAGTAAAACCTAAGTTCTTTCCCGTGCAGAGAAGTCCCAATTTAAATGTAACATTTTTTTCCTTTGAGAGCCCCACTGCAAGGCAACTTCATCAAGTCTCCTCCACTGTCACCTCCTGGCCCTGGCAAAGCAGGCACCCCAGGTCTGCAGGAGGAGGATAAACGACAGCAAAGCTCACAGCAAATTTGAGGGTGACGTGCATCCCCTCTTTCACTCCCCTTTTTGAGTAGAACCTGGCACACCTGGAAGCTCCCACAATTTCCCTGGGCACTCAGTGTCCCCCACCCCATCCCTTAGCAATCTCTTTCCCAACCTTTATGCCATGCCATGTCATTTCATCTTTCATCAGTCCTCTTCCTGGTTTAATTCCTCTGTTTCCTTCTTCTTGGCCCCTCCCAATTGGTCAAGACTTGGTTAGGACTGAACATTTGTCCTAAAAGGAAAAGGACAAAATAACCACAATCTAGTGGTTACAGATGCTCTCCTACCTAGCAGTCTGAATGTATCTATATCATTTTGCAGCCCTGTGCCCTCCTTCCAGAGTTAGGTAAGACTGAGTAGATCCCAACTTTTTTGTTTATTCTTATTGCCCTAACCCACAAATTACATCTATGAACTATTTACATCCCTTATCAATCTTCATCAATCAGGTTAAATATAAATTATTTTTAGTCTGCCTTCCTGAAGCAGGCTTCCTCTTCCACCCTTCTCCGCACCTGTTTCAATTTGAATATTTTTTGTGTTTTTTAACACAAGCAGATAAAATTGTATGAGAATTCAGCTAAGGTCATATTGGCACCACACAAAAAAATTCCTCTTTTGTTTAATGCTTCTGCTAGCAATATTCCACTTGAGATTTATATTTACTTTTTTCCCAGCTGTGCCACATCCTTGGCTCAGTCAGAAACTTTTGTCTTTCCCTGCTTTCAACTGCAGCTTCCTGCTTCACATAAAATTTAAGAGAAGCTATGGCAATGAATTGAAATGTGTTTAATAATGTCTTGCTTCACTTAATTTAGTCACAATGAAGATTAAATGTTATTTATAGTGCTATTTTACTTGTTTAGATTAGAAGAATTTCTTATTCTTGAAATTCCAATAACTCAAAAATTATACCAACAATTATAAACCAAAGGCAGGGTGAAGAGCAGGCATCTGTGCTGGTCTGGGACTGCAGTTCCAGAAGCTTCAGCTTTGCTACTGTCAGCTTCAAAGCCTGACTACAGTTTCAAAGATGTCATCATCTTGCTGTAAAAATTAAGGCTATTTTAAGAGGTTCCTCAGCTGTTTATAGGGATTCAGCTCTCAGCACAGTCAACTCAAGAGGTGGGGGCACATATTTGAGGACATCTCTGGGTTTCTCAGACGTGCATTGGACTTTCCTCAGTGCAAGTTCAGTATCCTGTAGAGCCTGAGACTTATCATGGAAATTAGCAATGAGTTGAGCACCAAAAGCCACAATCATGCTAAACTAACTCTGGTTGAAACATGAGGTTCTTTGCTTTTTCATATTCCTTGAAAAGGTCATGGCAAAATGACAGATTTACAGATCACATAATCTTTCTCCAGCTGTTGCTGAAGCTGTGTCTCCTCCCATGCTGGATGTGGCCAGTCAAGCCAGCATTGTTGCTGTGAAGCATTAGTAGATCAACAAGCCCAGGAATCAAGGCCTTTCATAGATTATGATGCCAGAGAGATTATCCTTTGTAACAGATATAATTCCTCAATCTAAATATCTTGCAGCTGAAGTAGCTTTATCAGTGCTGTTAAACTTTTCCAGAAAATGCAAAACTTGCTGTATTATTTTACTGGCAAAGTATTTTTACTTTGCTGATTGCTGGAGTGTGTGCACATTAGGAAGCTGGCCTTCCAGGCCATGCTCTCAATTTTTTTTTATTTTCCTTCAATGATTTGTCATTGGATAAAACAAAAGAGCCCTGGGGGCATGATCTGAAATCCCAATTCTGCCCTTGGCCCAAGCAGAGTAAATGACTAGTCAGGCTCCCTTCTACCTCCTGCTCTCCCCCTCCTATTTCTCAGCTGAGTGTCTTTAGAACTACCCCATCATGCAAGAGGCAGATGGCAGCATGTCAGATGAGGAAAGTTGCTTCCCTGACCAGATACAGTACCAGAATGCCTAGAATTTGAACATTAGGACAGTGTTAAGTGGGAAATAAATTCCTCTCTTGAATGAGTGAGAAATATATTCAAGACTAGACATGAGTGACTTAAATGAAATTCTTCAGGCTGTATGGGTTGGTGTCCAATAAATCTGCTTTCCTGTGGAGCTGCCACATAAAAAAGTAGGTAGATTGGATGACCACTTGGCCTGTTCCAGAATATTTCTGCCTTTTATCGCTCCGCTGCAAGGGTTAATGTGATAGGGGCTGTAATGAACTGGCCAGCTCCTGACATGAACAGAATCTGATTGATTATATGCATAGTACACTAACTCTGTGCAGATGATAATGGCCATTCATGTATCATGCATTCAGCAATCACCAACATCTTTAATACAGATGTAAACCTTTGTATTGATGCCAGTTATGCTACAATGAAGAGAGAAAGAATGTCAGAGAACATTCATTTTATTTCAAAGGGTCACTCCCAGCAGTGCAGCATGCCATTTTGTGCTGCCGTTGTTTCTCAGAAACATAATTCCCAGGAATGTACTGTTCCTAGTTTCAGAAGTAAGGACACAATTAAACAGAGAAATACTGCAAACAGATAAAATCCATTGCAGCACAGCTCTCATCCTTTATGCAACAGCATGACAATGCAATGGCATTTGTGACAAGATGTCAAAGGGGAGAGGGTGACCACTGTTCCCTGCTGGACCATTTAGGATGAGCTGGACACTAAATAAATTCCAGTAGGTTTTTCTTACTTTCAGTTCACAAGAGTATTTGCAAGTACAATGTCACGGCATTTTCAGAATAACCTCAGATCCTCCTGGAATCAATGAGAGACAGAGGCAGATATCACAAAACAAATCTGCAGAAGAATAACTCAAGGAGAAACTTGTGCAGGGAATGGAAATGAGGTGCAAGTGGAAAAGAGGATAGTATGCAAAAGAAACAAGAAACATTTAAGAGCAAAAGAAAGGAAAGAAAGGTGAGATACCTACATTTCCTAGTTTTCAGTATGGCAATATCACATAAAAACTTGCACGACAGACTAGACAGGCAAGGAACAGACAGCAGGAAAACATGGGATGGGTCATAACAGAAACCTGAAATTGCCAGGACAACTAACCTGAGCTGAAAAGAAAGGTGAGATAAATAATAATTTCAAAGGATATGTTTCTTTGCAATTGAAGCCAAGATGAGTCCTCCTAGGTGCAACTACTATATCATACTGCTAAATCCTAGCCTTGTGTTGAACACAGGCAGGGCTGGAGATGGTGCCCCCGGACCCTGCCCTTGGGTAGGTGTCACCCTGTTTTGCTTTACACTCAGCTCTTTTCTCTCCTGTGCAAGCACAAGCACTGAGGCAGCAATGCACCAAAGAGCTCACCTGGATGAGAAGTAAGAAGGAAAACACAGCCATTCCTCACCTGCATCAGTTTTCCAATCAAATTCAGTAGGAGCTGTTGCAAAAGGTTCTGTCAGCATAACACAAGAGTCAGCAGACAGAGACTGGCATGAAGAATGAGTGTTCATGGAATGGGGCATGGACACATGCAATGAATTACACCCTTGACATTTGCTGCTTCTGCTTCATATCTGAAAGAGGGCTTGTATGCCTGAAATCTTGTCTGTGTTATTTTATCAGTTAGTCTAGTAAACACAATAACAGAGAAGGGTCAGAATTAAGATTTAGAGCAAAACCAGCTCTAGTTTGTAACTAAAATAGTTGCTCCCTTGAATAAGTAGATTCACAAAGTTAGCTCTGCTTTGCCTGTATGGTTCAGTACACTGTAAGCCAAGTTTTGAAGCAGTTGGAATTATATCACAGTAATGGGATTGGTCAGAAAACAAATTATAAAATAGAGTAGCTTAAAGGTCAAAGTCCCAAAGAGTTAAGCATTCTTTGAGGAATATTTCCATTCCCTAATGTAGATGGGTGTAACTCTCAGGCTTGAAGTCATTGATAGGAGTGGCTGATTGCATCAGGTGCATAAATATGGCTCCTGAGAGGCCAAAATATCCCTCAACACCAAATTAGATAAATAGGAGATTTGTTTTCTCTTTAACTCTCCAAGTGGTACTTCTTGTTTACTTCTTCTTCCTCTCTACCCTCCAGCAAATGTGTAAGTCACTTTTCATGCCAAAATGTCCAACAGGGTTGCTTCTCCTTTCAAGACAAGCTTAACCTATCTGATGTGCCATACCAAAACCATGACAGATATTCAGCAAATCTACATTTACCCACACTGTATTTAGGCAGTATTTTGATAGAGGTCATTTAACACTGGGACAAATGAGATGGTGTTAGGTGTCTGTACTATTTGAAGGAGGGGAAAATATTTACCACAATTATTTTTGTATGTATGTAATTCTGAGAGACCTATGTATTCTGGTACTTAATAATTGTATGTCCATAAGAAAAAACAGTCACCAATTCAGTTTATTCAGCGGTTCTTGCTGTATTAAGACACTAAGAAAAAAAGAGAAGCAAAAATATCTTCCATGTGCTGGAAAAGAACAGTCTAGGACACCAGAGAGACAAAGGAATGCAAGTCCACTTAATGTATAATCAATTCACCTCACTTTATAATGGGAATTAATCTCACTTCCTCTCATGCAATAAAAAGTATGCAAACAGAAAAGTGTACCTGATGAAAGTATATAAGAAATGTCAAATATTCCACAGATGCAAGCCAGGAGCTCAATTTAATTGGCAAAGTACAATCAAGAGAGAAAATAGATCTAAGAACTTACTGTACTTCTCTTTTTGTATAGCTAATTCCCATGTATGTTAATGTCCTGCAAAAATTATTTGGCCTCAACACATCACAAAAAAATCAGAATTAACTATTTCATGCTGAAGGTGTAATTTTAGGAGACTATGGTTCAGCATTTGAACCACTCAGCAAAAGCATTTAACATCAATTAATATATCTGAAATTTTCTGGGGGAGATTACTGAAACTAGGATCTGTCACTTTCTTTGTTTGTTTGATTTGTTTGTATCAACAATGGGGATTTCAGACCTCTGCGTTTCCTCCCCAGGAAAGCGTCCCATTTCTGGCATGGATTCAGCCACCTGTAGGTCTGCCCAGATGCTCAGCTCTTCCACTCAAGCAGAGATATATAGAACCTTCCTACAGCACAAATTCACTCAAAAATAGCTGAACATGGCCACCAGGAACACAAATAGCTCCTATACATAACAGTGTTGGTGAATTTATCTTTTTCTCCTCCAGAATGAGTCACACAGAAACTGATGTCAATACCGCCCCTGAAGATGATGATCAAATCATAGGATCATAGAATAATTTGGGTAAGAAGGGATGATAAAAATTCATCTAGTCCCTGCTTTGTGCAGGAACACCTTCCTCTAGATAGTTTGCTCAAATCCTCATCCAGCCTGGCCTTGCATACTGTCAGGGATGGGGCATCCACAACTTCTCTGTGCAATCTGTTCCAGTGCCTCACCACTCTCATAGTAAAAGAATTTCTTCCTAATATCTAATCTAAACCTACCCTCTTTCAGCTTAAAGCCATTGTCCCTTGTCACTACAAGCCCTTGTAGAAAGTCCCTCTCCAGCTTTCTTGTCACTCCTTTTACATACCGGAAATGCTAGAAGGTCTCCCCTGAGCTTCTCTTCTCCAGGCTGAACAACCTCAATTCTCTCAGCCTGTTTTTCATAGGAGAGATGCTCCAGCCCTCTGATCATCTTTATGGTCCTCCCCTGGACTTCTGATGCTGGGGTCCCAGAGATGGATGCAGCACTCTGGGTGGGGTCTCACAAGAGCAGAGCAGAGGGGCAGAATCACCTCCCTCAATCTGCTGGTCACACTCCCTTTGACTCAGCCCAGGACATGGTTGGCTGTCTGGGCTGTGAGGGCACATTGTGGATCATGTTGAGCATCATATCACTAAGATAACCTATCACTCCCAAAGTCTTCTCCTCAGGGCTGCTCTGAATTCATTCTCCACCCAGTCTGTGTTTGTGCTCAGGATTGCCCTGGCCCAGGGCCAGGACCTTGCACTTGGCTCGGTTAAACTTCATGATGTTCACTCAGACCCACCTCTCAAGCCTGTCCAGGTCCCTCTGGATAACATCCCTTCCCTCCAGCGTGTTGACTGCTCCTTGCAGCTTGGTGTCATCAGCAAACCTGCTGAGGGTGCACTCAGTACCACTGTCCCTGTCACTGACAAAGATGTTAAACAGCCTCCATCCCAACACCAGTGCTTGAGGAATGTCCCACTCTTTGAGCATGACCATCTAGCCAATTCTTTATCCACTGAGTGGCTCATCCATAACATCATGTTTCTTCAGTTTAGAAACACAGATCTTGTAGGATGAACAACTAAAATAGGGAAAGATTTGTGTATCCTTAGTTCTCTACCTGTCTTGATTTTGAGTGAGTAGTTGAGATGCAGAAATCCAGAACAACTTCAAAATAAGATGTAAACACCTTCAGGGCTTAGGATTCCAGCCAGCAGCAGATTTCCTTGCAAGTCACAGTTATTTTTAGTGTCAATCCTGCTGTCCCCAAAACATTGAGTGGCTGAGGTCTCTAACATTATAGTGCTTGTTACAGAAGTTCTCCTGCTCTGTCATATCTCAGAAGAGGTATTGGAGAGGTCTCTTGCCTACTGCAGAATTTGTTGAGCGTCTCTTGCAGATCATTTTCAGAGCTACGTGCCAAAACTGCAAGTCCAAATAGAGCCTATGAGCACCACTATGATATCCTACTATAACAGTCATCCTCATCACCACGACTTTCTTGGCTAAACAGAAGGAAGAAGTACCCACAAACAAATGGGACATACAAGAAAATCTAGGACTAATCTCTGAAACTGCAGGATGTTCTTCTTCTTGATGTCCCCAAATTACTTCAGGCTCCCCTGAAGCCCTTCAAAATTAATTTCTGGCAACCACTGGGAAATACCAGAGGATGAACTACCTGACCAGCTCAACACCTACCTAACACATGAACTCTCTTCAGATCCACAAACCAGGCAACCTGTTAATCTCTCCTGAGACACTCAGTCCAGCAAGTGCTTGAAGGAACATGCAAAAGGCAGTGGAGGCTGCCGTAGTTTTCCAAAACAGCTCAGTTTAACCAACACTGGATTTGCTCCCTCTCTTGCTGCCAGCTATGGAGACCTACCCTTCCCTTTCACCAGCTCTTGCATTAATTTGACCCCTTGGAAAGTGAATTTAGCTCACTAAACTGGCAGAAATCTAACCCAACAAAACAAAACAAATCAAGAAAAAGTGAATACTTTTCACCACTTTAGTGAGCTAATGGATCAGACACATCCCAGGGATGACAGAAGGGAGACAAATGGAGTGTGTGTCCAGGAACAGGCCTGGCCCTTTCACCAGCAGCAAATTCGTGGGCTGAATCAGCTGCCTCATGAAGCCTCACCCACAGGAGAGGATATAGCCTGTTGTAGAGGCCAGATACTCTGAAGAGGACTGGGAGAGATAGAATGAGACCTTTCTAGTCCAGCTGCAGTGCTGGAGGGCCCAAGCTGCTAGAAAATCAGGGCCAGGTAAGTCTTCTCAGAGGAGAGTTGTGACACCCTCTGGCTTGAAGTTTGATCACCCACCAGCTCCAAATGGAAGGAGAGGCAGGAAGGGCAAGGGAGGCTGTCAAAGCCTGTCAGCCCCTGGAGGACTGCTGGACTGGTCGTGCCTTTGAAACCGTAGTGCTACATTTAGCTGTGAGCACAAAAAATGATGTGTCCTCCAATAAGAAAATTAAGGACCAATCACAACAAAGTTTACCACAGTGACTGAGGACATAAAGGCCTGAGCTGAAATAAAAGCCGATCTAACACAACAAAACTGGACCACATGCAACATTTCTGGTTAGTATATACAATTGAGAAACATCAGAGAGCAAGAAGTCTGGGTTGACAAAGCAAGTAAATAATTTGTCAAAGAGAAGAACCTGCCCCGTGTTATATCCATGTATGGATATAATTGACCACATTTCATCTTAGGAGAAAAGAAAAGTTGTGGCCAACTTCAAAGGGAACTGAACAAAAGTATTCTAATGATTAATGAATTAGCATCGTTGAAGTAAACGAGCTATTCTGAATGCCTGCCCAGAGGCAGTAATGGGAAAGTTTCCAGAACTATTGTCATTTTTCCTGGAACTCATTGACTTTAAGGACTCCACAGCTGCAAGAATTGTGTGAGCATTTCAAGACTGTCATTTTCACCACCGATTTTCTGAAAAATTCTTCCTGAACTGATTTTTATTGGTTTCAGCTGGGGAATCCATTGCACCCAGCCAGGAAATGCCACATGCCTCCTAAGCTACTGCTCTATTCTTCTTGCACTGATGCTATCAGAGACTCAAATTCACTGCAGGGAGAATGCTAGGGGCCAAATTTGCCCTCTGATGTATGCACACAGCTCCCATAGAGCTAATGCAGAATTTTTTCGCCTTTGATGCCTCTTATAAAGAAGCCTGGAAGTATTGCATTAGAACAGGGAGTTCACACTATTGGTGGTCCCCATTGTCATTAACACAGTTAGTGGCGTTCCAGTGAAAAACACAGAACAACTCTTTTGTTTGTTTGTTTTATAAGCAGATCTTCCAGGGTGGGATCTGGCTTGCTAAAATCCTGCCAAAGATGAAACTTCAGCCTCTAAAATCCACGTAAACCAAGAGTGATCCATTCTGCCTTCTTTTGAGAACTGTCTAACCTTTTAGGCACTCAAATAAATCAGGCACTCTCCTCCTCTGCCTGAAAACTCTACGGGCAACTAATTCACAGCTCCATGCTCAGCAAGGCCAACTGAGCACACTCTCAAAAGGAGTTAGGGAGGGTATCTCACTCCTGTTCCCACTCTTACTCTCAGCCACACGAAGCCATCCCTTCTGTTGTGCTAACTGTGATGCTCATGGGACCCTTGCTGTGGCAGTTTAACTCACTGCACAGCAGAAGATCATCCACTTCTTTGCAGGGCTTGTTTTCTGCTACTACAGTGAGTTGGATCAGCTCCCAGAGGGTCTCAGTCCCACAGACAGCCCTGTGTGGTTGCACATGCAGACAGGAAGTGTGAAAGAGACCACTCTGACAACATTTTTGGCTCATGAAACTGGTTGCTCCATTGCCAGTTCATGTTCAGAAGGTCCATTTCTGTGGAGAGAGGAGCTCTAAGTCATCTGCTGCAACTTGCAAGCAGAAAACTACCCCAGATCTACCCCTACCCTCAGCAAAATCTACATAACTAAGTAAGGCCAAGACTACAGCTACTGGGAATCACTGACTCTTGAAAAAACCTACATCAGGCAAACTTGTTCAGTTGACTTGGCTTTTCTTTGATACAGTTTTTGGACTTTTTCTATGAAGTCAAATAAAGACAGACAAATTAGAGCAAATCGTTAAAGTGAATTAAATACATATAAACATGATTTCACATTGAAGGAAACATAAGTGAAGACATGTAACTTGGAGCAGAACTGAAGTCCACGCCCACCAGCTGCAGCCAGTTCACCTCCTCCTTCCCGCATGAGCACACACCCTGGGTGTGCTGCTCTGTGGAACTGCTCTGGTCCTCTGTCCAGACTCCCAGCTTCAGCAGAGCTTTGATCACAGCTCCTTCCTGAATGCATTCTTGTGTGCTGGAGCAGCCATGTGAGGGGCCTGGATGGGACTGAGTGCTGAGAGCCGCAACAGAAACTCATTTAGTTTGATGTGACAAAACTGCTCCTCAGACAAATGCTCCGTGGTGGTCCCATGGTAGGAACATGTGTAGAAGGCCTTGCTGAAGTAATAATACTGAAGTAATTTCATGCCTCCACCCACTTCCAGGCCTTGAAAATTTGTCATCCTCAATTGGTATAAATGGATGCAGCTTCTCTGAATTCAGTAAAGCCATGGTAATTTACTGAGGATTCAGATTTACTGAGGGTATGGTCTTCATGGTCTTACAGTAAACTACCATAATGAGCTTTATTCTACGTCCTATTTATAAATAAAAGCTTGTTCTTTGTAAGTTAAATCTTTCTCAAGTCACAAAAATGCTCAATTTTTTCTAGCTTCTGATTAGAGCATAAACTTATAGATACATGTATTTATAAGTATCTAAATACTTAAACTCCTATTTCACAAAATTAAGGACCCAAGTCCTGTAGGAGATATCATATAAAAGAATTCTTTCCCAGGTCTACAATGACGCTTCAGATGAATCGGATATCCTAAGATTATGAAGAAGAAATATTAACACCTAAAGCTAGTAAATCGATGTATGAACTTTTACAATACCTTCTGAAGCAGTTATTTGTATACCTGTATTCAGGTTCTTATGAGCTCATTTGTTAAGCAACTCCATTGCTTGCATAACTACCATCAGTAACCTACAGACACACATCATTTTGGCAGTGTAATTAATTACTGTTGGCATTTATCCAGCAATTTTTCAAGTACATGGAAGGTCTAGATTCCCAGGACCACCAGTGGTAAAAAAGAAAAAGGATACAACAGATTCCTCTGCCATCAAAAGAAAGCAGCCATTAATCCATCAGGAGTCTTGAGCAAGACTCAAAAATGAGCTTAGACAAGATTTGGGTGCAACAGAAAAATTTCCAGAGAGCTAGATGTGACACATAGGCTGAAATTGCAAGCTCAGCTTTGGCTCTCCACAAGGACGGGCCAATATAATCTCATACCTTGCTTGCAAACCTGGTGTTCGAGCAACCATCTGAAATTCCAAAATAAGTGCAGAATGTTAAAACTGTTAAGCTGTTTAAATCTGATGGGACGCATTCAGTGGGGCCAGTTCTCTAGTAAGTGGATGTGAACTGAAATTCATTGAAACTGTGGTCTCTTCCAGTCCAAGCCATTCTGTGATTCTCTGAAACACTGTTTAACAGCTATTTTATTTAATGAAGTACAATCACAACCAGGTTTTACATTTTCCTAAGGCCAACGGAAAAAGTTAGAGCATTAGATAATTTCATTGCCTGCTTAGAACACAACATTTCACACTGGAGCAGGATGGAAATCACACAGATCACTGCCAGGTATGCAGATTTGTTCTTATAAGATCTCTCAGACGCAAACTAATTTTAGAATAAAGAAAAACTCTGCTTCAAATTACCCTGCAGTACAAAAGTTCTAGTGACAAACTTCTACTCTCTCCTTTTATATTCCACATACCCTTTCAAGTCCTTCTCTACTCCACTGTCAAGTTCTGTTAGCATCACCACACTGTGATAGAGACTGGAAACAAACCACAAGAAAACCTGTCTTGCTAAAATAAACCTGATTTTTCTTTTCATGTGAGATGACTAACTAGCATTTAAAACCTAGCATTTTATTTTAGTTTAGTGAAGAGGTTTGCCAGAACTGCAAAATTTTGGATAGAAACTTGATTTTCAATTTTGTTTTTCAAATTTCTGTTTATACTTTCAAAGTCAAATGGATTTAGGCTTGTGTTTTGACCTCTTCTGCAGGTTTTTCCTCGGTGACCCACCATTCCACTATCTTTTCTCAGAACCTAAGCTTCCTGTTAACAAAGAACAATATATTTGCACACTGACTTTCTAACATAATGAGCATAGTTTTAAACCTGAACTGCTGGACACTTGAAGTTCTCAGGGAATGGTTAAATGAGGGCAGCCACAGGAAGGGCCTAAAATAATTAAAGGTAAATTAGCACTACAATCATAGAGGCTAAAGGACAATGGTGAGCAAGGAACCATCTCTTTTCCATGAAGCAAATAAGGGGGAAAGATCATTGAGCCCAAGGTCTTATTGCAATATTTCATTAGCAGTGGATGATCTATAGAACCGGCATATTTAGAGAAGGTTAGTGTTTTCAGTGGAAAGGAAAAATCTGACATAATAATCATGCATACACTTTCTCTGAATTCCAAACAGAGAGAGACTTGCTACTTTAAGATCTTTGGACAATATTAAAAGGGCTAGAAGACTATTGGGACTGTCTTGAATTAGAACACAGCAAAATATCACATTGGGAAATTCACACGGCAAAGCTTGTGACTGTTGCAACAAAAATTACCTCAAGTGTATAATTTAGTGTTTTGAATTTCTCAAACTTTAGCTGAAAAAAAAGGAATATTACAAGGCCTGTTCAAGTTGGCCAAATATTCAAACACTTTTATAGTCAGTGAACAGAGATAAAATTTGACAAGAACTATTAATCCTAGTCAGATATTCTAAATGGAGTCAAACCATCTTGGGAGTGCTCCTATCTACTGCCTGAAGAGACAGCCTGGACATCTGGTCCAGAAATCCAATGTCTAGATGTGTAGGATACATGAGCTGACTCCTTCCCAGCAAGTTCTTGAAATGTATCTGTCCTGGAGCAAAAAGGACAGTACTTGCCTGGACTCCACTCTAAGGAGTAGGGAGGGATGGGGTGGAAAATGGAAGTGGGTTTGTGACTGTGGATTTTTAGAAGACAAAGTGCCAAAGAGCAAAACAGACAATGAAATTTAGAATGGAATTTAGGAAAACAGCTATCAAGAAATGCCACATTAACAGGTTAGAAAAAGAGTCCAGTTCAGGACATTGTTAAAAAGCAGTAATTCTTCCAATTTCTCCAATGTCTCATTATCAGATGGTGGCACATCACATCACAAAAGATGCCAGCCTCTTGTGGGGAGCCTGAAGAAGATGTCTAGAAATACAAGGAAAATTAGGAATTGCTGAAAGAACTCAGAATATTTAAGTCTAGGAAAAAAACCCAGACTGATTTACAAAATTGTGATAATACTCTAAAAATAGAGTAGTGCAACATGAAGGAGATTAACCAGTTAGCGTGAACATGTCTGATTTTGAATTGGTCAAAAATGCTCTGAACTTACAGCAAAAGATGTTTAGGCTGACATTAGAGACTTCTTTCTCTAGCAAGACTAGTGAGGTTGTGCAGTGGAAATTCAACGGTCCCAATCTATTAACAAAACTCCATTAGAGTTTTATGAACAACTTTCATCAGGGCCTGCAATAAATGTAGATAATTGCCTTGGAGTAAGTGGTGGAGTAGATGAGCTCAGCCATTTCCTAAAGCAGACTCCAGTAAAGCTAATTTTAGCCTAGAGATGCTAATTCCTCTTGGCTCTCTCCACAGTTAGTTGAGAGCAGCTCCTAAAGATGTAGATAGAGAACAGAACTCTCCCCACTGGCCTAACATGAAAAGCTCCAATATTTCCCCAAAGCTAAGTACATCCATCCTGGTCCCCTCCCTCCACTACTGCCACAAATAGTTTTGTGCTCCTTTCAATCCACTCACAGTCTTCTCTTCCTGATCTTTTCAAATACCAGACCTCAGCCTGTGAAACCCAAAAAGATTCCCATTCCTTCTCACTGTTATCCTTGTTCCTTATTTCTCAGTTTTGAAGAAGCATAATTTATCAAGAATTCTTACAAAACAACTGATCAGAGTATCAGGGTTGTGTATGAGAAATGCCTTGGTCTGAGTTACAGTCCAATCTGTTTTTCAGGAAGTGCAATTACAATATCACAAGTGTCCTTTATCTCAAATTTTTTTTAATCAACACTAACTAATTGGCAGATATTGGTGCTCTCTGGAATATTCCCTCAGGTTTGAAAAGTAGTCACAAGTCAGCAATCATTCTTAAATACTTGCACAAGAAAAAAAGTGCCCTCTTTGCCTTCCAAGAAAACTTCATAGAGCCTTCAAAATTAACTATAGTTTAGTAGGGCATATTGCCCAGTTGTGAAAACAAAAACAAAAACATAATCCCTGACAGACAGAGGTCAACAGCAACAGCAGGCTCACAGTCACTCTCAGGTTTCTGCCAGGGATAGGGTTCAACTTCCACTGTGCAGGTTATGTGCAGGTTCAGTGCCCACAGAACATGCCCTTGAGTCTCCCACTTTCCTCAGGATAAGCTGGCTGCAGAGTGCCCCACCCAGTGCTGTCCTGTGCAGATGCTTCAGTCTGCATTGCATGGGCAGGCCTGACCAGGGACACTGATCACTCAGGGTGAGACCACAGCCAATTCAATCTCAGAGGCACACACACAACCTCTGTGCTGTGCTTCCTCTAAGAGCAAGGCAAAAAAAAACCTTTGTGGCCAAAAGTATTTTATTAATTGTTTTTGCTTGCCAAGAAACGCTTGGGGACACCTCGTTCAAACCCTCAGTTCAAAAATCAAGATTCTATCTAAAGCCTCAGGAGATAAAGCATAGTACAGGGTAATCCAGACACATGCAGGTTTCAAAATTATTAGAAGAGTAAACACTTGAATCTCAAGTACTGCTCAGCCCTTAACATTATGGTCTGCTAACTCCAGTATTATTCAGCTCCAAATCCTCTCTATCACTTGCTTCTGTCTTATAAGCTCCCATACTGGGAGTCCCTGGGTGAGCGACAGCAGATGATGTGATGGGACAAGGCCAGAGCCCAGTATTGGCACAGGCAGCATAGCCTCAGCACTGAACCCACCTAACTCACCCTTACATTCCCACTAGCCAGCTGCAGGATAAGAAGGGCTGTGGATAACTGCTGGGGGCTGTAACAATAGAACCACAGAATCATTAGACCTCCAAGATCATCAAGTCCAGCCTTTGGCTGAACACCCCCTTGTCACTAAACCACAGCACTAAATGCCACGTTCAGCTGTTTCTTGAGCACTTCCAGGGATGGTGAAGCACTTCGAGGTGATGGCTGTTTCTCCACCACTTCCCTGGGCAGCCAATGCATTGGGTGTGACAGCACTTTCCACGAAGAAACTCATCCTGATGTCAAATCTAATGGTTTGGAAGGAAGCAAAAGTTATGTTTACACTGTTAAAAAGGTCCATAGGTCACGGCTTCTTCCTTAGGAGTTACTAAGCAGTATGAAGCCAAAGCAGACCACTGGGCTGAAGTGTTGTTGGCAGAAGAGACTTGAGGCTTGGCAGAGGAACCCAGCTATTCAAGAACTGTGAAAGGAGTAGAGTGAATGAGCAGCTACAAACTCATTCACATAAGACCATTGAATCTGAATTAGATACCATTAAAAGGTAAAACCACATTATCTGTTGACAATCAGACAATCCTACTAGGTCATAAGGGGGAAAAAAACCTGAAAATGGCAGAGAGAGCACATGGATTGCTCTCTGTGAAAACCAGAATGAGAGACACAAGAGATAGTTTGCTTAAAGTAACCAGAAAATGGCCAGAGAGAAAGAACTTGCTAAGAGAGAAAAGCAGAGCATCACTTGGTGAGAAGGTACAGTCTGTGGCCATTTCTGTAAGTAAGTACCAGAACTAAGGCTCAAATAAGGAAGAAGTCAAGATGCAAGAGATTAAAAGGTCCCTTTAGCTGCACCCCGAGCTGGAAAAGGAAGACTGTTCAGGAAAAAAGAGCAATCAGTAAATAGGTAAAAAACTTACTAAGAAAAGTAAACAAACAGGAAATATCATTCAACAGACACACTTGGTTTATTTTTCAGCTCATTGAATTGAACTCACTTAAACAAGTTTATGAACAAGTTTATGATAAATGTTAAGACCCATGCTGCCTAAGAAAAGCAACAATGTATTAACATAAGCCATGCCAACTGAATACTGACTGCACCATAGGAATGCTATTGAATAAGAATGAATAAGAAATATTGAATGCCTGGAGATTATTATCTTGATGATGCCTCTATTATTCATGTCATAACCAGAGCTCAGCACTCCTACTGAGTAGCCCTTCATAGCTTCCAGCAAACCCCTGTTTCTTTTCTATTCCAAATGGTGAAGTTTTGTCTCAAGGTTTTAAAAAGGTAAAGGACAGAAGACAGGTCTTGGTGAGGTACATGATCAGTCATTGACTCTTCTGACAAATATTCACCATAATTATGATTTTAAAACAAAATTTCTTTGAAGCATTTTCAGGCATTGCTTTACAGTTTTCCACACATAAATTTTGGATACAAATAGCAGCAGATTCTAACATTCTGCTGGCATTTCCAGTAGTCCACAGTCACCAAACTGGCAGCTGCACGGCACCAGCAACACCACCTGTAATTTAAGATGCATACATAAATAGTCAAGGGTGTAAAAATAGGCTGTCAGCTTTCCTGAATATGAATGCTAAAGAGTAAAGTGTTGCAGTCCCTTTTCTCAGGTGATTCAGATTTATAATGAACAAACTTCTTATGAATCCTCAGCAAGTATGCAGACAACTGAATGCTAGCCAAAGATCCAGCACAAAGGTAGGTTGAAACACAGGAAGAGAAGTGTAATAGTAGCAATATATAATTTATTCCAGTATCCCAGTTACACTTGTATCTGCTTTCATCTCCACCCAGATATTTTCCCGCACCCTATAAAGAAATGTCAAGCACATTCCTAATCTGGTGTTGAGTGTAATCCGACATTTGGAAAAGTTTGGTAACTAGAAGGTGAGGTCACATACACCCCTGAGAGAATCTGGATACTTCAAAGGATGAAGTTACCAAGCAAGCAGAAATTATTTTTGCAACTTGCACCACAATACTAAGATTACATCTTTCTCCATTATTACTGGATGGAAAATAATCCTTATTCGAACACTATTCTTCAAAGAGAGCCAGAGGTTCTAGGCAGATAGCAGGGCCCTTTCACTTAAAAAAAACCCATGAAAAATTATTTTTTAAATTCTGATTACATTTCTAAAAGAGGAGGAGGAAAGGTTCTCCATAAAATACCCCAAATAATGAGCAACATAGGAGGGTGAGAATGGCTGTGTAGCAGATGGCAGAGTAGCCCAGCTTTCAATGGGAGCATAAAAATTCCAGTAGATCTCCTGGTTCCCCCTGTCCCTGGCTGTGCCAGAGCAGCAATAGTGCTGTGGTCCTCACTTCTGACCCACCAGGCTCCAGCTGTCCTTTCCCTGTATGTAGATTCCTGTAGCCCACTGACAGGGGGGCTTCTCATGCCTCAGTTTTCAGTCTGCCCAGCACATTTCACATGCACCTCATGCTGTTCCTCACCAGTGCCTCACAGCACCATGGGCATTCCTCAGGCCCTTTCCCATCAGAAGCCAGCTCCACACAGACTTCCTAAGCCTTTCTTACCTTCCCCTGTCTACCAGCCTTTGTGAAAGATCCGTATCCCACTTGATGAGAGTAAATCATTAAGTCATCACCATTTCTAGCCTGTCTTTTACTAGAGATCAGATCACCTCCCCCTGCTGTTCCACAGCTTCATTCTGCTTCATTCTGTCTTCCCTGCTCACAATTTCTTTTGTACAGCAGACAGCTTCAAACCTCATTTTTGCCATCTGGAAGACAAGACAGCATGCTTTGAAGAGTTCCCCTCCACCATATTTAATCCAAATCCCTTAGCCTTGTGGGGATGAGTTGGTTTTGTCAGTAATTTGAGTAATAAGAGCACAAACAAAATTGCTAACCAAGCCAAGCTGTTTCTGAGCTTTCCTCAGTAAAATTCCTGTCCTAAATCACAGCTCCCTGTGTTTTAAGAAATAATTGCTCTCCCAATTCCATCTGCCTTACAACCAGAATGGAGTCAGTGTCTTTTACCTGACTCCAAATAAGCAAGAGAGATGGAGGAACCAGAAATTTAGCTAACAAGAGGGATTGAGAAGATCAGCAGTGCCAGCTTGCTATAGAAGTTCTAATAAATGAGAACAGTCCAATTAATAATGGCCTTTTTAATTTTTCTTTCAGTTCTATTTAGTAGATGAGAAATTCTTTTCAAGAAAGATATTCCTAGTTTCTGGTTTGGTATTGGACCCCCTAGCAAAAATTTTTCTTTAAATTCTGTGGCCTATTTGCCTTCATTCCTGATGACTTCTTTTTCTTTTTTTCAAAGCCCATGAAAGCTCTTATTAAGCGTTCATCAGAACACACACATCAGTTCTTGTGTGCTGCCTTCTAGCAGAATGCTTTTAATTGAAAGGAAAACCCGGCCTCCTGCTAGGTTTGGGTGGGCTGCAATTAGTTCCATACTAGTTAGTTTTCCCAAAAAGTCATATAACTCTTCTACACAGGCATTCCCACTCTGGACCAGCTGCAAACAATATGCTGAGTCAGAAAAAAGAAAAAAAAAGGGGGGGGGAAGGAAAAAAAGGCAGCAGAAGGAATTTTTCATTGAATTAAGAATCCATTCTGTCCTCAAATCTTATAAAATATGTGTTGTATTCCATCTGCCTTGGAAGATACCCACTCTGATCATGACATTTCCTGGCACTTGCATGGGACCCGTGTGCCTGCAGTGATACTGCAAATTCCCTCACTGCATGGCTTTGGACTCCATCAGCCAGGGACAGCACCTTGCAAACTAATGGAGTGGGCCTGTGTGGGAAGCAAGATATAAATGTCCCATTTTGCCTGAACCATGCTTCTCAGTGAAAAAAAAAAAAAAAAAAAAAAAAAATTGGCAAATTCAGATGCAAATGAAAGTTGGAAGAAACCTTTTTCAGGGTACTTCTGGTTTATTTGAAGCCAACAAAGCATAAAATGGTCTTAGCAGTTTGTTATTTTTTGATGTAATGTGAGGATCCAGAATCTCTTGACAAGTGGAGTAGGAGCTCGAGTTTCAGTTCGTTGATTGGTGGTTTTCTGGATTCGTCCAAGAAATGTATTCAAACAGCATGTGCAGCAGAAACCGTTGTAGTCATGAATGTTCAATAGCAAACATCTGAAAGTGGACATCAGTTAAGTAAATAATCATTTTCATTTCCAAAGACAACTGTTAGAATTGGGATATGTTTTATCTTCTCACATGCACCAAGGTCCGTGCTGGGATTTTTCTATGTTCTAACAGAAAACCATGAGTTGCAGGCACATTCAGAGCCTTTACTAGACCTAAGAAACACTTATGTTGAGACCCATTAATTTTGTGGGGTTTCATATCCATGGCTTGGATCAGCACAGTTGGTCCTCCAACATAACAACTACTGCATAAAAATTCAAAATAGTCAGCCCATATTTAGCTTATTCTTTCACAAGCTTCTCTTGGTAGTAGTAAAAGACACCATGTAAATTTTGCATTGTTAACTATAAGTAAAAGGAGTGTGTTGCATTTTATTTCACATGGGAAGTGAAAAAAGGAATCTTTATTTGAACTTTTTACTTTAAAGTTGCAGTGATTTAGTACGAAAACCATGATTTAGAATGAAAAAAAAACTTCTGGAGGTATTTGCTGTGGGAAATTGAAAGTTTCCAGTGGAAATTAAGTAACACCATAAAAAATCCACATTAACAAAACAGTATTTTTGGTAAGAAAATCTTCTGCACTAAATACTGTGGCCAAGAGTAATTACAATTTATCCAAAAGCCTGAGAGAGCTACAATGGATTTTTGGAACCTTTTAAATATCCCACCTAGTGCAGTAATAATGTTGCACAGTGAGAGCATGAAAAGATTATAGTGAAAGGTTCGTATCTCAGCAGCACCTGAACATAAACAACATGTTTGTTTAACTGACAACAGCTTTTTCCATACATGATTTTCAATTTGCAGAAAACTATAAATAGATAGCACTTTCACTGAAAGCATTAAATTAACCAACTGGGTACTCAACTTCGTAATGTGGAGCAATGTGGAGTGATAATGAATACCATGTGTGTGTGATAATGGGGGTTGTAGAAAATAGATCTGGCCAGCTGAGTGAAAAGGAAATGCTAAAAAGGAAAAAATCTGAAGTCCAAGCCAAAACAAGTGACCTAGTGGAGCAAGTAAAGGTTTGTATTTGGGGCAGGCTAGAGGCCTGAGAGAGATCAGCAATTCAGCAGGGTATTTTTAAGCACATGCTCAAGGCCCTCCTTATTCAGCAGGAAACTTAAGCATATGCTCAGAGGTTAAGCATCAGCTAAAGTCTCATTGATGTCAATGGGTCTTAAACACATGCCTAGAGATACATATGTGCTGAAGTGCTTTTACAAATAAAAATGGACTGGGGATCAGGGCCTCAGTCCCCTGGTATTCCATAGCAGGCTAACCCTGCAACCTCCTGGCTTTCCAAATTCTTCGGAGTAGATCTCATTTATTATACACACAGGACCAGACTTAAGCGTTAAGAACTTGCATTACTGTACATAACTGCCATTGGCCCTTTGGTACCGAAATAAATAGGAAAGTACAGATACATTTATAAAATACCAGTTATTTCTACTGCAATGTGTCCAAAGAATTGTCTTAATGATAACAGTGAAAGCATAAAATAAGCAGAAAGACAACTTTTAAGCAGGTCATTTAGTCTTTCCAATACTGATGTAAGAAGATTTCAACAATAATGCATTTAAAGATAAAACTGAATCTTAACTGGAAACTGACTTTGAGTAACTTATTCTAAAAGAGCACACGGTGCTCTTAATTTTAGTGCAACCAATGGATCTGTATTTCCTTATGACCCTCTGTGCCTGATTAGTCACAGATAAGTCCACTTATCAACCACAGAGCTGACTGGACATCAGTGCAACAACAGAATAGTCACTTTGGCAATTCATCTTCATGTAGGCAAACTGCAAAGCATTAATCTGCCATGATACAAATTTAGAAATCCACAACAATTATTCTCTGAATCTCAGATGGCATATTAACATTAAGAAAAAAGTCTCCAAAAATTTTAGGTAAGTTATGTCAGACTCAAGTATGGCTTGCCCTTCTTTAAAACTGCATGAAAATATACCATAAAATGGCATGGGGAATTCTATGGTCAGGCTACTAATGATATTAAATATTGTTTCCATGAAGTTAGTTCAGAATTTGAAATTATCAGTGGAAATCCTTCCTGTGCATTTCAGTGAACCTGAACAACCACTTGGTCTTTGCATTTTGTAACTCTCCAAGGACAAATATGTGGCAGAGGAAATGGTAATAAAGATGCACTGCAGGGCCAGTTGAGAGCTACTTTAGATGGATTCTGTAAATGATGGCCCATTTTAAAACACTCTTAATGCAACAGGAGCAAACTGGGGTGCATTTGACTATCAGGACACTGCCAGAGTACTGCTGTGTGCAAGCATTGCATTGCTTTTCTCTAGTGATGCCACAGAAGCAATTATAGCAAAAAGCTGACTTAAACAAACAAACAAACAAAGATAACTTAAATAAAATTTATTAAGAAAATCTATTCTTTGCACGTGTGTTTTCCCTCTGTCAGAGGACCCATGTCTTTAACTGGAGAGCATTGCAGTTTGGCATTTCCTGCAAATGCACTGAGGAAAAGCCACAGCAATATAGTACTCCTTCCATAGATGTTAACGTTTAAAGACTCACAGAAGTGGCTAATGTTCAATTTCTGGTTAACATTTGATTACTTTCTTGCTTTGTTTTTCCAGATGAAGACAACCTGGTGAAAGCATTCCCACATTCCTCTTTGCACTTCTGCTATGACAAATCTTAGCTGATGTAGGCAAATTCAAGTTCCAAAAGCATATATCTTAGTCCAATTTTGTTTCAAGTTTCTGCCGCGTTATTAACTAGGGAAGAGCACCTCTTCCTTCTTGCCCAAGAAAGCTGCTGGTTATCATTCCCATCCCTCTGGTCGGTTGAGTAACACATGATGCTAGCCTAGTATAAATAGGAAACAGGTTCCTATGGAATCTGAAATAGTGTTTGTACATCCTACCACTGACCACAGTGGAACAATGGTGTGCCAATGACAGAGAAAAAAAATAACTCTATTTGCTTGCTCTTTCTGTGCCTCTGTCTGAAATATACCTAACTCCAAAGCTATTATTTATAGTTATGAGGTGACAACTGAGAGCTAGCAGTCTGCTGAGTGAAAAAATGTTTGCATTTATCCTTTCTAGAGATATCCTATATATGCACACACATGCATGTGCAGCAGCTATTCATACATACTGGATAAGGAGAAATACCTAATCAACTACAGTGCTTATTCAGTGCTATGAAAGAAAAGTAAAGAAAAGTTCTTTATTTTGTGTGAATTAAGTGGCAGAACTTCATTTTTTATGATTATTCAAAATGAAGATAATTTTAATCAAAGCCTACAGCTACATTGGCATTGTTTAAAACACTGAGAAGCAGTGTTATAAGCTTTCTGTGAACACTTCTGGGTATCAATTTTATTAAAAAATCACCTCTTCAGAGTTGCAATATGTTGTAACTTGCAAATATGTTTTTTTTAAAGTCAATCTTGGACAAAAAGGTTGGACAGGAGAGACATTAGGAGGAATATCTTCACAGAAAAGATTGTCAAGCATTGCAACAGGCTGCCCAGGGAGGTGGTGGAGTCCCCATCCCTGGAAGTTTCCAAGAAAAGACTGGACATGGCACTTAGTTCCATGGCCTAATTGACATGGGGGTGTTTGGCCAAATATTGGACTCAATGATCTCAGAGGTCTTTTCCAACCTAATCAGAGGTTTTTTCCAACCTAATTGATTCTGTGATTTTTTTTTTTAAAAAATGACATTGTTCACACAATCACCAAAATGCTGATGTTGGAGGCGTCTTCTGGAAGTTATCTAGTTTAGCTGCCTGTCTGCAGGACTATCACCAGCACCAGACCAAGCCACCACATGGTTTTCCTTTGTCAAGTCCTCAAAACCTTTAGGGATAGATATTCTGCCTTTTCTTTGGGTGCTCTGCTCCAATCATCCAAAGCAAAAACATTATTCCTAACCTCCATTCTAACACACAATTTGATGTTGTGACCCCTTTTTGGCCACTTGAAGCTGTGAAAAAGGGCCTAGCTTCATCATCTCCATAGCTTGCCCTCAAGCAGCTCCAGACTGCCCATAGCTCTTCCTCATCAGGCTCTACAAGCACAGCACCTTTCATGTTTCTGTAAAAGGCACGTCCTCCAGGCTTCTGGCCACCTTGATAGCCCTCCATGTGTCCCTCCCTAGCATCTCTACACTCCCGAAGTTTCAGCCAATCTCACACATCTCTTCTGTAGTTATGACAAATAGGATGAGCTCAGCTTCATTGGAGTTGTTTGTAAGGTTAACACTGAACAAGCCCTTTATTCTGTTGGGATTTATGGTACAGCCTTTGACAGGCCCAGCTGAGGCAGTCTAAGACATTGGTGCCCCAGGCTGTGCCTTTTCCCAATTCCAGAGGTGACCACCCCTAGCTCAGAGATGGCAGAAAATGTTGTGCCCCAACAGCCCTTTTCTGTTAGCTCTGCTCTGGGGACAGCACAGGGTGGCAGATCATGAGGCCTGTAATGGCTGCTATCACCACACCTAAATCCCTTGGAGGTCATTTCCAGGTGGACTTTACCTCTGAATTTCAAACAATGTCTTTATTCCTGGACCATTTTTCTCCATGAATGGGTCATTTAAAGGAAATATAAAAAACAGTTCTATGATCAGATGCAGTCTAAGTCTTATGACTGCTGCCCTTGATTTAAGAGGAGCAGAAATCCCCTACACAACCCTTTCCAGCAGAAAAGCATTTAATAAATCTTGTGAAAGTGTGAGATAAATATGGGGGGAAAAGAGACACTGATAAGAGAAATACTTTCAAAATAGACAGTAACAACAGACAGTTTAATTTTCTAGCCAAGTAATTACAAGAGTTCTCAGTCATAATTTCCCACGGAGGAAAAAATTCAAAAACAAATAGGTAGTAATTTGCTAGTCTGAACCACAGAAAATCTGTTGTACTGTCCTTCTAAGGGAAGGTTAGAACTTATGTCAAAATAGGAGGTCTCTGTTTTTCTAATCACAAGAACATGAAGTCTACATCAGTTCTTGGCCCTTGATTGCATGGGTTATGGTGGATACTACCCCTCTCATGAGCAGTGCAACTGACTGTGGCCTCTTCTTCAGCAGTTCAGCTGCGTACTTCCCTCCTTAAGGTGGGAGAAACAACTACTGAACAGAAGAACTGCATTCTAATAGCTGTGATTCCACCCAAATCTCATTTTTCAGCATGTCAGGATGTTGTGTCCATGTTTCCTACAGAGCAAAGCTAATTCCATTTCCCTATTCCTTTAGGTATCTCCCTGCTCAGTGCCTTGTTTATGCTCTCTGAGCTGCTTTCCAGAAGCCATCAAAGCTGCCTGGCTCTCCCCACATGCTAGGAAGAGGGGATGAGGTGGGATTTAGGTTATCTGACCATGGCCTGAAGCAGAGAGTCCAAGTATCCCACCAGCAGGTGACAATTGCTTGACTCTCCTCACCTCAGCCATCATGCATGCCTGATCCAGGCCAAATCCCACCCAGCCCAGGGGCTACCCATTCCTACAGGCTTCCAGTCAACATTTGGGAGTTCAGTGTATACACACACACACTCCTCAGGCAGTTCCCTGTGAGTGTGCCAGGCCATTAAAAATGTTTCTTGTTCCCAGCTTGGAAATATTTGACCAGTTGAAGAGAAATATACTTTTGGCATGTACTCCCAACCCACACTTTGTTTTCATATTCTTTGCTATCAGTAAAGACATTTTAATATGCCACAAAAAAAGCTCTGGATGAATTTGCTCAGTTAAAAGTATTTCTGAATCTACACCATAAACAGAAACAGAGCTGACTCAACAGCAACACTTCCTAAAACTCCAAAACTCAACAGCAAGTTACGTACAGGAAACAAGATAGTTTTAGTCATAAAAAGCAAATTCTAATCTCATATTGGGTATTTCTGTCATCTATATGAGGCACAGTAATAAGTAATCAGACCTCTGTCATGTTATTTTCTCAATGCCTTAGGATGCAAATTAGTTCTGGAGAAGTAATGAGCCTATTATGACAATATGAAGGAGACATCTTTCCTTTTTGCACACCAGGAAACTTGAAAACCACCTCTAAAGATGCCTACATACATTTGCTCTCCAGCCATCAACTGACACAGAACAGCAGTGGCAAAGGCCAGCAAATTCTCTCCAGAACTCTCCTGGAGACACACTGATGGGATGGGATTTAGGATTTTGAGTCAAGCTAGATGTCAGCTCAGTTTGTGCCATCACAGCATCACGGAGCAATTACAGCACTAAAACCAGTGGATCAGCCACGTGAGCAGTTCCTGCTCTGTCAGATCCCTCTATGCAGTCTGGACACGGGTACAAAGGAGACCATGTATAACCAATTGCATGAAGCTGCATATTCTCAAGGAGTAAACCTTCTAATACCCTGGGAGGCTGAGGCTGGAGGTAAAAAACCAAGGTTTGACAGATTCCTCCCCCCCTTTTATGCCTGTCTTAGGATTAGAGGTGTCATTGGGTAACCTTTTCTCAAGGGAAAGGGAAAAAGAGAAGTTCTGGTAGTTGATCTGTTGTTTTTGTGAACATTTTGTTCTAAACTCCTGAAACTGTTTTCAAGAAACAGAAACAGTTTTCAAGTTTTTGCTTTGCAAGGACAAAAAAGTGCTCCCCTTCAAAGAGAGGATAGAAGTGCATCAAAAAAAAAAAAAAAAAAAAAGAAAGAAAAACAAAAAAAAAAAAAGAAAGGCATACTTTAGGAATGTTTCTCACAGGAAAAAAAAGGACACTCATACAAAAGGACATATAAGGCAAAATTCACAGGGGTATAAGATCATAATAAAAGAAACATTAAAGCTTACCAAACTTTTCTGGTAATCACACAGCTAACCTGTCTGAGTCCTCTCGCACACGACCAGACAAGCTGCTCCCAGGTGAATGTCAGTAAGAACAGACCCCACTACAGCAGGCTCAGTATCTTGACCCAGACTAACACTCTTACATGGACACTAAGGACATTGCTAAAGAAACACAGGCCCTATTGTTAATCATTGCTTTTAGCAAACTTCCCTCACAGCCTGAGCTAAGCACCATATTAAATTGTGAAGAAATCACTAGAGCTACTATGCTGCAAGTGACTTTTAAATCAAGTGCATCAGTTATACGATATTTAGCACTGTGCTGTAAAGGGTGGTAAATGGAGGTGTCATAAATATCTGACTTTATCATCTGTTGACTCATAATCCAGATGCCAATGGGATATAAATCATGTAAAGCATGTTTCCAGATTAGGAAAGTCTGGCTGTTCACTATTGTTCTAGCAAACCACGTTATTTCTTTGTAGGATCAGGAGTGCCCTCTGATGGATAGCAGCTATTACTGGGAAGTAAGAGTTGACTGGAAAGTGACACCTCCTAAATTGTGTATGCAATACAAGATATTCTCACTTCCTGCATTTACAGTCTTCTGTATGCTTAACTACTATAATAACCAACTTTTTTTTCTCGGAAAGAACTTTTTGCATATTTCTCTTTCCATTTCCATCATTTGTATTAGTATTAGGAATGCAATCTGGGCTCTGCATACGCATACATCAAGTTGTAAAATAAATAAACTGAGAGAAATTTAAGACATGAACTACAAAATTTGTGTAACAACCTTTGAGAAAGGTCTTGAAAGGCTCTGACAAAGTCAGACACCTGAAAATTCAAATATTCAGCTGAATATAAAAAAATATATAACTGGGGAAACAGGTAAACTCTCCTAAGTGCTTATATGCATGTAAAAGCCCAAGAGCTAGTATGTATTCTTCTAGCTCTATAAGGTCTATAACCTAATAAAACATGTTACCTCTCTCTGCAAACTTTGCCTCATTCATATCCTTAGGCAATCACAAAAGAGCTAAGAGAAAACAGGAAATATTTTTTTTCCTCTCTCATCTGTTACTTTACCTGTGTGTCAGCAGCACCTTCAGGCTGCTTAAAATTTTAAATTTTATCACCTCTGATATCAACTGCACTTTCCAAACTGATTTAGAAGCTGGAGAAGAGTCACAGACTTGGAATTTTTTGTGAAGATGACTGTGCCCAGTACCTGGTAATGTCTCTCCCTTCCACTAGAGTAGCAGGACTAGAGCTAACTCCTTTGATGAAACAAAATCCCCTCAAACTGGTCTCAAACACACACTTTCCCTATTTTACACCAAAACAAATACAAATACAAATTTGAAATATCCAAGCCCTTATGACACTCATGAACAGAACCTTAAGGTTAACAGCAATTAATATTAATACTGACCACTCAAGGACCCTTTAAAAAGGCAAAATACTAAGAATTGCACATTGTTTGGTAAGTTACAAATGCAGACACCCACAAGTTTCAGAGCAAAGCCCATCTCCTTAGATGTGCAAAGGATGATGGGTGGCATCAAGGAATGTGGCTGGGGAACTGTGTGCATTTCCCCACATCTCCATCACTGCTGCTGATGCACAAAGGCATTTGTGCAGCCATTTCACCCCAGGTCTCTTGTACCCTGTTGGCAGAGACCCACGCAAGCTCTGCTCTCTGACTGTTACTTTATTTTATTGTTATTGTTAAGAGCTAAACCAAACGTCACTTTTAGATTTTCCCTCTGATGAGTAAAGCAGGAGGAGATAGCTTCGAATGAAAGAGACCAGAAGAAAGTTTTTCTGTGATGGATTTTACTCGAGTTTTACATATACCATAGAACCCTAAATATTCTGAAACAGCCAACACTTGGATACTATGATTGTAGCGTCCCTTTCTCACATGGAATTGCGACCAGCCGAGACTCAGACTGGGATTGTCCAGACACTGCCCTGGGTGGGGTATGAGGCATCTCCTCAGCACGTCCGTCTGGGAGAGCTCCCGTGTGGAGGAGCCCAGCAGCCCGGCCGGCCCCGGCGGAGCGGGCCCGCTGCCGGCAGCGCCTCCGGGCTCCTGAGGGCTCTCCGTCGCTGGCAAAGGACGTTCCTACCGCTCGGTCTGAGGAAGGACTGCCCAAGCCCTCGTCCCTGAGGGTTTCTACACCTCGGAGGAGATGCTCTGGAGCGAGCGGGAGGAGGCAGGCGCCCTGCTCGGGCCGTGCGGGACCCGAGACGGGCCAGGGGCTCTGCCCGGCCCCTCCTGAAGGCACCGGCCCCTCACGGAGGGCGCTACAATTCCCCGCTAGCGATGAGGAAGGGGAAACCTCCTGCAGTGTCCCCTCAGCTGCCCGCGGCCCCCAGTTAGCCACATGCCGTCTAACAGAGCTTCACGCAATCGCTCCCGACGGGCCGAGCCCGTCCCAAGGCTCCAGCCTCCGCCGCGATCACCCCAGGCTGCGAGAAGGAGGCAGCGGGGCGAAGACCGAGCCCTGCGGCTGGGAGCCGGCAGAGCCACGGCCTTTTCCAGCCGGAGGTCCCCGCCCGTCGCTGCCAGCACTGCCAGGGCGATGGGTGCGCAGGGCGGCGCAGGAAGGGCCGCGATCCCAGCAGCGCCGCGCCTCCACCGCGAGTGCCGCGGGAACGCAGGGCCACGGGTGCCCGGGGTGTCCTGGAGGGCTCGGAGCCGCCTTAGAAAAGGCAGGAAAACGGCCTGGGAAATCGCTTGGAATTTTAGCTAATTTATGCTGAATTGGTGGAAGAGGGTTAAGGTCGAAATGAAACATCATTTCCACTTTTCAGTGGGCCAGTTAATTTTATATTCAGATTTGTGAAAATATCGAAAGCGGTGCCTTTTGGCTGGTTTTAGAGCAGGATTTTCATTTCCATGCTATAACCTTTCCCGCACATTACCACTGCCACCCCACCGCCCTTTTGAAGGTGCTGAGGTGCTGTGCTGAGCCTTGGGGCCATGCCACATCCTTGATTCAAGCCCATCTGAGTCCAGATCCAGCCTTCATGCCTAAATACCCCTCCACATTAATTTTGTATTTTCTTGCATTTTCCCATGTGGGGTTGGGGAAGGTTGGGGAGCACAAGTCTTATAAGGAGTGGCTGAGGAGCTGGAGATGTTTAGCCTGGAGAAGAGGAAGCTCAGAGGTGACCTTATCACTCTCTACAGCTCCCTAAAAGAAGGATATAGCCAGACGGGGGTCAGCCTCTTCTCCCAGGCAGCCAGCTGCAGGACAAGAGGACATAGCCTAAAACTGCACCAGGGGAGGTTTAGTTTGGACATTAGGAGGAATTCTCCACAGAAAAGATGATTAGACATTGGAATAGGATGCCCAGTGGGGTGGTGCAGTCACAATCCCTGAAGGTAGATCTGGTAAAGACCAGATGTGGTGCTTAGTGCCACAGTGCAGTTGACAAGGTGATTTTCAATCATAGGTTGGACTTGATGATCTCAAAGATCTTTTCCAACTTAATTGATTCTGTGATTCTGGTGCTGTCACCCACAGGCCTGCTGTGGTCTGTGAGCTTGGTGGGTAACTTGCATATACATGCCCCGGGCAAGTGGCATTATAGCTCTGCAGGAAAGATTTGTAGCAGAAAACTGAGTCTTGTTCTAAAACTAGCCAAAGGGCACCACTTAAGATATTTTCATGAAAAATAATCCAAATAGAAAATAAAATAGATCCACTAAAAATGGAAAAGTAGTTTTATTTTGGCCTTAACACTTTTCCACCAATTTAATAATAAATTAGCTAAAATTCTAAATTATGTGCCATTCTAAATTTAAAAAAAGTTTCAATTTAAAAGGTGAAATGAGTTATGCTCTTAGCATCTCTTCAAAACACTTTTCCATTAAGATCTATAGGAACTAACCTTTTAAGCTTGACATTTTTTTTCCAAATGTAAGCATTGTGCAGTGAGATAATAATCATCATAATAATCATCATTACAATATCACCAACACTATTTGGCATCACAAATACCATGAGATCCCAGTTCTCTTCTGAAATCCCAGTGTCTCCAGTATCTATATGTAGGAGTGTGGAATACCTGCTGTTACAGTTTAGCTATGGCAGTAGCATCTACAAAGTATAATCTGTTTTCAAAATGTGAAATGGGTGGTAAAAAATATTTGGCTAAGGGAAAATACTTGTAGTTTTCTAAGAGGAACTAAGCTGTATGGGAGTAGCTCAGAAACAGCAGCTGGCTTATGAGTATGCAAAATAATATGGTAAAAGAAGATGCCTACTGGGTCCTTCCTGTGTTCAGGGCCCTTGGTGAAATGCTTATGTTATGAACAGTGTCAGAAGGAAAGTATCTGAGCTGGAGCAGGGAAAAAGTTACAGGTTTTTGAGGTTGTCCTTCAGTGAAAACAATATAGTTTGAAATTGTTCTGGGTTTCTTTAGAATAAAATACTGCCTTTTGTTGCTGCATAGCACTGGAGAAGCAAAAGTACTGCATTTGTGCTCTTAAGCAATGAGGGTATTATCAGTTAAGTAGTATGACACCATTCCTGTGTGAACACATGGTTTAAATTTATTCTCCAAAGTTTGACTGGACTTACTCTTTATAGGTGAGGCCTTTCAGATCCTGCATACCTGCCTCTGCCATAAATAAGGAGTCAGAAGTGCAGTGTTGTACTTTTCATTTTACTTGTCATTCCTCTAATCTGAAATCTTCTTTTGATTTGCTGACAATTCAGGGCAATCGTGATTTAAACCCAATAGATATGAGAACGGCAAAATTAAAAGCAGTCCAGAAACAGAACTCTATGGACCAAAAGGCAGTGAATTCCCTAGTCACTGGATGGATGGACTTTAATTTGTCAAGAATTCATCAGTGTTATGGAGAAGTATCAATAATAAAATGAGATGAAAATACCAGTCTTGTTGCTTTATGGACAAATCGACCTAGCCAGTCCAACACCTTGAATGAGGGGAGACTGACATGCAAACCATGGTCTATACATCTTTACCCTTCAGGCATGCTGAGGTGATGGCAAGATCAAAGAGGCTTTTGAAATGCCAAGTTCTGAGAAAGGAAATTGGGAAATATAACTCCAGAGTTAGCTGGAGGGGGCAGGGATGAGGGTCATGTTAGAAGGTGTTAACCACTGTAGAGAGAAGAGAGACTCTTATCCCAGATGGTGCAGACATTTCATTGTTGAAATACAACTGTGACCAGCGCATGTTATAAGGTAATGAAATCTGTCACAACTGGAACATCAAAAGTGGTCACAGGCTATAAAGGAACGGTGTTTGTGGGAGCAGTAGGGGCAAGCAGTGTCGGACACTGGAGGCTGTGTCTCTGAGACGCTGTAGCAAAGAGGATCAGAAAGGAGAGGAAGGAAGAGACTGTCTTGCTGACAGCTGCCCGAGGATAGGAGCGGAGGACAAGTAAGATATTGCTTCCTTTGTAATGAATCCAAGATGTACCTCTGTAGCCTGACATTTACTGAGTAAACTGAGTTAGTTGCTCACTCAGACAAGTCCTTTCAGTCCACTCTGGTTTTCCTATACATTCTTAGTACATTCTGTTTTAATTAGACCAGTTTAGTCCTTGATTGTTTGCAAATTTCATGCAGACTTTTCCTTAGCGGTGCTTCTAAAGAAGAGAAACTACAGGAAGATGCCTGGAGCCTATCATAGTTGGGATGTTTGGTCAAGGGGGCTTGGACTATGGAGAATTCTCACAGGAGATGGCACTTGCAGAACTGGGGACTGGCAAACACAAAGGAAACACCTGGATGGTTGGATGTCTTTTTATCTTACTCTGATTTTCTTATGAGTTCGAATTTGAGAATTATGGAAGTCAAATCAGAAAGAGGGCTGTCAGTCAGCTTTCATGAAAATCGATGCTGCAAAGTAGAAATGTATTGAAAAGTGCAAACTGATTGCAGGAAAATAGGGGAGAGCCGACTAAAAAATGCAAGTAGCAGAACTAGACACTTCCAGCAGAGTGCAGCATCACCCTGGACGAGCTGTGCGTGAGCATGAAGGCTGAGAACCACTTGCCTACTGATAAAAGATAATATAGTAGGTGTCTGTTGCAAATAAATCTCTCAGAAAACTGATTGCACCTTTCAATTTTTGACTTTTGAGTGATACTTAGATGCTCTTAAATGATTGACTGTGTATGATAAATGTGGTGGGGATGAAAAGTAGGAGAAAGAATCTGGGACTGGAATTGGAAGTGGGAGGCGGGAAGATCCAGGCCAGGCACATGGAGAGGAGTGGAGGGTCAGCCAAAGAAATAATGAGTTGACTGGTAGCTTGGTGATAGCACAGGACATTGGAAATAAATGAACTCATGGAACTGACAGAGCAGAGAATGAAATGAGAGGAAGTACAGGCAAAGAGAACAGGATTAGTACCTGGAGCCAGAGACAGGAAATAGAAAAGTATACTGGAAGAGATGAGACAGGTGGGATCAAAGAGAGAAGGAACAAGCAGAAAGGATATTCTGTTAGCCAGTAAAGCCCATCTCTCTACAGAGGCCTTGGGATGCATATGTGGAACTATTCTACTTCCTGCAAGTCTCTGTGAGACCCCATGTCTGACATAATATAATACTGTCCTATCAAGGATGAAAACATACTGTTGCTGTCTCTCTTTTTGAAAAACATCCCCAGGATTTAGTGATCCCAAACCAACTGTGGTATCATGGTGATAGTAAGATGCTGCCACATGATAGAACTTATGATTTTTTTTGTTCTCATTTTATTTTTTAAAAAAACTAGGACATTGCAGAAAAAATTATTTTTTAAAACCTTCTTAAGTTTGCAGAGTCAAATCTGAAAAATCAGGCAATGAGACAGCCAGGGGATTTTACCCAATCCTCTGTGAAAAAGCATTGTGATGGGTTCTTGAAGCACATTGCCACCTGGGTCTTTTTCCACTGGAATTCTGTTTCATTTTCTGTATGGAAAAAAGCTTGGTTTGGGGGTGATCAGATTTGTACAGCGAAGGAGGGTGACTTCCCTCCCTTTATACCTCTTTTGTTGCAGAAATACAAAGGACATAAGACATGTGGAGAGAAGTTTATAGAGAAGGACAACGATATGGTAAGAGTCACTGGACAAACCCTGAATAGTAGCACTTTACTTCAGTGCCCTAGCACCTTCCTAGCTTTGTGAATATCTGGGAATTCAGTTAGTGAAACTTTGCTAGTTGTTTTTGTTTTCTTCTGCTTTTTTCAGCCCACTTTTGTTTTCTATGTGGTGATCATGTCATAGGGTGCTTGGCTTGAGGATCAGTGGTATGCAGTGTGTAGCACTACCAAAGGCTACAACTGAAGCAGTATCGTGCTTGAGACAAAAAAAGTACTCTGGAAAGCCAGGTATCAGGAGACTGAAGCTGGGGAAGGTGACAATTCTAATCCTAATTTCTGTGCACCATAAATTCCTGATTTATAAAATTGTCATGATGATGTCACTGCATTACCCTAGAAAAGCAATCTAGAAATTAAATAACATTTTGGTAATACTGAGGGTACAGCAGTGAGGGATTCCATAGTCCATCTTGCACATGAATCAGAGGTGCAATTGAAAAGCATATTTTATGATCTTCTCATTAAAACCTGATCATAACACAGACAGAGTGAGGTGAAATTAATATTGTGTGGCCAACCTGGGATTCATCTGACCTAGTTTTAGTCATCTAGACTTGCTCCAGTCAGTAGGGATTTTATTCCAAAGTAGTGTCTGTGACAGGCAGGGCACTTGTCTCTCTCTCTATGTCTACTTGCTAGCTGCTTTCTCAGAAAAAATTTATTTAAGAACTAGGTATTTTCGCTTCATGGCTTAAAAATTACTGTGCTATTTCACATTGTTTGTGAAAACCAATGTATTTTATTAATGGCATGTGCAAAATACACAACAACACCCGGTGAGTCAAGAAGAGACACAATTATCTGGTGAATTTGATTTCCAAACTTTATTTTCTGACCAAACAATAAAGGTGTAAGTAAAACCCAACTTTGATCTCAAAACTTGTTTTATTTTAGATTCCTACATTATCCTTTCCAGACCCTTTTTTTTCTACCTGATACTTTTCCCTAGACAGTTCTTTGTTTAGCAGCCTGTTCCATGTACTCTTAATCTGGACTGTAAACTCTGGGCTAGGGTCTCTTTTTTATGTGCTGTCTGTGTAACACCTAACATCTGAGACACCTCCTGGGTTTGAAACTAAGCATTTCCATAGAACAGGTAATAAATACTCATAATTCCAGTATCATAATGATTTCAGTCAGGTAGAAGTGAAGCAGCATAGGTCAGAGATCCATGGCTGAATCTTGCGCTGCATCCAGATCTAAAGAGTACTGTTGAAATCTCTACAGTGAACCATTACATGCAGGTGCCATAGGAACGGAAACAGAGACTGAGGAAGTTAAATCTGCTTTCAGTAGCAGCACAGGGTTCAACCAACCACACGTGGTTGCTGTTCCATTCTCAGGGAAGAAGTAGTGACTGTCCCATAGCAGCTGGAAGGGATGCTATGAGTCACTGGTACCTTCCCACTCAGATCTACTCTAATGTGGAAAGGAAGGGGCATTTTTCTAGAGGTTTTTTGCACATTTCTGACTAGCTAAACTGCCTTAGAAATTTCATTATAGAACTCCCCCAAAAAATTAGGGGCAACAGACGCTCTCCTTTCCCTATCTCCCCAGTCATATGCACAGAGCAGTGAATTATCCTCAAGAAAAGCAAAGTGCCTCCTCATTTTATTAAATTAAAATCACTATACTGGACATAAAGCATGTAGATATTACATCAGTTAATGCCGCAAGGCTAACAGCAATTAGTGCTATCAGCAGAAACTGATGCACAGACAATTTCACATGAATATGAGGAAGAACTTCTTTACCATACAGGTGACTGAGCACTGGAACAGATTGCCCAGAATGGGTGTAGAATCCCCCTCACTGGTATTTGAGAACCATCTGGATGCAATCCTGTGCTTGAGGAGGGAAGGTGGACCAAATGAACCACTGTGGTTCCTTCCAACATGCCCCATTCTGTCATATAGAGAAAAGTAAAAAATACAGCTGCATCAAAAGGGACTGAGTCTGTTTGGACTAAACATTGCAATGAAAATTCATACTTCTAAGACACAGAAGGGAGAGACAGTAGATGAGAATCCCCACTTCACCAGGATGGAAGTGAAAATGATGTCCAGTCAGGAGGATTGTTTTGTTTTTTAGACATGCCTACAAGCCCATTACCAGAGGCATGAGACTGTGCCCATGGAGAGCATGCTCTTGTTCAGCCCTGGAAAAGCAATGACAGCATGTCTCAGAGATTATGTAAACCAGGGCAAAATGAAGCCATTCTTGGAGGTGATGAGCTATATGAGAAGCCAAGGACATTTTTTATGTCCCTGATGGCCTTCTGAAGTTGCTGAGACAGTTCATTGCTCTGGGTTCTCACTCAGTTCAGACTCCCTCCATCACACAGCTAGAAGGATAGCCTATGTGAAGGCTGAAGACTGAAGTCTGGTTATTCCTGTAATACCTCCAAGGAAAGAAATGCTGTGAATCACCATTCCTTGCAGTTTAGTAGATTGCTGAGCCACACCACCCTGGAATCTTTGTGGAGAGTATGAGAAATTCCACATATGTGGGGCATTTACCCAAGTGGCTGACAGGCTCTGTGACAGCTCTTAGTTGTCTCAGAGCCAGTGCCTGAAGTGAGGACTCTTCTGGCCTCACTGCTCTGAGTTCCTCATCGAGTATAGCTGAGTGGCCCTCTCTTGGCCCATTCCAGAACATTTGGAAGCCAAGTATTTTGTAATATCTAATGTGAGCTGCTAGGAATTGCAACAGAGATGTCAGGAAGGAATACAGTGACTAAACAAGGCTTTTTTGTGGACACTCTAGAAATTTCTTCTTAGCAACATTTGAACCCTAAGGTCAAGATATATAAATTAGCCTTTGTTCCACGCTGGCCTCCAGAGTAAGACCAAGAGTTTGTTTCCCATCCAGTTCTGCTGAGTTACCTAGAAGGACAGTACAGAGCAACCTACTCCATAGAGGGAAACAGCAAAGGAGAGGTAATACCCATGGTCTCTCAAGGTACTGCTGGCTGGCCGTGGAGGTCACCAACCAAGGTTTGCAACACTTGCCCATGTCAGAATTAGTCCTGTGTGAGAGGTTTGGAGATGGTTAAAGAAACTTCAGAAGAGCATTTATGAGATATATGCCTGTTCTGAACATGAAGAATGATCTCCACTGTCCTGGGATGTGCCACTGACATTCTGGAGCAAGTCTTAATCACTTCTTTCTGAGGAGCAGAAGGGAAGGAAGGAAGGAGTCAACTGCATTGCACATTAACCCCTTTCCTCTCTCCCTTTAGTTCTCTCTCTTTCTCATAGACTTTCTAGACAGACACTTTCTGATGCTCTCTTGTCTTCTCTCACTTCAGTTTCAGCAGTCTCAGGTTTATTTCTGTATATTTTCGTGATGTTACTCTTTTCCTTAAAGCATCGGCTGGGGAGGCAGTGATAGGAGCAGATGGATTAGGTATCCAGGGACATCTTGTTTTAGTAGCACATCCCTTGGCTCAGATACCCTTGTTTGGGGCATCCCAGCATGATTCTGGAGTAGACCATTTTAGCAAAAAGCTAGTCCCACACATTTTCCTCTTATTGCCTGAATTAGTATCCAAGAAGCTATTTTCCAGCATAAAAGCGGCATCAAAGAGCCCTTCCCACAGCAAAAGGATGCCTATTTATGCACCGATCGCATTGTAAATGGATGTCACTTGAGATGGGACCTTCACGGCATCAGAAGGAGCAGCTTCCTAAGAGAGTCATCATGGACAGCCAAGGCCAGCAGACACAAGTGGCAGGGTGACCCCTCACGAGTGCTTCACTGTCCACCCTGTTCCATGAGGTGCAGGGTCAATTCAGGACAGCCCAGGCTATTTCTGCTGCTCTCTGCCCAACCAGACTAAAGTATGAGTGTTCCAGGCATGGAGAGCTCTGTGGAATTTGAGGTAGGGCTGTGCTCTACAGGCCAAAGACAATATTGTGTATACAAGTCCTCTTTGCTTCATTTGGGGTTTTGCTGTCTCTCTATTTGCACACAGCTCTGGTGGACAGAACCAGCATCTGTTTAGAAATGGTGTGGCTGTGGATGGGGATTGATGAGGAGAGGAAACAAGGCCAGACAGATGCCAACGAGATAAATGGCGTTGGTGCACACAGACATCCAGAAGCAGAGTGACTGGCCAGAGTTATCTTTGTTTCTCACACAGCTGACTTTCCAGCAGATTTGAGACACTTGGTAATGATGGTGTTGCTATTTGTCGAGCAGATTAGAACAGGACCACTGGATGCGGATGAAGTGGATGTGACTAAACTCAGGACTGGTGTTTACTTTCAACATATTGTGAGCCATTCAAACTCACCAGGTCAGCAGAGACCTAGTCTAGGGACTGCACACCAAAGAGCAATCCATCAGGCCTGCCATGGCATGTGACACTCGCTTGTCCAAAAACAGCCAGCCAGACACCCAGGCCTCTGCCATATGAGGCTGGCAGGTATGGCACAAGATCCTCCTTACGGAGGGAAACCTGGAGAGCACCAAGCAAAACCAGCACCTTTGTTTGAGTGATGAATCCCAGCTGGTGTGTCTACTTTATTGTGACCAGATCCCTCTCTAACTGCCCATGACTGTCCCAACCAGATTTCCTCTGGCCACAGTGAAAGTTTAAGCAAACTAGAGCACATGTAGTCACCTCCTTGTGGACACCTGAATGTGTCCTGGCTTTGAGCTGAATCCCAGCCAGGCTGCCAGCAGGGGCCAGCTGAGGAAGAAAGCATAGCCAAAGAGGATGTGAAAAGGAGGGCAGGAAGCACAGCTCCAGATTTTGCTTGCATGCAACTCATGCCATTAAGAATTGCCCTGTGGTGAGGTGGGCAGTGCACAGTGCAGTCACCAGGGCAATAACAAGATACCACACAGCTGTTTTAATTCAAGTCACGTCTGGGAGCACAGGACAGCAGAGCATAGCCATCATGGAAGAAAATTCAGATTCATTCACTTTCCAGCCATCTGAGGAAACAAACAAACCAAATGAGTCCAGATTCCATTCTGTGGACTTCGGGTACTCAGGAAACTGGGTCATGACATCATCCAGCAGAAAGGAGACTGCAGCTTGTTCAGCTTCTGTAGTGCTGTAAGAAACCACCGCTTCTCTGCACAGTGGGGGAGCTCGTGTTTTTAAGGGAAAAAGTGACCTGTCAGTCACCACTTACAATGTGTGATTGTCCAGAAGTTCCAAGGAAGTGCACAGAGGTGGCAGCACTTCGACCTTGAAAAATTTCTTTCTCCAGATAATTTTGTTGTTTAATAGTGGAAGAAGATGTGGACTCTCACTGTGAGTGCATGAGTCAAAGGAGCAGGTGGAATCCCCAGTCAGTCTGATTTTCCCAAGAGATGGTCACCCCATGCTGTACCCCTAACAAGCTGTTTATTTAAGGCATTGGCAGATTTTCCCCTCACCGTGCATTTGCCAAACCACAACTAAGAGCTTTCCATTTAGCCACGGAAGGAAAATCTTGAAAGCAATTCATGAGTCTACACTAAAACCACTAGAGCTATAATTAAATCAACTCTTAAAGTAGTGTAACTCTTTTTATGGCTGAAATAGCAGTCTTTATTTTCAGCAGCATTGGAGAAAGAGGAGGAGAGAGGCAAACATTTCCATGTGAAGGCTTGGAAACTCCTTTCAGCGTACTAAACATTCACCAAGGCTTCCTGTGAGCACTGGAGTTTGTCCTTTCCCTGCTGGCTGGATTTTCAACCCGTTTGGCCTCCAGCAGCCGGCTGAAAGCCCTTCTCCAACCCGACAGCAGCTATCTTCGGGTCAAGGACATCGGTGGGACAGCGGGGACTGGGACGTGCGCGGGCGCAGGACATCGCCTGGAGCTCGGAGAGCCCCGAGGACGGGCGGACAGCGAGAGAGCAGCGAGGGGCGCAGCGGGCAGCGCGGGCGGCCGCGCCGAGCGCTGCTCGCACACGCCCGGCGGACGCGGCGCACCTGCGGCGGGCGGGCCGCCCGTGCCTGGCGGCGGGGCGGTCGCGCCGGAGGCTGCCCGGGGCGGCGCGCAGCCTGCGCGGTGTCTCGGGAGGCTCGCCCGCTCCCCGCCCCAGAGCCGCGCCGCTGCCCAGCCCTGCTCCCGGCCGCAGCCAGCCCGTGCGCGGAGCGGCAGAGCCCCCGCGGGATGGCGGGGCTGTGTCTCTGGCTGTGCCTGTGCCTGAGCACGGCGGCGGCGGCGGCGGAGCTGCGGCTGACCCTGCTGCACACCAACGACGTGCACGGGCGGGTGGAGGCGCAGGGCGCGGGCCCGCGGCGCTGCGCGGCCGGAGCCCCGGGATGCTTCGGCGGCGTGGCGCGGAGAGCGGCGCGGGTGGCGGCGGAGCGGGCCGCGCACCGCAACGTGCTGCTGCTGGACGCCGGGGACCAGTACCAGGGCACCGTGTGGTTCTCCCGCTTCAAGGGCCGGGAGGCGGTCCACTTCATGAACCTCCTGCGCTACGATGCCATGGTAAAGCGGGCCGGGAGACGCGAGAGGCGCGGTGGGGTCTTCCCCTCCCTCTCTCCCCTTGGGTGCTGGGTCTATTCCTGCCTTTCCTCGCCCGATGCCGGTTTTTTGCATTGCCGCCTCCTCCGGTGCGTAAAGTTGCATCAGAAAAGGCTGTAGGTAATGCTAAAATCGTGACCAAAGGCAGGTGGGAGGCAGGCGAGGACAAGGGAAGTGATTTGGTAATGGGTAATGGGTTCCCGGCCGAATTAAGCCGTGAGCTGGCAGCCCCGCGGGCATCCAGAGACCGGGAGATGCTGGCAAGGCTACCCAGAGTGATGCAATGGAACTCTCCTTCGCAGATGCGGGCAAGGGGCTGGATGGGCTCTGTTGGAGAGGGGTTGGCAAGCCATGGAAATGACCCAGCAAAAGCCAGGCGAAGGGTCTGGTCTGAGACAAGGGAGTTAACTCTGCCTGAGGCCCGCAGCCTCTCCTGCTTCGGTCCTGCAGGAGGGCACAGGTGGCACAGGTTGGCAGTGCTATTTCAAAGGGTGGAGGTTTTTAATTTTCATCTGTCCCACCCCGGTTGTGTCCAGTGGCCTCAGAGCTGTGGTCATGACAGGGTATATAAGGAGCTGTGCACAAGCAGCCCAGAGCCTACAACAGTGCCTAGTGAGAAAGGTCTCTGAGGCTGTGCCAACCGCGCACCTTTACTCTGCCTCTTTTGGTCATGCAAGTGCTGAGAGGAAGGCAGAATTTGTGGCTGAGGTTGGGGGATGTCACTCCATGTCCTTAAATCTTTTGTCGCAGGGCAGTGGCTTATTTTGCTTGTGTACAATCCTGGAAAGGAGAGAGATTAAAGTCATGTTTGAGCATGACTGCTGTTGTGAGAGTGACTGGAACTTTATTTCATCCCATCTGTCAGCTTGAGGGGAAAATCTTCTGGGCATATCACATTCTCTGTCTTCATCTTTTTTGCTTTGTCTGGAAAGGACGGTGCTGTCCTTTCCAGGTGAAAATGGCTTCATCTGTGTATTCCCTCTGCTTCAGGACAGCTGTGGAAGGGAAAGTCATGCCCCAGTGCACTTTCTTAGGCTAAGCACCAGACAGACAGGTCTGTGAGGGGTACTGCTCCCTGTTCATGTACCCTAGTGAACGTTTTTTAAATTGTGAAACATTAACAGGGTCTTTCTTCCCAATGGTGATGGAGAGTGTGTACATTCAGGACTCATCCTCACTGAGAGCTGGAGAGCACCTTGGGGTTCTGCAGTGCAAGAAATAGCTTGAGGTGGTTTTTCCTACTTTCTTCATAAAGCTTTCTGCTGTCTGTCATTTTTCAGTCTTGTGCTTGCTGGTATAACTGGTTCATGGGCAGCCTGCGAGCCTGTACAGTTCCTGATTATATCACAAGAAGAATTTTTTTCAGGCAGTGTTGAAGAACTGTTCAGTTTTAGAAAAGTTATGTAGGAACAATCTGGTTTGGAGATACCATGAGTTTTTTCATGAGAATAAGCTTTAAAAAATAAACCCACCCCATACCAGAGATCCAGAGGCTTGTGCCAGATGTGAATGCCTTAGGCGAAGTAGCCAACCACTTGTCCTCTGTGGAGGTGCTGCTTATTACAATTTGAATAGAAGGTGACAGGATAGCTGTTAAACGTTCTGTAGCTTCTCAGTCTTTCTCTGCTGCCAAAAACCCTGAGGGATAGATGCCCAGTGTCGGGCAGTGCTGCAGCATCTGTTTCTATTCTGTCTGTGGACCGTGGGGAGCCGTGCAGTGGGGATGGTGGCTGGGTGGGGGCACAGGGAGCAGGGCAAGAGCCGCACTGAGAAGGGTGAGATAGTGTTTCTTTAAGCAGAATTTGGGGAGCCACATCCCTGACAGTAGGGGTGGGGATTACTGAACGTTTAGAAATGGCCTACAGGAGTAGGATTACAAACAGGGTGAAGGAGGGAGCATGAGTCATTAAAGTTGTTACAGGATGCGGGCAGGAGCCATAGGAGGATTTGGGACAGCCTAGAAGCATTAGAGCTTTTCTCCACAAATAGGAGAAATTTCCTTTTTTAAGTTTACCTTTTTCTGATTTATACCTGTTATCACCTCCAAACTGTTTTCTCCTGTTTCATTTCCTCCCAAAAAAATTTCATGACACCAGCCTTTTTTTCTGGTGTAATTAAGACTAAAATCCAATATAAATTCCTCAAATGCAGTAATTGGAAAGGTGATACAGGTCTTCTAGCTTTACTTTTAAGTTTCATCTTTCTGTTAATTTGTATCCTGTTTTTTGAAATATTTTTAGACTTGCTACTTGTGAAAAACAGGATTATATTAATCACATGTTGTGTGCCTGAATATTTCTGTTTATTCCCCCTTGTGACTTGCACTTATGCTGGCCAAAAGATTCAGATTTGGTTAAGGGATATTGCACAGGTGCAGAGTCCCAGGAGCTCTGAGTGTAAGGGTAGTTAGGTAGAGTATAGCAACCCAAAATTGTCCACATCTTCCTCCTCAGAGAAGGAGTAGCATCAAAAGTAAAACTGTATTTTTAGCCACCAGTGATTTCTCATTAACAACTTAGTTACCACCCGCACCACGGGAAAAGTTTTGATTAAAGCTAGTCTCCTAATGGACATGAAATAATCCAAATGCAAGACAACGAAGCCAAGAGAAACAATCTTTCTTAACTGGTTGGTTCAGTTAGGATTTTGGGATTTTTTCCTCAGCAAGCTGGTGGCAGTTATAGCCCATTCAACTTCTTAATTCATTTGCAACCTTTTTTTTTTGTTGGGGTTTAATTGCATATTTATGAGGAACAAAGGGATGTGCACTAGCCATTCCAATACACTCTACCAGTCCATAGATATCTTTTCAGAACATCCAGACAGCACGAAGATTAATGTATTTTTTTCCTCTCTTTATTAGTATTTTTTTTACGGCAAATTAGATTGCAATTAGAATACAGTTAGAAATGGAACATAGTTGGAGTGCACTGTGTTTTCCCAAGTCAGGATTTTTTTAAAGATAGTTCATGGTTCTTTTGGAAAAGTGCTGCAGCAGCACACAAACAATTTGGCTCCTTCCTAGGGGTGTGAGCAGTGTTCTCACCAGTGTCAGCAGGGACAGCTGATTTCCAATGCACGTTACTGCTGATATCTTGAAATTTCCACCGAGCCGTTGACTAACTGCCTGTGAGGATAAAAGGAGCCAGGAATCTTTGTCTATTCCAAAAGAAAAACACTACCAACCAATTGACTGAAATACTGAGCTCCCAGACCTGTGGTGGCTTAAGGTGCTCCTTGGTTTGGAATGTGATCAGGGTTCATACAGCCAATTCCAGAATAAAAACTGGGGCAAGCACAGCTGGGTGTGTGGGCTGTTTAAGTAGAACAGAATGGTACATAAGCCTTCTGAGATGATGAATGCAGCTTTACCCACTTAATTTCAGAATGAAATTTTGGAACACTTTTGCCTGGAAGAGTTGGCCCGTTGGCTTTGGTACCTCTTATGTGCTTTGCTCCAGCTGCAACCTGAAACCTCATATAGATTTATTATTTACCAGGTTACACAATTATAGTGTTTCTGTGGCTACATCTTTTCCTTGCATAACAGCTAAATATGCTACAAAATCCTTGCATGTATTGTGCTTCTGCAAAATGCCATCTATGGAGGTTTTGCTGGCTTATCACCAAACTTGCAGGCATGGGCATGTGGCAAATGAGGCTGAGTACGAAAAAGGGGCAGATAGGGGAAATTTTCCTCGAGGTAAGTCCCTTTCAAAACCAAACATTCTCATCTGGGTGGTATTGCCTTGCTAATAAATAAACAAGACTGCTCGTTTTGTGTGGCAGTCTCAACATTTCACATGTTAAGTGCCCACCCACCTGTGTGCACACACATCCACTGTGAGTTGGCTCTGGGGACTCTCCCTGACTGATAAACATTGCATCTTCCACAGGCTAGTAATGATATTGATGGAGGATAGGAAATGATATTTTCTTGTTGCATGGTAAAGCACAGAAAAACCTTTACTAAGTGCAACGTAAGTATGTTTTAAAAACTGTAGTCTAAGAACAAAGCTCCTAAAATGCAATTTTATTTAAAGACTGGGCTAAATATCAATGAAAATATTTGTTTTCTTCAGTATTTAAACAACGTATTTTCCATACGCAAAATATATGTTTTCCTTTGTGGTTATTGTTAATCCTTTTTTTTAGAGCTACAGGATGTAAAATGAATGGGTTTTGATCTGATACACTGTCACAAACAGATAGGTTTTGGATTTTGAAATCTGTATCATGTATCTGTATCACATGATCTGTATTTCATATCTGAATCCATGTAAGAGAGTCTGAAAAACAAAAACCTACATCTAAAAGGAAAAATAACCCAACCACTTCTGTGTTCATGAGAAACAGGAATGTGTTGTTTTAGAAAAGTTTGGGTTTTCTTTCATAGAACATAGACTTTGTTTTCTCAAACATACCATGTAAATAATTATGAGACAATTTACACCAAATATTTGAGGTAGGGTCTCATATTTTCTTCTTGCTTTTCGCAGGCTTTGGGTAACCATGAGTTTGATGAAGGTGTGAGTGGATTATTGGATCCTCTTCTTAAAAATGCAAATTTTACAGTCCTGAGTGCAAATATTAAAGGGAAAACTCCATTAGGAAATGAAATGATGAAATATGTTCATCCTTATAAAATAGTTCATTTTGACTCAGAGTCAGTTGGAATTGTTGGCTACACTACAAAGGAAACTTCTTTTCTTTCCCAGCCAGGTATGTTTTCTTTAGTATGTAAGTTTTTGTCCTTTGTTACTGTTTTGCTATTTGCCTACTTTTTTAAATCCAAAGATGAATGTTTGCAGCAGAAAAGTAGGAAGTCTGTTGCTTTATCAGTATCTACTTGTATTACTCAACTTTGCCTGATTTTTAACCTTAAAAAGACTTGCTAGCATTAAAACCCTCTTTTATACAGACCTGGACCGTATCTGTGAATATCAGAAAGTCATTGAGATTGCAGAAGAGCTCAGGGGTTGTTGGGATTTTTATTCTTGCTTGGGTTTTTAAAGTTATATTCCATGATATTTTACAGTTATTTATCCATTTGAACAAAAGTTAAAACATGAATACAACTAGTCTCTAGCATGAAGTGTGACATTTCTCTGTGTGTTGAAATTTTGTTCTTGGATGCCTCCATGCCTAAAAACAAGAAGAAGTTCCTACTTGTTTTTGAAGCAAAATTTGCCCAAGATGTTTTTAGCCTCTCAAAATATTTGCAGAAATTTGACTACAGAAGGAACACCCATCCAGCTTTTACCACAATTGCTTCATTCATGAGTAAAATTAGAATTGATGAGGAAGAAGACTTCTCAATGTCTGACTATTTTTTCCAGCTTTTCAGGGGGTTTGGTTTGATGAGGGTTTTGTTTGGGTTTGGGTTTTTTGCTAAAATAAAATGGTCTACTGGAATGAGAAACACATTTAAATCAGCTGTAGGAGATATGAGTCACTGCCCGCTCAGAGTTCAGCCTACATGTAACAAAAACAGAGTTTCTTCCCTGGGTTTTGCAGTTAGGGATACTCTTAGCACTGCTTTGTAACACTTTCACATTGAAAAGGGACTTCATATTATTATTTCATATTATTATTTCTCTTTCTATTGCTTAGTAATACAGAAATAGTGCATTGTTTTCCTGAAAAAAAAGGAATATTATATTCTAATATATTCTAATACTTTGAGGAAGTATTAGAATATAAAACTCTTCCTTCTGTGATTTTTAATTCCAATGCTGTATGTTTAACCTGTCAAGAAATGGACATCTGAGGTCTGAATAGACTTACTGATCTCACTTCTATTTTTTAGTGACGTGGTTTTGGGTTCCTGTCTTTTTGTCCCCCAACAAAAACAGAAAACTAATCTGTTTTTTGTGAAGGCAATAGAATTTTACCTGTGCCTGAGGGCATCAGGGTGGATGTCATCAGATGTCATGCTAGGTTTGAATAATGACAGCCAATATTGTCCTCTGTTAGGGAATAATAAAATCTGCTGCTGCTCTTCTTCCAAACACCTGTGTTAGGGCAGTGAGATCATCAAAGTAACCATCTTGCAAATAAATACACTAGGTGAAAATCCAGATAGTGCTGGAATGATTCTATGAAGCATTTGTATAAATTTCCAATAACATTCAGACATCATAACGAATGCCTCAGTATGCTGAGATACTGGAAGAGACCACAGCTAGATAAAAAAGCAGTGGTAAAAGGGAAGTCCTATTAGCTCCATAGATGGAGCTGAAGCATCCCTAAGGAAGTATATCCCACAGTGTAACTGAGCAAAAGGCAGAGGAAGTTTTAACAGCAAGATTTATAGTGATCAGAGTTTTTCTAGTTTTCTGCTTTGCCTTTTTGGTGTGTGGAGGAACATTTAGAAGCTTTGAAAATGTGAATTCAGGACATGTTAATACACCTCAGTGTCTGTATCTTGCCATGACCTAGCAATCCTTCAGACTGGTAAAATCATGGCAGACATGGGTCGGTGGCTAAATAATTATCACTCTAATTCCTTATATTCAACTGATAAGGGACCTTGCTAATTTTAAATTCAGCACCTTGCTTATCTCTACACATTTCTTCCAGATGATTCCGTTTTCTCTGCCTCTGTGTGCTTTGGCATGCTTACACTCTTAGGACATTCTCAAGGCAAACAGGAAGCTTGAGAATGCTGAAATGTGAATTCTTACATTACTGCCTTCTGTGGAAGTATTTTGTGAGTGTGATTTCTTCTATTGTTAAATCTCCATAACTTCCACCCAGCTATGAAATTATAACTTGTACTTTTCATAGTCTGCTTAAAAAAAAGGTTATCAAAAGACTTGAACAGAATATAAAGTCCTTAAATCTCAGTGTTTGCACTGGGAGGGACCAACTAATCTCTGCTGAAGGTACTGTTAATGCCACTGTTTGGAAACCATAGGGATAGGAAACACATTTATAGATTACAGCCAATTGGCAGTTTTTCTGGAGTTCTCTGTTTTGCTATGTACAGCTATCTCAGCTGAGTGCCCAGCAGGTTTTCCCATGTCCTGAAAGAGTAGCTCATAACTTGTCACACAGACACAGTTACCTGTGTATTTACTTTCTAGTATTTGATGGTTCCAGCCCACTTGCTTTAGTTCTGTAATGTTGTTTGGTCCACTGTATTTTTTTATAATGTGTAAATACAAACCTACTTACTCTGTAGTAACCTTACAGGCAGCAAAATATTTACTTAAACTATCAACTTGGCAGAGTTTTCAAAAGTGGAATTTTAAATTGCATTTATTCCACTTCCACTTTATTTTGGCTATCTTGCATAATATTTTTAACAGGCAGACGGTTCTTCCCCCTTGTTCAGTTGTAACAGTTTGGCTGTTTTTTCTGAAACTCTACCTCACCTAAAAAGAGAAGAGGATGCCAAATCAGCTTAAAACTTTGAAAGAGAAGTGGAATATTGACATGAGCAATAAGTTAGTAATTTTGATTCAGATTGTTTTGAAAAATGCCTAGATGAGTGCCAAGCAGAATGCTGCTTTTTGCCTGGTTTCTTAGAGAATTGAACACTGTGTAATTGCTCTTACAGTTCCCCACTGTAAAACTTTCAAACCTGCTAGCCCATTTCATCTCAACTGCATCAAATACTCCGATGACCAGGATGCAGAGCTGTGTGCAATGCCATGGCTAGGCCATGGAGAAGGGGTGAAAGAAGCCCCTGCAGCCCCAGGCAGAATTCCCTTTCTGAGGGCAAGGCAGACAACGGGACATCAGTGGGTGGGTGGATTGGCAGTGGGATGACCCACCCGAGCTCTGGTGTCTCTCTGTCCTGACATGACAGTCCTGGGAGAGGGATGGGCTTACCTGCGTGGGATGGGCCTTGTTCTTTCCCTCATGATGAGACTGGGTCAGTTTGTTTTGATACCTTTTCTCTACAACTGTCTGGAAGAAGGGTGTAGCAAGGTGGGGAACAGTGTCCTTCTCTAAGTAACGAGTGACAGAGGAAATGCCCTCAAAGCTTTTCCAGGGGAGGTTTACGTTGGATTTTTGGAAAAAATTCTTCTTGGAAAGGGTTGTCAAGCACTGGAACAGACTGCCCAGGGAAGTGCTGGAGTCACCATCCCTGGAGGTGTAGATGTGGCACTTAGGAACACGGTTTAGCGGTGGATTTGGCAGTGCTGGATTAAAGGTTGGACTCTATGATCTTAGAGGCATTTTCCAGCCTAAAGGATTCTATGATTCTGTGGGTTGAAGACTAATAATAACATTTCTTCAATGCAGAAGGCTGATTTGTATGCTGCAATGGCGTAGAGGCATAACAGAGCTGGTGCTGATGGGGACAGTTTTTTGTTATGGACTGCCTGGCTACTGGCCATGGGAGAAGTTAGCCCAAAGGCACCTGCATGCTGGCATAGCTTGTCAGTGGCTTGTTCCTGCTCTCTGTTTCAAGAGCTCAGCTCTCTTTGCAGAACTGGTCCCCACACCAGTGGGGTGCAACTGGTCCATGGTGGAGGGAGGAGCATGTGAGGAGCCTGTGCTCAGGGATCAGTTCTTGCACTTCCCTTTCTGCCAGCTGCTCTGCATCAGGCCCAGCTGCTGTCAATGCAAGGATGTGCAAAGAGGGGCTGAAGCCAGTGGCTTCCTTCAGCATGGAGAAGAAGGCTAAGAGGGAACCAAACGCAGTCTTCCACTGGTATAAGGGGATTTTTTAGAGAAGACAGGGACAGAGACTTCCCAGAGGGGAAGAGAAAGGACAAGAAACAATGGGCTCAAGAAGTAACAGAGGGAATTATGGTGGGGACTTAAGGAAAAAATTTGTCATGGTAAGCATGGTTAAGCCATTAAACATGTTGCCTAGAGAGACTGGAATTTCAGCCAGCTCAGACTAGACCCTGAGCATCCTCGTTTGGCTTTCAGTTCCTGCTTTGATGGGTTTTGGACTACATGGCTCCTGGAGGTCTCTTCCAACCTCAATTAACTTCTGACTCTTTAATTCTGAGAAGAGGTCCACAGGAAGAAAATGTGGGGATGCACTGCGCAATTCACTCTGCAATGTGCAATACAAAGATTCCCTCGGGCACTAACAGAACTATTGAATGGGTGTGGTGCTGAACCAATTTATGTAACCCTCTTTTATCTCTTCCATTGTAGCAGCTTCCTCCTCATTTCCTGAAACATTTTGCAGTGGATTGTGAATTCGTTTCACTCCTCCCTTTGTTATGAAATAATGTAAATCCTTTACTCTAAAGGCATTTTTCAAAATGATTTGATCAAAAAATTCTTCAGGAAGGAGAGGAATTAGGTAGAGGAGGAATTGGTAGAAAATTCACTTGGTTGTCTTCACCAGAAAGTCAAAGTTGAACCTATCCTTAAGCTTTATTCGTAAAACTTTGTCAGGGAAATTATCCTCTTACATAGGAAGTCCTTTTGTGCAACCCAAACCACTGTGCCCAGGATAAGAACGCCTGTTCTTCTAGAGTTCATGTAACTGTTTGTCACATTAGAGTAATTTCAACAGGCACAGAAAACTTGCAGAAAGACTGTTGGTTTCCCAACATCCTTGTCCAGAAAAGGTTTCCCCTTTCCAGACTTTCCGTTCCTTATGCTGTTGTTTCAGGATGATAGCTCAGATGTGTGCTGTGCTGTACTGGCATTACTCAGACTGGTTCACATTAGGTGAGATTATTTGTATCAAAAGGCAATTCAGAGTTTAATGGAGGACTTTGAAGAAGTTGCTGTTTAAAGCCTTGGGAAGGGGGGATAAAGGAAAGACCAAGATGAGTGTGCAGTAAAAAGGGAGATTTAACTTGGGAGAAGATAGATGGTCTCCAAGAAATACAGTTGGGGAAGAAAAAAACCTTTGTAATAGAATACAAGTGTTTATATGCAAACATTTCAGTTTCCTTTCCCTAGTATAAATAATAAAAAACATTCAGTTTTTTTACCATTGATGCCACTGAATTTTTTTATGAAGTTATAACTTTTTTTAATCTAGGCAAGTACATCCAGCTTGTTGCAGAAATGCTGTATTAGTCTAAGCACACAGGTGCTCTTGAGAGGCTGAAAAACATTAGCTCAGATCAAGAGCTTGAACCAGCTAAGGATATTTGAAAGGCACTGCCATTCAAAGTCCTTTTAATTATACAAACTAATATCTGATGTCAGCTACTTTATTTCAAAGTAGCAATTAAGGTACTTTGTAAGTAAATTCTTTTTGTTTATTTTCTTTTTTTAAGGGGATGATGTAACCTTTGAAGATGAAATTGAAGCATTGCAACTGCAAGTGAATAAACTTACTGCTATGGGAGTGAACAAAATAATTGCACTAGGACATTCTGGTTTTACTGTGGACAAAAATATTGCTCAAAAAGTGAAAGGAGTGGATGTTGTGATTGGAGGACATACAAACACATTTCTCTACACAGGTATTTTACTTCTTACTAAAATGTTGCTTCTGAAGCTAAGATGAAACTGTTTGTTTTTAAACTTGGAGAACTTTCACTAATGTAGTTTACTGCTGGCTGCACCCAGCCAGGTTCATAGCTGGTACATGTCCATAATTTCCATGGAAGAAACCAATTCAAAACAGCCTGTTCACACCAAGTACCACAACTCACTGAGAGCTTCCACAATGCTGTGGATGTTCAAGGTGACCTATGCAAAGTGGGGAAGAGGAAGAAAGGTAGTAATACCTGTAAATTACTGCTAAACATACTATAATTTAAGCTCACATCTATAAAAGAGTAAATTGGTTGTCTACTTTTAAACATGCATGTGTCTTAACCAGAAAAATCAATCACAGAAGACTTCAAAACTGCTACTGGTGTTGATTTTCTCTGTGATCTGATTCTATATTCATAGGTCTTCATTTAGTCTGACATTAAAATACTTTCCTCAAGTTTCATCTGTTTTTCTCAATACCTCTTTTATTCTTCTTTATTCTTCTTTCCTTTATTCTTCTTTTCTCTAGAGGCAGATGTCATTCTAGAGATAAACATTGCTAATCAGTTTTCTCCTGCAGTTGTGCTACTTTAGGCAATACCTGCCATCAGCAGCCTCCCCAATGCTGTTACCTTCCCCAGAGTGTAAGGACACAAGTCAAAGAGAGGCTGTTTTGTTGTTCTGTTTGATTGAATTTTAAAAATCCTTTAAATTTAACAGAAGCTTTAGTAAATAGTTGAGACTATAATGGGAATTTTCTGTAATTTTTAGAGAAGTTTCCTATGTTATCAGAGATAGCATTATGTACCCTACCCTAGGAGCTTGACCACTTAAAAGGTTTGCACTATCATCCTCTCCTCTCCCTTTCCATCTCCTCTCTGTTTCTCATGCCTTTTTTTTTTCTTATCTGCACTCTCACCTTTTGTTATCTCACTTGTTAAAAAGAAACAACTGCATGCCACAGTTACACACTGAGCAGATCAGAATATCTCTTGAATTTGGCCTCAGAGAATAACTTTGATGACTAATCTGGAGGCACAAAGCATTTGCACACCTACCTACAAGTCAGCGCTCACAAACACTTTGCATGGCGGTGCAGCAGAGAAGTAGCCAAAGTGGAACAAAAAACAGGATGGAGCATCCCAATACCATGTGTCTAAGAGTGACCAAGGGGGATGGTTGAGGGATCTCCACTGGATGAGCCTGTGGAGACACTTTACTCAGATCTGCCCATGTTTCCCACCAGTTTGCAGCTCAGGGATTCCCCAAGATAGAAATTATATTTTGATATTTGCTGGCTCCATCTCCTCCTGACTACCTTCAAGTTCCACAGCAGCCTGTATGTAGCAGGGCCTTCCAACACTGACCTGCACAAGCCACAGAGACCTTGATCTTGTCTTGGAGTGCAGCCTGCAATTTTACTGAATTATTTTTGAGATGGGAAAAACAAGGATGGATTCCATATCCAAAGTGTGCATTCCTTGTGGATTTACACAGTGGAATCCATATTCTTTTGCACTGCGTTGTGCACTATGTCTGTAGAGAGTGTGCTGTGTTGGCCAATGCCTGTAGAGATTTTGTGCCTCATCGTGGTAGCCACAGTAGTCAAAATACCTTTTTGGGTGTGATCCAAAGAGGTGCCACATGTCACAATTTGGAACCATGATGTGAAGTGCTGCAGGAGCTCATATATCTGAGCTCATATCTTGTCTAGATCTGCAGGAGTTTGCAAGCACAGCTCTAGTCATCCTAGAGAGTAGCCTGCTCTGATCAGACTAGACTATGTCAAGCTGTTCCACCCCTCCCTTTGAAGATGTCCAAGATTCACAGTGCCAGAGAGAGCACACTGCAGGAGACTCTGCAGCCTTCAGATTAAAAATCTCAGCCAGGAATGAGTTCTGGTCCCTTTTCCAAGGGCTCTACTCTTTTGATGAAACAAAACTCTCTTAATAATTAATACTGGCAAGGTGAGAAAAATAAACAAAGTAATGTCTGGGGGAGATACACCAAAAGTATCTATTTAGTCTAAACACGATTTTTGACAGAATGTGGTCTGAGCATATAATTTTTATCCCAAACACATGCTCACCCATTCAGGAGCATCCTGAGTGCATTTGTGAACCATGCCCTGCTGAGTCAAAGCCACCAGTCAGCATTCCCAGAGAAACAGCCACATCTGTGGAGGTGCTTTCACTGCAGAGTAAAACATCCGATTTGAAACATCTTTCTGCATGTCTCATGCTTATATTAAGCTTGTAAGCTCTCATTTAAATCAAGAGGTGTAATCAATAAGTGTCAGCAGAATCTGGGTGAATGTTCCAGCTCAGTCTAAGTGGAGATGTATGAGCTGCTCAGCCTGTTCTGTCATGGAGGTTTAGAGACATACTGCCCATGGAAATGTCTCCACAGAGAAATCTTAATGTAAGGGTTTCATCTTGGACTAGTCCAACCTGTCTCTAAGATATTTGCCAATCTCCAGTTTATCCACAGGTTATAAGGCAAATATTGTCCTGGCTTGTTCAGGTGTGCATTTGGTTTGTAGAACTGATTCAAGCAGCAGTGGCAGTTTTGGGTTAGAGCAGTTAAATTTCTGGTTTTCATCAGAACTGATATTATGAAAATGTAGTGTGTTGGCTAAAAGAGGGTAGGATATAGGAAAGTGTTACAGGTTCTTCAGTCACCCAGTATGAATTTGTGCATTTGTAATGAAGCAGCGTCTCATGCCTTGACTGCGCATGTATTCTAGTGCTGCTGGGGTAAGATGCACTGAATAGTCTTCGCATTTCAGAAGGAACACATCTATCTTACAAGGGAAAGATGTCAGAGTGCTAATTAATCCTGAAAGGAAGCATCAGAATCAGAAAGTATTTTGTTAGAAAACAAGAAATGAGTAGGACTCTGGACAAGCACTTAACTACACACAGCTGATATAAACTATAATAATGCCTAGAAAGAATAATCTTCTTAAGATTAAAGAAATATCTTTCTTTATCTGTTCATTTGAGGACTAAAGAAGGACAAGAAATCAAAACTTATTCCTTTTTCAGTTCAGAAAACCCCAAAGCCACTTTTGCTTGCATAAATACTAGAGAGTTCTCATTAGCTACAGGATTTCTTAAATTCTTCCCTAAATAAACAAATAGTTAAGTGGCACTCCAAGGAACCAGCTCTGTTGGCCTGGCTGAAAGTAGAAAATCTAGTTCTGTGGTAAGTTTGGTTCAGTTTGTTGCAGCTCCTCTCCCTGGAGAAATAGGAGGGATTAGAGAGGAATATGAATTGTATTGGAGTTCTAGCAGGAATATTTATCATGCTGCTTATCCTAGGATTTGCTATTAAGTAAACAAATGTAAATGGAAGAAAACAAGTTGTTCTGTGAGCAGTGGAAGTGAAGAGGCTGCTTTCCTCTGGATCCACCTCCTCTGCACCTGCCTCCCCCGCCCTGCCTTGCCAGCAGCCCAGAGCTCACCAACACACGGATAGGAAATGAGCAGGCTCTGAGGGAGCTCTGTCACACAGCACAGAGTGATGGCTCTTGGAGCTACCCAGCCTTGGTCTGACAGTGGGGCAGAAATAATGACAGGAATAACAGCAGGGAGAGATACTACTCAGATAATATTGTCAACATTCAGATAATGTCAAGGAGACACGGAGAAGCCTGGTACCCTTGAGGCAAGAGCTGTGCTGTGCAGGTCCGGTTTTCTTTGCCACTTTCTTCCTTGTGTGGCTTCTAAATACTGTGGCCAATTGAGCTATCTCTTTTTTTCTGCCATGCCAGTGCCTTCCCTTAATCTGTTTCCAAGTCCTATCTCTAGTCATCTTTCTTTGCATGTTGATAGGAGTTTTAAATTCATGACCACACAACTTTAATGCTAATGAAGGTTGGTTTTGCAGAGGGTTTACAGGCTGTCTGAAATTTTGGAGGCTGTTTGGTATAGTGAAAAAAAAATCAGCTGGCTCTATGTACAAATTTACAGAACTGCTTATAGGTATTCTGTCTGCTTATTAGCAGTAAAATGCATTAGACTTTTTCAGACCAAGAAGTCTGATGTATGTTTTACTCCGATTCTTACTTTCTGCCTGATGCAGAATAATGTAGTGTGAAGGCTCAGCAGTAAACTTTTGATCCAGTGGATGGTATGTTTGCATTACTGAGGGGTTTAGATTGCAATAATTGGAATGAAAAGTTGCTTTGTTGCTGTTGTGATGTGATGCCATGGCAGAGTGTGCTGTCATAACTTCAAAAAACACTGTGGTAGTTATTTGAGTTCATGTCCTGAAAACAACATTGTCTCTTATGAGATAACTGAGCGATCAAATATCTGCTTGTTAGCCATGGCTGTTTCTATCCTAGCTGGGTTTGTTAAGGCTGAGAAACATTTGAAATGTCACTGTAGTAACTCCTTGAAGGTCACATGAGCTGAAGAGCCACTTTTCATGCTTGTTCTGTGCAGGCACCCCACCCTCCACTGAACTGCCAGCTGGCCCCTATCCATTCATGGTTGACTCAGATGATGGCAGGAAGGTGCCAGTTGTACAAGCTTACGCTTATGGAAAATATCTTGGTTACTTAAATGTTACATTTGACAAGAAAGGAAATGTAGTTGAAGCAGTTGGAAACCCCATTCTGCTGGACAGCAGCTTTCCCGAAGGTATGTGAACTAGGCATTTGAGTTTGCCTGCAGCACTCTGCTACAATTCAAGTCTTGTCATGTTAAACACAATGTCTGAATAAGAATTCAGCTTTCTTTCTGAGCTCGCCCATTCTCTTCTGTGAAGGGTTCAGCCTGAGTAACAGTTGAATATGCATGCATTCAGAGTGTGTTTTTATCTATTTAAAATCCCTGAGAGTCCTTTTGTAAGAGTTCAGGTGATACAATACCTTACCACTTTGTAGGACCTGTTTTAGCTAGTCCTGTAATTGTGATTTAAAAGATTACGAGGACTAATTTATAGTTTTGCACAGGCTGGGTTCTTCAGAGCAGAGTTTAGAGCAATATGGAAAGTGGAAATGTTCCAGGAAAAACTTGAACTACCCTGCCAAGTGCTCTGCCAAAGTGCAAATACAATGCAAAACTGCATACAAACCCATGAGTTCTTGTATGCAGTTTTAACTCTGAAACATTTAAAGAAGTGAGAGGAGGAGAATCTCTCTGTCACTTTTTGTTTGCAACTCCATCTGTGCTTTGTTAACTGGTTTTTTGTCAGCTCTGCAATTACCCTGATTTTCTAACCTATTTCTTCTCCAGTGTTTGCTGTATGAAGTTCTGAGGTTTTATCAGACTTTCTACGTTCTACCTGAGTATTTGTAAAACAAATAGTTTAAAAATTATTTGTTAATACATATTGAATGTGTTATTCTCAGTGACTGAATAATGTAGTGAGATGATGTAGTGAAACTTTACGTTCTCCCTCTGAAGTCAGTAAAACTTAAAGTTCAGATACACTGATGGTATAATTTCATAGATGTTGTTCTTGCTGACAGGTGTGAGCAAATTGATTAAAAACTAGTAGCTGATATAAAATAGTTGTAACATCTGTCTGCATATATAAGTATCTTTGATTTCTTTCTGAAATAATTAAATTTTCACCTAAGAGACAGATGTGCATAAAGAATTAATTTCTATAAATTGTTTATTCCCTGACATTGATATTTGAGCTATTTTTCCTGTTAGCACAACATTAAAAGGAGGAAATTACAAACAGAAAAAAAAATTGCATCAAAGACCAATCTCACATGTATTTTTAAAAATCTGTCACCTGTCAAGGTAGGTACCAGAAACCCCATCAGTCAGTGGTTAGAACAGGACTGGGCAAAAGTACAGAGGAGGTAACCTTGTTGTAGCACAGGACTGGATTATTCCCTTGATTGTCCTGTCCTGCCTTCTCCCCTTACAGGCTTTTTTTGAAGTGAATATTCTTGCCATGTTGCTTGAGAAGCTTTTAGGGAAAGTGCCACCTTTTAGAATCTTGAACCTTTTCCTAACTTTGTATTCACTGAAACATCATTAATACAAGACATGTATGATGCTTATTTTACACTTTTATATTACTTTACAGATGAGCACATTAAGGAAGAAGTGGAAAAATGGAGAGAAAACCTGGGGAATTATTCTGAAGAGATTGGAAAAACTAGTGTTTACCTGAATGGTACAAGCCAAGCATGCCGTTTCCAAGAATGTAACATGGGCAATTTGCTTTGTGATGCTGTGGTAAGGTGTTTTCACCACTACAGGTGCCAATTACATCTAAGGGTTACTGCAGAGCTATCCAGATCCAAACAATCAGCACATGGGCTCTGTGCCTGCTTTTCTACTGTGCAATATCCAGCGTGTCCCTAGAAAGACCTGGCAGAAGCGAGGCTGTAAGGAATGCTGCTGCAGAGAGTAAGCAGCAGTTTATTCTTTGTGCACAGCCTCACAGAGAGAACAGCTTTTTCACAGATGGCTTTGAGGCTGCACTTTCAAGGGACGTGGCAGTCTGATCTAAGAGCCCAGCAAGGAGGAGAGCTCAGCTCCCTTGCCCCTCTCCTGCTACTGGCCCCTGCTCACAGCACTCATCCTCTGTCCTCTCATTACTCACTGGGCTTTGCTGTCACTTCAGTGCACTGACACAGAAAATAAATCTGAGTAATTTTCTGTCAAGCTGCTGACAAGAATTGTCCCCCTGAAGAGCCCAAAAGGTGCCAGCTGAAGCAAGGAGGGGGTGGGAAAGGCTATGAACCCAGCTGGGCACAGGACACCCCAGCCCAGAAGGAGCCACCAGCCCCTGCTGTGTTCTGGCAGGCACTACTGAGCTTTACAGTCACATAACTCCAGAAAAGTCTTTTTACAAGAGATCGCTTCCAGTTTTTAAACTTCCTGAGTTTGACTGTTTTACTGCCCTGCAGCAACATCATTTCATTTAAGTGTTTCAAGGAAAAACATTCACTAATGTAACTGTTTCCAGAAAACTAACTTACCCATAAAGGGAAAGTTAAGGGACAGTTAATAATCATGACTTTTGACTTAGATATGTCCCCAAAGTTATTTATCTAGTCCATGGTATTGCTCTTATTGTAGTCCTCAAAATAATTCTCTAGTTCATGAGCTGATTTTCAAATCAGACTAATGTTTGGGAATTCTGCATACAGTTCTCCTAGAACTGGAGCATCTTTCTTTTTTTTTTTCCTTCTGCTAGAATTTTTAATATCTTTATTTGCAAAAATGTGAACAAATGCTTTGGCACTTTTCAAGCTTAAAGAAAGTAACCCTGTAATCTTTCAGAAGTCTGTAGATTTTCTTGCAATACATTTTTTCTTAGGGGATCAAATTCTATTTTAGTTCAATCAATGTCCCCAGACAATCACCTGCGGTCATCAGCAAATACATAGATTTCTCTTCATGTTGCCTTGCTGGTTCTGTACTTGCTTTCCTGTCTGCTGACATGTGGTCAGAGGTATAAAGGTAAAAAATAGATCTGCCTGTTCCACAAGCTTTAATATTTAGAGTTGTCCTGAGAAATGGAGAGATTGAGAATTGCAAAAGACTGATTGAATGTTTGTGCTGGGTCAAAACAGAGATCCATTTAGTTCAGTGATGCATCTCAAGCAGTAACCCAAAATCTGAGAATAGAAAGGTTGACAGGCCTACATGGCATTTTACAAAGGACTTTAAAGGGACTCAGAGGTGAAAAGACTGTGAAATTGGCAACAGCACTGTGTGAGCTCTTCTTTTAAACTGCCTCAGCTCAGGGCTGGGAAGTTGCAATCCTTTGATTAAGAGTTACAAACCTAAGCATGGATCTGGCCTCAGGGCATGACTTTGATGACTAAGCTGAAGGCACAAAGCATTTACACAGCTCCAAGTCAGAGGTCACAAACACTTCACAAGGGGTGCAGCAGAGAAGTGACCCACCTGGAACACATGACAGGATCATTCATCCCAAAGTTTTGTCTCCAAGAATGACAGAGTGGGGATGATAGGAGAGGAGCATACTCCTGGACAAGCCTGTGGAGCTGCTGTGCTCAGATCTGCTGTGTTCAGATCTGCTGTGTCCCCCACCAGCTTGCAGCTCAGGCATTCCCAAGGCAGAATAGGTCTCTTGACATTTACTGGCTCAACTGGAACATGTGAGGAGAGCAAGAAACAACAACAGGGAGAGAGGAGGGAAAAGGGTAGGGAGACAGTGGCGATTAGCTCCTGCAGAGTGGCTCCACTGCCCTTTGCCTGCCTCCAGCCTTCCCAGCAGCTGGTGGCAGGGTGTTCCACTGTGGACCTGCACATCCTGCAGAGACCTTGCTCTTGTCAGTGCCTAGCTTGCTGCTGCCCACTGCCTGCATAACTGCCGGGGGTCAAGAGGTCCTTGCTCTGGAACTTGCTTCCTATCCACCATCATACCACTCATGATTTTATAGCCTTCAAGAATACTTCCTTCCATGATCTCTTTACCAGGTCAGACAGTCCAAGTCTACATTATCATTCTACATTCAGAAGTTTTGTGTGTCTTTGGCCATCCTCGTCACCCCTCTCTGAATCTTTTAGGTTTTTTATCATTCTTGAAATGAGAAAAGACACAAATTCCTACCCAGCTTCCACATGCCCTTCTTCATTTCATAGGCTTCTGTCATGTGCTTCCTGTACTTCTCTCTGTAAAACTGAAGAGTTATGGCCATAGTCACTCCTGCACGGAAAGCAGTCCATCCTTTCTATTATCCTAGGTCATTTCAGCCTTTCCCCATTCTACTCAGTTATTTCTGAGGATTAACACTGGAGACTTATCATCCTGATGTAACTGGGCAAATATTTGGTCTCCATTTTCTTTACTATTAAGGATGTCACAAGCAAATATTATCCTGTCCTTGCATTTTGTCAGAGCCTCGCCACTTAACTGCTGGGGACCCATTGCTGTGCAGAGTAGACTTTCTGATCTAGTACTCCTGTTCTTCCACTGTTCGACACCTTTCTAGTTACCCTAGACCATTCCAAATACTAAAAACCAACCACAGAGAAGCTGAAAAAACTTAGTTTCTGACAAAATGATTAATTTATGCTTTCCCTAAGAGATTTTAATGAACAACAGTATTTAAGGTCCTCTTCACTTCTCAGTTCCCCAAATATGCTTGAATCATTTGTCTTTATCACAGTCACTAAAATAAAAAAATCACTTTTCCTTTGTTCAGCTGGCCTGCCTTGACCATGCCATAGACACACAGACTAGGGCAGAGCCTGAGAGTTCATTACAGTGAAGGGCAAATATTTTTCATGTTAAGAATTTTAAAAAGCAAAATAGTTACTTGGGTTTTTTTAGCAACTAAGTATTTTACAACAGGGCTGAAGATAATAAGAAAAAGTCAAAACCTTTCTGTGTTATTTCAATCTCAGATTGTACTTGGTGTAAATTTCCAGAGGCTATAGTAAGTGAAGATAAAATCTGTTTAAACATTTTCCTTTGGTAGCTTTATGAGAATGTCAGGCGTCCGGATAAGAATTCATGGAACCATGTTTCGATGTGCATCCTGAACGGAGGTGGAATACGGTCACCCATTGATGAGCAGAGCACTAATGGTAGGTAAAATTACAGCTGAATGGCAACTTCATCAGACAGAAGGAATCAGGTTATGTCAGCCTGAACACAGCCATAGGTATGGGCTTATTCTGATGGGGTTTGCACAGTGTTAGGTGTGATTTCAAACTTTCTCAAATGGTTGTCCATCATTTGAGCACAACTGCACTCAGGCTGACATTGACAGAAGTCTCTAGCATTGTTTGTACACAATGCTTTTTACAATTTCCCTCTCTCCTTGCTGCCTTGGAACAAAGGAAGGTCTCCTGCTGTACAGGGTCATCTGGTATGGTCGCTGTGAGCCTTCTGTGGTCTGCTGTAGAGTAAGTAAATTCTGGGGTTTCTGAATGCTAAGGTTTTAGTTTTTATTTTCCTGATACCACATAAACGCAATGTGAAAATAAACAGCTTTCTCAGTTCAGCTAAATCTTTCTGTAGGACTATGTGAATAAATCTTGACTGGAAAAAGTGCCTGATGTAGTATGAATAGCTGTGTTTCATCTTAGATTGGTGCTTTGTCATGTATTTTAGTAGCTCTGTTCTAATAGCAATACATGTAGTTACACCAAACTCTGATTTATTGGTCTTGATACTTGCTGGACAATAAAAGATATAGGTTCTTTTGGAACCTGCAAAAAATATGTGAATCTCACTCCTCCAAGCCCTCATTTTCTTAAACTGTATTTGCCATGTTCCTTGTCAAAAACTTGATGTTAAACAATCCTAAAATAATTCTGTAAACAACAGGAAAAAGAAACACACGCACACACACACACACACATACACCAACAATAACTAAAAAACCCAAGCAAAGAAGTGAACAAAATCTCTTTCCCCCAGGTAGCATTACTGTGGAAGATTTGCTGTCTGTTCTGCCATTTGGAGGTCGTTTTGATATGGTGACATTAAAAGGCTCCACACTGAAAGAAGCTTTTGAGCACAGTGTGAGGAGATATGGAAAAGGAAGTGGAGAGCTGCTGCAGGTTGGAGGTATATTTTCTTCTTTCCTCTTCTCAGTTTTCCAAAACAGCCATCCCTCCTGTTGGCCTTTTTACATCTGGAAAGGCTTTTTTTAAGAATGGAATGTCAAGCTGGCCATACATCCTCACCCTGTGCCTCCCACATGCCAACCAGCAGCCACTCTTTATCCCATGTGTGTTTAATTGAGCCACAGCAGCACACAGCCCATCGCTGCTCCCTTCAGCAGAGACAGTGCTCCTGAGCTTCCCAAACCCATAATGGCATCAGTTTAACACTGCAATTAACCTGGGGAAAATAGAAATTAGTATAGCTGTAGCACAGAAACAGCTACAACAAACTCCAGTTTTTAGTTCCTAACTGGCAGCCTACCTGAAACGCCAAACTGCATAGCTATGCTGAATTTCAGTTTATCAAAATCATTTTGTGCAATTCTCTAATGACTGATGACAGTTTTAGAGTTCGTCCAACTGGGCTGTGGAATTGCTCCAGTGAATTTCTAAACATTTTATGGATGAACAGTTAATATAAAAAATCTACTCATATCTTTAATTGCAGCTATCTATATGTTTATCCAGATGCGTATTAGGCTACAGTCATGTTTATTCTGGTCTCTCTGTGATTTAGTGCAGATTTTATTGTTTAGTTAGCAGAAGAGCTGAACTTTAGGACAGGGCCGGATGCATTCCCTTCCTCCAAGCCTCTCATCTCATACACCCTGACAATGTGATCCCTCACACGCCACAGACACAGTGTCTCATACTTTCACCAGTTCTTAGGTACCTCTGAGGTAAAACAGGAACAAGCTCTGCTTGCTGCCTCTCCACAGAAAAAGAAGAAAACCAGTAGCTCTGGAAACGGTTCAGGATGAAGATGCAGAGCAGGAAGAGTGCCGGGATTGGAAGAGCCTCAGTGCTTTGAAGGACCCTTAGTGGCTTCCTCATCTGCAGGATTTTGGCAGGGCTGCTCTGGGAGCCTGGCTCTCCCCTGGCCTTGATCAAGGCAGGCTCACAATGAGAAATGTTGCTTCTCCTACAGTGAGGAGACACTGCAACGTACAGCCCTGGTCTGGCTTTCCTTTTTCAGGACACTGCCTATTATCCAGAATAGCTACCAAATTAAGCTGTCTGGCTTTGAAAAAAGTAATTTCAGCCAACAGCCAGGGAAATGAGAAAGCATGTGACTACAGAAATAAGAGAAGGTATTTTTATCTTGCAGTACTCCAATCCCATGACCAGTAATTTCCTTTTGTGGAGTAGTGATGAGAACAGACATCAGATAAGTAAATGAGGTGGGACAGTGCTCCAGCAATTCTTATTTCGCTGGAATGTTCTTGCATAGAAGTTGAGTAAGTGTGCAAAGGACACAGGCATTAACTGGTGCAATTCAGAATGATACAACTCTCGGTCACAGAAAGCAATGCAAAGATCCAGCTGAAGATGAGGGAGAATGCTACTTCTGGCCCTGTGTGTTCAACATGCCCTGCACTAAGGGGCATTCCAATGTGTATTTTTGTAGGCATCCATGTGGTCTATGATCTCTCCAGAGCCCCAGGAAGCAGAGTTGTTAGCTTAGAAGTGCTTTGCACAGCATGCAGAGTCCCAGCCTATGTCCCACTCCAGATGGATGGAATATACAACGTGACTCTGCCATCCTATATGTTATTTGGAGGAGATGGCTACATCATGCTGAAAGACAAAAATCTGGGATACAGTAAAGGTAAGGGGGATACAGTCCGGGTAAGTATGGGCACTAACAGGGTAGCAGGCAAACAACTCACAAAAATTAAAAGATCTTTCGACAGTATAAACCTCAGACTTTTTGCCTATACTCAATGATTAAATTTGCTTCTACCCTGACAGCTCTGGCTTGCTACATTTGGTTGTAGGCAGCAACTCTATTCTTTTTTCAGCTAAAATCACCAAAGTTTCAAAGAGAAACATTATCAATTCAGCAGTGCTCAGAGAGCAGTCCTGAAGTTGTGGTAAACCAGAAAAGCAGCAAAGAACACAGCAGAGTACATCTTACACTGCCTTGCACTTACTCATTACTGAACAATGCATCAAAAAGAAAGGTGCTATTTTCTACAGACCTTAAACTTCCACTGTATAGAAGTATTTAGAAAGACAGAATCATCGCCTCCACTGTTAAACAAAATGCAGCTCAGGTGAACAACATAAGGTGAGGGGAAAGATGCCAACCGGCTTGAAGGGAATTTTGGCCCAGCCAAAACCAGGGAGCCCCGGGAGCTCTGCAGGCAGCAGAAGGCAGCTCTGCAGACATCACACCACAGAGGTGGGAGAGAGGCGTTTTATAACACTGGCTTAAGGTCCTCTAAAGCTGCATGCAAAGTGTTAGAATGTCTGTGTTTGTACAATTGGTATCGTCCATCCTTTAAGATGAAGGGAAACTTGAAAAAATTTAGATTAAAATCCATTATTCCTGAAAACACAGAAGGGATGTAGTGCTGTATTTTAAATAAAATGTCTTGTAGGAGCCCATCTACATTTTTGCAGAACTTTAATTTTTTATGTTCTGCTTGTGCATGGTGAAAGCATGCTTTTACCTCAAAATTTTCCTTCTGGATCTTTGTTACGTATTTTTTGTTTCTACAGGGTGTTTAAATTTAAAGCGGATTCTCACAGATACAACTGGTGTTTTAAATCAAGTTCAGCAAAATTTGATTTAAAACATCAGCCCTACTCATGAGACTGAGAAAGATCATTAGGAATAGGGAAAGGCAACAACCTGTAAGGTCCTTCAGTAAAACAGAAGGGTAAAACCGTAATCATTCTTAAGATGGACGGTTAAGAGCTTGGATCAGAAGGGGCTCGTTGCATGGTTGGCAGCCGTGACTGAAAAGGGTCTCCCACTGTAGAAAACCCATCTAATACCTTGTGCTTGTGTGCACACAAGCAGTGCCAAGACTAAAACCTTCTCCTAAAAAAAGTAAATTTGAAAAAGTATAAGCAATAGCTTTGCCAGGTCTACAGCCCTATACCCCAAACAGGTGGGAGACTATCTCAATCTACCTGAACTGGAAAATACCATTATAACAAATTCAAAATGAAACAAACAAAAAAAAGCCAGACAAAACAAAAATAATTTGTCTGTTTGTTTGTAAAATACAAGTTGCTACCACAAATTCTGGCTACAAAACACCACAGGTGATGTGTGCTGATTCAGAATAGCAAACCATAGAAAACAATTTGATTCTTGAGCTAAAACTGGAATGTAGGCAAGTTTTTACATTTTGGTTAAGAGCTTGGCAGATGCAGAGAACAGTTTTGTGTTTGTTTCTTTAGGTGAACCTGATGTTGAGGTTGTTTCCCGCTACCTCCAGAGAATGAAGAGAGTTTACCCAGCAGTTGAAGGTCGAATAAAATTTTCTTCTGGAAGTCTTATTGAAGCTAGTCTCACCCTGATCTCTGTATTGTTGACTGTAACATTCTTGCACACTTGATTTTCTGTTTGGAGGAATACAGGAGGAGAGATGCTGAGGAAGCTGTAAGAGACCTGTTCTCTTCTGTTACACCTTACAATGAATGGGCAGTGAGGTTGCTGCATGTCAGCAGTCAGCAGCCCCCTGCCTTGTCTTTAACCTGGTGCTGCCACTGGAGCACTGTGTCCAGGGCAAGGGGGCACAATCCACAACTTTTCTTGGTCAGAATCAGCAGGTACCTGAAACTGAGGTCTCAAAAGCAAAGTTCCAGTGAATACTTACTGCTCAATCATAAAACAGTGACAGACTGAAATGGGGTATTATAAATCATCAAATTCTTTTAGCTGCTTTAGATAGTGAGTTAAGAACCTGAACCCAGACATAAACAAGATTCTAGAAATAGATTTATTATAGATATATATTCCTTTCTTTGATGTCCACTCAGGGTTAAGGTATTCAATCTAATATCTCTATTTTGCTTCCAGTCATATTTATCATACCTACATGAATGCCCAAAAGAGCTGGATTAAACTTGGTGCCATTAAAATCATGAAGTCTACTTAATATGCAATTTTTAAAAGTTTTTCTTTTACTACTGAAAAAGAAATAGCACACTTTTATTTTTCATTAATAAAGGATGCAATGAAAGCTTGACTTGATTTTGACCAATTTTAACAAACTGAGTATTCTTCACTCTTAAATATGACCAGTTTGGGGACTGTATCTAGAGTGAGAACTCAATCTGTGACTGTACTTCGTATAAATATGCTCACTTTTAAACCTCTTCCAAAGAACAAAGCACAGGACTGCTGCCTGTTACTCTGCATCAGCAACATTCCAAGAAATGTCAGATACAGACATTGACTCCTGCAGCACTTTTGGCACCCTTTGGAAATAGTCAGGTAATGGGGCTTTTTACAGCATAACCTGGCTTTATGATAACTGTGATTGTATCTCTTCTATGGGAAGGCTGTGCTTAAAAAAATACTTGTAAGAGACAGACTTGTAAGTATGAAATCATGTTAAATGCTAAATGTACATTGCTGATGCTTTATCAAGAAATGATTGCTTATAAACAAGGGTGAAAATATCATTATTTTTCTAAGATTACTGGGAATTTTGACATCAACATGTTTGGGTTGTTTAATGCTGTTTTAAACTGATTGTTTTGAATAAACCTGCTATGTTTTCCTGGAAAGCTCACCATGCTTTTTTTCAACTGAAAAAACTTTTTCACTGAAGCTACTTGCCTCTTCCATCCATTGCAGCTGTAGATTTCAAGGAGCAGATCCATTAAGATAAACATTCAGGATGCTGAAATTTAAAGACCCCATTCTCTTCCACATCCATTCAAGGGCTGTGCCTGAAAGGCTCTGGACCCACAGCTGTATTAGGTGTATAAGGGGTGGAGAAGAGGGAGACAAACAACAACTGACCTTGTCACACAGCCAGTCATGCCCTGGCATTGATGATTGTCACTTCGACTCCCTAAGCTGTTAATTCACAGAATGGCCTTCCCTCATCAACATCAAATTAGTAACAGAGAGGGCACTGACAGAGCTGTGCCTGCACACCGATTCTGAGAGTGGCAACAACTGCTTTGGCAGAGCCAGAAAGGAGAGGAATAACACTTTTACCTTCCTTTGACAAACAGAAGGAAAAGGTCTGCAACAGTAATACAGATGAGTTATATTGACAAAGAACACCAATGCTGCATTAGATTGGTGAGTTTGTAAAAAGGAGAAAATATAAGTTTGAAAAGAAAGATTAAGGAATGCCTATTAAAGCATCTCTGTATTGTTCTGCAAGTAAAACTTTTATAAAGCCACACATAAAAGTCCTTTTCAAAATGTCTTTTATAAAGGCTGGGTCAACAAATTAAGACTTACATAGAAAAATCTTCCACACATTTTTATATGAATGAACTTTTATAAAATGCTGTGAACAGACTCACATCCTCTTTTCTAAGCCTGTAAAGAGGATGTCAGAAAAAACCCACAAAGCCAGATAAGAAACTGCAAAAAAAATTCTTTTCACATCCATTATTATTTTAAGAGGGCTTTAGATTTGAAGGTCAGGTTTTGAAAAGACTCAATTACAAATGTGATTTTCCATGCTCACAGAAAGATGAAGGCTAAAGACAGTTCTGAGATTAGTTGATTATTTCCAATAGATTCAATCATATACCTTTGTTTGGGAAAAAAAAAAGGATTTGTTAAGACACTTTAAAATAACTTAATAGGAGCATTCTACAACTTCTTCCAACCAAGTTTTCTACATATACTTTCAGGAAGACATCCAGTAATTGCTCTTTTATCAAAGCATAAGTTGGCTGATTGCCCAGCTGTCTCTTTTGATGTCATCCTGTAATTTCATTCACTGAGAGATTTTGGTGAAATTAATTAGACTTTTACTGGTAATAGCTAAAACAAATTTTAAATTAAAAGTACAAATATTTTATTTACTTGCAATTGGTATTAAATTTAAATATCTTTATTGCATAAAGGTATTTTTTGAACTTAAATTTTATGTTATTTACAACAAAATATACAAGGCAATGTTAAAATGTCACATGTCCATTACAACAGTGCACAGCAGATCCTACTGGGTGTCCACTCACATCCAGCTTGACACAGAGCTTGCTTCCTTTGGACCCTGCTAAACAGGAAAGGGGGAAAATTTACTTATTAAGCTTGAAAATGTGTATTTACATAGAAATGACTGAACTGAGCTGCAACGATTAATGGTATCTGAAAACATCCACTTGAAACCAGAGTTAAGAGAACGGATTGAAACCAGAGTTAAGAGAATGGAAGGCTATTGAGTTTTTAATATGATTTCTCAAAATAGGTGTTTTCTTCTTTCTCTAGAAGTTCCCACCTCCCCCATTACTAACTGCTAAATACAGTATTTTTAACACAGCAATTTTCTGCTCTGGAAATTGTACTGGAGAGATATTTTTTCAATTTGATTTCTTTCCTTACTCTGCCCAGAATGCTTTTTCCCTTTCAGCTGTCCCTTTTCCTTGTATCCTGTCTGACAGACCCCCAAGGGACAGGCTGTACACTATCTCAGGATGTTTTCAGCTCTTGGGGCTGGCTGACTTACATGTGCTGCCATCAGACACAGCACACACCGAGCGATCAGCGAATATCCGCACAGGTACGTGCAGCAGGAAATGCCTGCAAGATACCAATCTCAAGAGTGGAAGCAGACTGACACCCCCACTAAGGAAAATATTCCCATTTCTCCCATCACTGTTTTCCCTGCCAAAGGAGCAGTGCTCAAAACAAAACTTCTGGGATGCTCAGTTTCCCCTTTACTGACTGGCCGGAAACATTTTTCCATTCTTCAGTGTAACTACAAAAACATTTTGGTGTGAAGCAACTCAAAAAGGACCAGTCAATGCTGAAAAGAGAGAACAGGCATTGGATTGATTCCCCCAGTACATACATGCATGGATAGCTAAGTAAGAACCAGTCATTACTTTTAAACTTCCCCACTGCAGTTGTTAGGAAGAAACAATTCTCTTTCCAAGTGGCTTCACAGTGACAAGTGTTTGCCGTGGTTTTGGGAAAATGTTTTTAGGGCTCTGGATGAAAACCACTGCTATCCCTCCAACCAAACCCTCTCCACCTTGCATTCGCCCCTCTCAGTCCTGATACACAACCAGGTCCCACTGCCAAACATCACAGATGCAGATGCTCTGTACTGCTCTCAGTAAATAGCTCCAGTTCCCAGCTGAAGTATTTTACTTCCTTTCCCCTACTGAAATCAGGGCCAGAGATTCCCTTGCTCTGTCCCCATCAGCTTCCGTCACAGGGGACAGGGGGAGCCCACGCCTCACCCCTGCCATTTCACCAGGAGCAAAGGTGGCACTAGAGGCCTTTCCTCAGCAGGTGGTTAAGAAACACTGCAGAGCAGCAGGGCAATGTCATGGTTAAGCAGGAAAAAAGGATAGAAAGAAGCAGAAAACATGATCTTGATTTACCTTGAATTGAATAATCTTTCTCTTGGTTTGTTTTTTGAAGAAAAAATATTTTTCCCCATTAAATGTACACAGCTATGAAACCACAGCATGGCTGGGGTTGGAAGGTGCCTCTGGAGGTCACCTGGTCTAGACCTCAAGCAGGGCCACCTAGAGATGCTCAGGACCATGTCCAGACAGTTTTTAAATACCTCCAAGGACGAGCATCCCACAGAATCCCTGGGCAATCTGTGACAGTGCTTGGTCACCCTCAAAGTGAAGAAGTGTTTCTTCATGTTCAGAGGGAACCTTTGGTGTTTCTGTTTGTTCCTGGTGCCACTGGTCCTATTAGTGGCCACCACTAGTTCTGTCTTTGTACTATCCCCTCAGTATTTATAGACACCAGTAAGATCCTCTGAGCTTTCTCTTCTCTAGGCTGAACAGTCCCTGCTCTCTGGCCTCTTCTCACAGGAAATATGCTCCAGTTCCTTCATCATCCTCATGGCTCTCCACCAGATTCATTCCAGTATGTCCATGCCCATCTTGTACTGGGAAGCCCAGACCTAGACACAGCACTCCAGGTGCCACTGCTGAGCAGAGGGGCAGCATCACCTCCCCTGACCTGCTGGCAGCACCGCTCCTATTGCAGCCCAGGATACCATCAGCCCTTTGTTCCACTTTGTGAGCTGGCTGGCCCCATCCTAGCACCTGGGGCTGTTCTTCCCCAGGAACAGGACTTTGCACTTCCCTTTCTTGAAGTTCATGAGGTTCCTGCCAGTCGATTTCTGCAGCCTGTTTAGGTCCCTTTGGAAGGTAGCATGGCCCCCTGGTGTATCAGTCACTCCTCCCAGTTCCATGTCATCATCAGGCTTTGCTCTGTCCCATCATCCAGACCATTAATGAAGATGTTAAAAGGACTGGAGCCACAACTGACCCCTTGGATAACTCCATGTTACTGGCCTGCCTCCAACTAGACTTCATTCCATTGATCACCACCCTCTGGGCCTGACTGGTGCTTTAAAGACTATTTAAATGCCACTCATTTTTTCCACAATCAACTGAAGAAAGACCAGTGCTCCAATAAATATATATAATTAGCTGCTGAGATACAAAACCAGTTCAGCTGAGTAAAATAGCAGGGCTAAGTCAGGTCTTTTTTTCTGCACTCAAGTTCCCAGGCTACTTCCTTGTTCCCTTGGTCAGCTGTCTGAGCATTGGCTGGAGGAGGGCAGCTACAGAGCTTACACAAAGTAGGTCAGACTTGCTGAGCCAGCCTCATTTCACTGAAAACAATGCAAGTGTCCTGGCTTGTTCCAAAACCTTGTACTTGTTTCTGTTTGTCATGCAAAACAAATCACTGCTGACACTCTGCAGTTGTCAGGCACGGGGTTCGTGCAACGAACATTTATTGTTAGTGAGGGGGCTTTTAAAACTTGTTTGGGGTTTTGTTTTTTACTGGCAAACTAGCAGGTACTTCCTGCTTGCCATGAAGACCAAACTGTAAAATTGCTGTGTAAAAATCTGTCAAGTTTTGATATACACAAGAACAAAGATCAGATAGATCACAAACCTAATGATATGCATTTATACAGCCATTTCTCTTGTGCAAATTCTTTCTCCTTTGTCTGGATAGCTGAAGTTAACATTGCAGTGACCAAATCAGAGGTAAGAAATCCTCCTGCCAGATACTGTCAAGAAAAATACTGCAGCTTGACCTGAACTTTGCATGCAGAATTCCCTTCCTAAATTGAAAAATGCAAAATGCATAAAATAGAGTGGAGACAAATCAATCAAAGAGAAAGGCACAGAGATCCCAACTGCTGCTTGATCTGTCCAAGTCTCCTGAAAGGCAACTCAGACTTGCTGCATGCTGAACAATCTGGGCTTGAGGTGATTTAGAAAGAGCTAATTAGCCAAAATGTAAGTAATCTGGATTTCAATTATTTCAACATACTGGAAAACACATAATTTCCCCCAAAATTAAGAATTAATATTAGTAATAACAACAGCAAAAGTGCACCAGCGATCAGACTCAGTAGCAGCTTGAAGAATTCTGCAGTTCTTGAATGGAGTTAGCACATACCTTACTCAGCTCTGGAAAGAGCTCTTGAATCCCAATGTCCAGCAGAACATAAGTTAACTAAAAGAAAATATAGAAAATTAAGGACACTCCAAGGCAAAACTACTGCTTTTTATTCTTGATTCTGAGTAAGAGCCCACTCCTCTACTATATCAAACATTCACTTTAGGAAATCCTGTGCCAGAAGGCAAGTTTGTCACACATTATGAGGTACCTGTTTGTTGAGCACTGGTTGCTGCAGTCCATCAAACAGAAGCCTGATGCCTTCATATTTAGCCTCTTCCCCAATGCACTTGCCTATTAAATCTAGACCAAATTCCAAAAACAAATATACAAACCATGAGGAAGTACAGCAAAGCAGCTTTATGATGCAGTCATAGAACTTCATTAATTAATAAGAAAAAAACTGTTTAAATAAGAGTTCAATTTCTTTTCTGTCTGAAATGGTAAACGGAAAAAAACCCCACACTTCTGGGTTCATCCTTTTCTCCTCCCTTTCCTTCAGGGCTCCACACCTAAATAATTACTACACTTTCTGTAATATTTGTAATATTGTTTTGTTCTAATGCACTGTTTAATAAACCACAAGTGGATTTTAAAACATTACTTTTAATTAAACAGGCCCCCTCTTTCCTAGTTTATACAGTGCAAGGACTCAGATGTACCTTCCAGCTTAATGATGTGCCTTTTTTTTAACACAGTTTTCATCTGTATAAAATACAAAGCATAGGAACATTCTAAAGATGAAAAATTACAGTACTAAGTACATGTTAAAGCTCATGATTTCCATCACCATGTCTTTATTAAATAATCACTATGCTACAGCCTTAGTCAGCAACAGTTAAATGACAAAACTGAACTGCTGGGTTTTTACACCTGGTATTCCAGCAAACTCGAATCCCAGCAGCCCAAGCATTATTTGATTTGGAAAGACAGTGTGACTGTATTTGGGTTAAATATCTGCTTAAACAATTAACCACACTCATACAGGCAGTCATGGAATACAGAACCTGGAATGTATCTCATCATTTCTTCAAAAGTCTGCTTTGCTCGTTTCTGTTTGTCCTGGGGAGAGCGAGGCTCAGTGTTCTCACAGAACACGGCATCTGCAGAGAAGATACATTGAAAAAAAAATGTATCTTTAGGCAGCTACATTGACATAGAAATGTGTTTTGGATTGTGGCTTCAAAACTGAACTTCTTCTTTGTATTGTCTTGATTAGAAGGGAATTCTAGTCTTGTCACATCATACTTTTTGCTTACATTAGCCCGATCAAACCCAGAATACCCCTCCTGTTTGAAGAACAATCATCTTTTCACAATTTGTTTCCACTCTTTTCAAAGTTTAAAGAACTCTCTTTAAAGTTTGGATCAATTTCATTTTAAGTTAGTTATGATCTCCTTAATCACAATTTCCCTTATGCTTTCAAAACTATATGCAGTATTTACAGCTTGTGCTAAAACACTGTCTGGAACTGTCAAAAACTTTGAATTTACCTATGAATGAGGAAGCAAGTATTGCTATTAATCTGAAGTAACAGGTGCTCAGTTTTGGTTTTAGGCTCTCCTTTTTTGCCTTTCACAAGCTTCATTTTTGGTTTGGTAAGGACAGAGCTATCCTGAATCCAGAGTTTTGGCCAGATGCATTGTTTGGATCAGAATGCAGTCATGTAATACTCTGCAGTTGTGAGGCAATTTATAATTTTTTTAGTCACTCTCCTCTTCCCTTATCTGAAGGTCAGGAACACTCAAGCCCTCTCAAGAGCCGACCACAACAAAGGGAACCAAAAAATTAACAATAAAAGACTGATGTAGTACACAAGTGAAGTAACTTGACAACTTCATGAAACATTTGCATTGACGTACTAAATCACTCTATTCTGTTTTTCTTGTTCTTTGCACACCCAAGCAAATTACTATTCATAATACTTTCTGTAATCATCACTGACAGACAACATAGGTGGCTTAACATCTTTCCACAACAAGCTCTGAAGTTAGTCCAGGCCCACTTGGTTTTCAATACTCCACCGGTGTTAGTCAGCATTGCGAAGTTTAGCACTCGGAAACTTCACTGAAGGGATTTCAAACACCAGACTAAAGCAATATTTTTTCATCAAAGATGTAACTATTACTGACCTCTCAGCAGTGTTATCAGAGAAACCAAACGGTGCTCCTCAAATAGCTGTTCTAACTTGTTATGCAAGTAATAGTCTGTGTAGAGTTCCAATGTGTTTTTGAAGAGAATTCTTCCTCCCATCAAGAGATGATGCAGCCAGTCAGGAATGCGGAAAACTACCCTACCTGCAAAGTCACAGCAACATCTAGGAGTAGTAACACATATGAGGGTCTCCTGCTATTCATGACAAAAGAATCACTTATTCAAAAGAAAAGAAAAAAAAAAGATTGCAAGCAAGAAAAAAATATTTCAGTTTTGTTAGTGCAGCACTGAAAATAACAGTATTCTCCACAGTGCTTATCAAATACTTCCTTTAGCTATTTCTATTAATTTAACAATTCCAATTCCCAGAGTCTACCAGCAGCCTAGGTCAACCTGAGAAAAGGGATGAGACCTACTCTCATAAAGTCATACTACTGAGATGCAGAAAGATGGAGACATAACAAAGCAACTAAGCAATGATGAATGATAAATGACATTTTAGCACCACAATAAATAAATAAAGTCTTCTAATAATGTCTTCTAAGGAATGACCATGTCACTAAGCTGTATATTAGCTTCAAAGCGTTGAGTTATATATGACTGCTACAATAGGATTTCATTTCTTACCAGAGACTGTGAACTTCATATTTGTCATGAAGTATATGAACAATTAAGAGAAATCACTTCTTACCAACATACATTAAGTAGTCATAGACTCCTTCTACAGTCATCATTTCCAGGAAGTAGTTCTGATTTTGTCGCCTTTCTGTATTCTCAGACCGGTTTGCATTGTTCTTGAATAGATCATTAAAAAGCTAAAAACAGAAACGTAAGACTGAAGCCACTGCATTCAAAGGCAAAAGGATAGCCACCAGTTCTTTGGATTGGTTTATTTTTATAAAAGCAGCTTCTTTCCAGAGCTTTCAAAGAACTGATCAGGGCTATTGATTTGTTTCATTGTTTCTGGTTTAGTTTTTTAAAATGCTTCACTTTCCAATAAAGAGCACATCACATGCTGCAAGATTCACAACAACCAAAATACCTGGGTTCACAACAAATCAGCACTGGGACAATAATTCATGAGCTTTTCTGTTCCCACTACCTTCTTCCAACCTAAACAACTGCATGACTGTATGCATCTAGATTTTTGTCATAGGCTCTGATTTCCTTGATGCACCCTGCTCTGAAAATGAGGGGCTAAGACAATACAGAGTTTGTCTGCCTTAAATCACAAGGGAAGCCTACAACATCAAAGTACTCCTAAAAGTTCCTGTTGGCTTCCACTTTAAATAAATACAATGGTTTCTAGACAAAATATACAAGTTTTTTACATAGAGAAATACCTTTTTCCCCTGCCAGTTTAATTATTTATAGTAAAATCTTCATGAACTAACATTTAGGTTTCTTTCCATTTATCTAATTTCTCAATTATATTCCTTTAGCCTTCTATTCTCCTATGTCATCACCTTCCTCCCTGATCCCTGTATTTCCTTGCCTTTGGTTCTTTCTGAAAAGATACCCCAATTCTTGCAAAACTCCAAGAGGTTCTTCCCTGCACAGCAGAAGGGGTCCCAAACCACCTAGGCAGCAGTCCTTGCCTCCCCTGCCCCCAGGTCTGTGAATCCTAAGAGAAGGAAAGGAAAAATCAGGACCTAAATCCTGATGCTTTCCATGTTTAATATCTAGCAATCCCTACTAGTAGTTTATTTTAAAATAAACTTACCGGCAAAATAGTTAATCTAGATATAAAATAGGATTTATACAAGATACTCTGTATTATGAAAAGAAAGTTCAAAAGTTTATGCCAGGGTTCTAAAAAAAATCCTAGAATTAAAAGCAAATGCAACATAATCATAGAATTGCCTAGGCTGAGGTGATTGCCACTCAGAGAGGTTTTTTTACTACTCCCAAAATAGCATTAGTTCCAAGGAACAGGAAGTAATTTGCTTATATATGGTTCACCTTCTGTACTGCAATTCTCCCCAAAATAAATGAAGCCAAAAACATGCAAATCACAACATCACATAAGTCTCTAAACAGAATGTTTTGCACTCTTAGGAAAAACTACATCAGGACATCTGGCAAGAGTCAGGGTTTTGACCTGTACTCCTTCAGGCCCTCTCTTTTGTTAAGTGCTGAGCTGCTGGTATTACCTTCACAAGGTTCACTCAAACTAAACAACACCAACTTATTACATAAATTACACAGAAGGGTAAATATGGCTAATGCACTGGTGGACGACTGGTATCCAGGAATGTAACAAACCTAAAAATAACACATAATTATTCACACCTACTTTATGGAAGCATCCCTGGTAGGTTGCTTAAAAAACTCCATATAAACTGAAGTCTACATCCTCCATAATACTGAAACCAGAACAGCAGAAAAACCTTAGCTGTAGTATTGTAACTTAACAAGAGCCTCCTTTATTTTTTAGATACACCTGACAAAGGTGATACATACTGAGCCAACTCAAAGCAGCCCATTGTGCAATGCAGACCTAGGTTCAGTGTCTGTAGGCCAAACTAAATCATTCACAGCAATCTGGTAGGTAACCTATAAAAAAATCAAACATGAAGGCCAGCTTAGGGCAAAGCTTGATTTCAAGTGCTATTTCCTCTTTCACCCCAAACCAGAAGCAGCATCTTCTGAATGCTGACTGTACCTCCATACATGGATGATCTGTGCTGCACCTTAAACACTAATGGTTCCTTGATCAGAGGCACACTCTGAAAGCATTTCAGAATGCAATCTACAATGCACTGCAGCAGCCATAATACCCAGTGGCATTAGACCTCTACTTCCATGTTTTACACTTCCAGTATCTTGGCAGAGAAGAAATTCAAGTGAAAAACACACAACTGGTTATCTAGCACAGAAATTGAGATTATACTCACAACTCAGATAAGCACAGGATTTTGCTTTAGATGTTTCTGTGCATGTTAATATTTGAGACTCACACCACAAACCTCAACGCTGTCATTATTTGTATCTTTAAGATTAAACAGTAATTATGATTATAACCATGAAATATTCTTAAAAGGTTTACAATGAGGAAATTCCATGAACTAGTATTGATTAATAATGGTAGTCAAGCTCTTGAAGTCAGTGAAAGACAAAAGGCCTGTATTAAGAAAAAAGACCGAAGTAATCCCTTGTACAATAGGCTACTATGCCTTATTGGGAAAAGCAAGCAAAGGAAGCATGAATGCTCATACAAAGTGCCTTACAGAAAAAAAAAATTACACAATGGTGAGTGAATATGCAAACATACGCCCATACATTCCAGCACAGGTGTGAACTGTACAAAAACAATACCATGACTATGAACAATATCTACAGCCAGAGGCATAAACCTCTCTCCTGTTCTTCCTGCTCATTTAAAAAGTACAGAGGACACCAAAAGAATAAGAAGAAAGATTTTATGTAGTCTCTGAATCATATCAGTCAAAGTGTCCACATCTTCTTCCAAGTAGCTACTCAAAAACATTTATTATACTGCTGGAGTTCCAAAACCAGCTTTTATTGCTGTTGGCAGGCCATCACAAGCCAGCAGAACAATGCCTTTATTGGCATCTTTTGCAAAGTCTGCATCAGCTGAGAAGTCCTGACCTATTATAGCAAGTCTGACAAAAGTATGTTCAGAAGATGATCAAGCTGCTTACAGACCTTCAGAACCAAAACATGACCAGAAATCCTGCTAGTGCCCCTAGGAGGGGGAAGCAGAGTTTTTTGCTCATTTTTTTTAACTAGGCAGGTTAGTAACTCTTATTTCTAGTGGATCTGATACTGAATGAAATCCAATTGCTCCTGGTTATATTGGGGTTGACTACCCACTTTCATCGTGCATTTTTAAATAGAAGTCTTTCCACCAATATTTAGACCACACAAACATACACACACCCCAGGAACACGCAAAAGAAAGGAGCATGCAGAAGATCTGTCAGAGCATTAGGCACATTTCTGACTGGGCCTGCCCAGACAGACCTTCAGGCATTTCTTATTCAGCCTGCTGAGGAAGAGGGAGCCTGCAGGTACCTACTCAGGGCAGCACTGGGGAACGTGCATTGTAATCTCAGCACAGTCCAACGTGCTGAAACTGAAATAAACAGACCTGTGTCAGAAAAGACACATGAGAGCACTGTGGCAATACAAGCATAAGCTGGAAATCAACCACCATTTATCAAAAACCTGAGGAACTCTCTTGCTCTGAGATAACATGCTCTTTTCCCAAATGGGCACTTGGGAAGCACTAACCTTTCGTCTCTTTGGCTGCCTGCCAGATCCCCACACAAACTCCATGCAGGCAGCTCCCACTGTCCTGGAACAGACATTTGGCATTCACCTCCTTCAGCAGGAGTGAAGTGCCTTGCTGCTGCACAGCAGTTACTGCACAGAATCACAGAATGGACTGGCTTGGAAAGGACCTCAGAGATCATCTAGTCCCAATCCTCTGCCATGGGCAGGGACACCTTCCACTAGACCAGGCTGCCCAGTGCTCCATCCAGTCTGGCACTAAATACTTCCAGGAAGGAGGAATCCACAACCTCTATGAGCAATCTGTTCCAGTGCCTCACACCCTCACAGTTAGACATTTTTTCCTTTATATCTCATCTAAACCTACGCTCAGTTCCATTTCCCCTTGTCCTGTCACTAAATGCTCTGAAAGTCTCACTCCATCTTTCTTGTAGGCTTCCCTCAGGAACTGGTAGGCTACACATCTGCACAAAGATGTCACATCTCACAACAGAAGTGAAAGTGCAGAACTGAACAGCTCAAGTCTATGCCACACACATCCGGGGAGTAGGAAAGTGCGTCGCTCCAGAGTCTACTTTTGGTCTGGCCTTTGGACTGAACACCCTCAGTCTCTGCATTCCTAGACAGCATTCTCCTGTTTGGCTTCATCTGAAATAATTTTAGTTAATGAGCTCTAAGACAGCTCCCTAGTATGAGAGAAAATGTATGGTCAGTTTTCCCCTACTTGTGTAAAATGGGAAAGGAACATGACTTACTGTACCTTCTTGTTATTTTCAGAAGTGGGACTCAAAATGGTAAGTTCAGGCCTGCTTGGTTTAGGCTTGGGAGATTCACAGGAGTTGATAAAATTCATGATGAATGGCTCCAAATGCTGACCTTTCTGAAAAAAAGATATGAGTGACTTGTCACTTGCATAATTATAGAAAAGTGAAAACAAAAACAACAAAAACACAAGAATTTTCAAACAAAGTTTTGATTAGCCTGTAACACAGTAATCTCATAAAATTAGCTAATGAAAATATTGGCAACTTGAAAGACTCACCTCTTTCATCAGCTTTCCTGGAACAGATTTTATGATTTTACCTACAATTAGAAAGAAAGAAACAAACAAATATTTTCTGTTATCACTGTCTGATTTGAAAGATATTTTGCTCTGCTAGATGTTATGTACTCATTGTATATCAGTCATTTAAAAATACAATAATTTTAAAACATCTGCTTTTTTTTTTTTATTTGGCACAAAACCCTATGAAAACAGTCTTGCACATAACCAGCTTTTAACCTAGTGATTATTACTCTTCAAGAAAATATACTTAGAAATATACAGATTATTAATATGAATACTTTTTTAAAACCCCACAATAAAGTACTGTAGTTCTACCTCTTAACTCTTCCAGAGTTTAATCATAAATTAAATTATGATTAGCTCTAACACTGTAACAATAGTACTGCTTCAACACCAGTACAGGCAAAATTCCTTGTATTTAAGTTACTCCTAAAATCATGAACACTTATCACAGAAGAAATCAAGATAACTCAGATTCTCCTCTTCTTGTGGAAAAATCAGCAAATATGGAGAGATTCTGTGGTGAACCAGCCTCAAAAACCCTGGTGAGTAAAATTTTCTAAACTGGACAGGTTACAACCATGGCCTGAAAGATCAGCTCTTATGTCCTGATAAGGCTATCAGGATATGGCACAGGAACTTTGAATGCTGAAAATGAAAGTGTCTAGGACTAGTTTTATTTTAAGCACTACAGTTACAGTAATATTTTTCTTATTTACATGTCATTAAATTTGGAATTTACACTGAAAAGTATGTACAATGATCAAATGATAACAATAAAAATTCTCATCCTCACAAAAAGCCCTACCAAAATGCCAAGACTTGTTATAATGCTCTTTATGGAAGTGAAACATGGTCTCAGACAGGAAATGCATTACAGTAACACCATAATTATAAACTTTTATAAGGATGTACAGTTGGATCTAGAAGGGAGACCTGAAACAAAACCAAAACTTTTTCACTGAAGGCTGAGAACAGAAATCTCAGTTAACAACTCATGAAGCAGACCAAGAGAAGGGCTGCCCCAGCAGCACCACACCGTGACCAGGAGCTGCAGAAACGCAGCGACGCAGCTCAGACACGGCTCTCTGGGACCACAGCCACAAGTGGCACAAGACATGGAGACAGAATGGCCATGAGGTTGACCTGACCAGCTCAGGCCCACTATTCTGAGACAGCTACGTTGCAGCCAAGTCACACTACCGTCAACTTTTTTGACTCATTATGAACTACTGTCATTAGACATTAGAACTTCTCAATTTCCACTTGACCTGCCTGTATCACACACAGAGATTCTATTAACTAGCTCATGTTAGAAAATATCTTAACACCAGCTAATACTAGAAATATCAAATACTGGAGTTTTCAGAATAAAAAAATAAGAGGAGTTCGATCAATTAAAATCCAAAGGTAGTTTTCTAAGTGTTCATGCCTTCTCATCTGCAAACAATGACAGACACATGCAGATTTGATCTGTGACAACACTGTAAATTTTCTTGAACTATGCAATTTATTAAGAGAAACCTTATCTTGCTTGCTGACACAAAAATTCAAAAGCCACTTAAGCAATTTTTTCCATTACTTCAAAATGTCTTTTTTCTTCAAGGAAGAAGTATCAGCATATCTTCCTCGCTGAGCTATAATTTTAGGGGCTGTGAAGGAGTAGAGTTCTTATTTCATACATCCACAAGAGTTATCTATTCATTACAACAGTCAATCACAGAATTCAATCACAGCATCCACAGCATTCCTATTTGTCAGCATAAACAAGTAGCATATTACATACCAAGATTCACATCAGGCAACATTTTATCAAGAAACTGAGTCTCTCCTCCATTAGGGGATAGGAAGTCAGCTAAAAGCTGGCTGTTACTTAGTTCTGGATGTTGCAGAAGTTTCTTTGAAACAAAAGGAACAAAGGAGGTATAAGTACTTTAAAACTAACCTTAAAAATCCATTTCTGTATAGTAAAAAGATATTCAAAGAGTATTATACTGTCACAGATATTGGCATTTGCGAGAGATTTCTATTTTCAGTCAGGTGAAACTTTAACATTGCCTGCTTGAATCCTTTCTGTAACTGTAAAGTTACTTGGAAAAAAACAAACCACCCCCCCCCCCCCAAATATTCTTTTATTAGTTTTATACCATTAGTTTTAGAATATTCTTTGCTCCAAATGTTTGTTTAATACCTGCAGATATTCCTGAAACTCCTCTCTCTTGGATTTTAAGAACTCATAGTTCTTGGGGCCAATGATTCTCTTTGAGGGAAGCTGAGCATCAGGAAATGTACCTAGTAAAGATAGCAAGGAGTTTAAATTATTCTTGTAGTGCAGTAAACACTGATTTTATTATTTTAAATTTAATATAAGTAATGAATGATAAGCAGGGGGAAAATGACTTTCCAAACAACAGACAACGTACCATGAAATTCTGTAAGTTTTGATTCAAGCACGTAGAATTCAAGATACCTCCTGTAGACAGACCAGTGTTCAGGTTCATGTCCAACTGATGAAGAAAAAAAAAAAGTTAAAAATAAACCAGGTTTTATGGCACCTGGGAGACAAATTAGGAACAGCAAACATATGCTGAATATCATAAGAAAAACCTCAATGACATTAGCCCCCTTTTGTAGTAACATAAACCTCAAGATACTTTTAATGTTACAGTAAAATGCATAACTGGTAGACAGATACAGTACTAGCAAGGAAATTATCATTTATGGAATCACTACAATCTAAACAATGGAGTCCTGCATAACTTCAACATTTATGATGGCTGACTACATTAGAAGTAGTTTCCAATGTGGAACCAAATGATTTACAGAAATAGTACTTGCTGAATACAGTCCTCTGCACCACCAATTTGAATGCTGATGATTCTTAATCCTATCACTAAAGATATCACTAAATGCCTCTTAAATACTTTCTACTCATTGTGGAGGTATTAGTCTCACTAAGATAAATCCCAGTAGCCTTAGGATGATGCTGTTTCCACCCTCTCCATATGGATGCATTGCTATCCAGATACTGGTAAACTAACTGCACGCCACAATGGTTCCTAATAAGCACAGCATTTTCATTTCCTAAGAACTAACTTTAAGGTTATATAAAAAATTATTTGTTGTTCATTATTCCAAAGTTCAGAGTGGGTGAAAAAAATATGACAGGTGTTTATTAATATGAATTTTAATGTAAGTATTTTTGGAAAGAGAGCATTTCAAACTTTGGTATGAAGTCTAAATAGAACTGATTCATGCTGAGGAGTCAGTTCTCAACTTGCAAATGCTAAATGTGATCATTTATCTCCCAAACTCATTTCCTCAGAAATTTCAAGCCATTATTTTGAAATCATAAGAACACATATAAAAAACACACTTGCAAGAGTCAACAGAATACAGCACACTAGAATATTCTGAGTTGACTTTCAAATGACACTTTATCGATCTGCAGAATTGCATACCTGCCCTTCTGTCATTTCTCTCTACATCAATGCAGAATACAGGAATTCTCTCCTTTCTGTCTTTTCTTTCCAAGGAGGGATCATCAAAAAAATCAACGTATGGGATGCTGATTTTCCAAGCAGCAAGGTTGCGGGGTGTATTTGGAGTGGTAACAGCCTCCTCAGGAGAATCATCTTCCATCACCATAACACCTTCTTCAATCTGTAAGGATTCAAGCAGAGATCTCCAGTTCTATTTTAACTGGTACAGCCTACCTCTGCTTCAAACCAACTCCCTCCCCTTCCCTTTTTCAAATTTTCCATTTGTCCCCCAACTGTGGTTTAGGTAACAATATCCCGTGCAGTAAATTCTACCATTGGCTCTATTCGTGACTATTTAGCATGGAAGAAAAACATTAACTCAGGGAGATATCCAAGACAAAGGAGAAAGGACTATTGGCTCCTGATCTATAGAGAGAATGCTGCATCACAGACCAACATGACAGTGATTTCTACGCTATGTTATTTATGGTTTTAAGGTCTTGTGGCACACTGAAGATGAAGAGCCATGCACGCAGTCTTGTGCATGCCTTACTACTCAGAATTGGAGAAAAAGTCATTGCTTTTGGTATTACGAGAACAATAAGCTCAGAAGCACAGAAACTGGGGATGTGACCTTGGCTTGTGAATGAATACAGGGAAGATAAAGCAACCTAATCAGAACCCAGCACATGAAAACTGTGCAGTGAAGAAAGCAGAAATTCAACATTTTCAAATGAGCAAAGGAGGAAAAAAAAAAAATCAAAGCCCAGCAAAGACTTCAAGTAAAATTTAGTGGCTCTACTCACAAAATCATCTTCTCCTTCATTTATGTTATAGTTAGGCAACATAGCTCCTTCCATTGCAGAACTCTTGAATACACCTTTTATTTTGTTCCCTATTTTGCTGATCCCAAATGATTCTCCTCTCTTTTGCGTGGTCCTAGGATTACAGAAGCCACAGTTCACAACACAAGGCATATTATTACAGCTGCTCATTAGGCCATTGCACACCATTTGCAGATAAGAGAAACAACTCTATAAACAGGTATCCAACATATTTACAGTTCCACTTATTTAAAATTCATTTACGGTATATCTGTTCTCTGATCAACCAGCAAATTTTCTTGATTACACTTTTTAAGAGACACAGGATTCCCATATGCTTAACCACAAGTAAACTCTTAAAATAGTATCCTAGTAATTGATGACACAGAATAAACAATTAGCTAGGTAAAACAACTTTGTTTTGACAGCAGAAACTGGGATACTGCTACAGGCATGCACATCAAGTAGGTCATTAACTTTGTCCTTTTCCTTGTACTTGTATTTAAATATTTATCCTTCTACCAAGTGTAGATACATTTTTCTAAATGGAATTTTACAAGCATATATCATTCAAGATAGATCTCAGTTTTTAAGCAGTAGAGACAGATAAAAGGAACATGCAAGGAACAAGACTAAGCATGAGAGAAAACAGATGCAACTGAGGAATCCTGCCTTGAAGAGCCAGTCTGACCAAAAGATGAAGAGTTTTTAAATTCTCGCCACTTATGACAAAGCATCCAAAAGCCAATAAACCAGGTATGGGACTAAAAAATATACAAATACTTGGGCAGCAAGCACACTCCTCACTGACAGAACAGATTTTTTATCATTCTTCTGCCCTTACACAAGTCCTGACACTGAAGATTATTTCTTGCGTAGAAACACTAGCAATTTTGGAAAGAAAAATGTTTCTGCTGAATATAGAATCAGCCTGAGGTTCCTTATGGTGATTCAATATATACAGCTGAGGGACAAGTTAAAAATCAATACAGTGAACTTCAGAATCAAACATTCAAAACAAATTTATGGACTGCTATTAGATGCACAACTAGTACTTTGGAGGACAAACAATCCTGTTTCTTTTTCCTTTAAAATAAGAAACTATTGACTTCTGGAAGGGATTACAAGGAGAACTGCGGCAATCAGCAGGTAAAGCATATTCATCATTCATAAAACCATGCAGACAACACCAGCTGCTGACTCCAAGCATGCACATGCATGTTACTAACTACCTTCCTGTTTACAATCTTACAGAGACTGTGTACATGACTGAAGTTGCGTAAATAACCCACTGTTTTCCCAATTTTTTTGCTTTTTCTATCTCATCTACTTATCAGCTCCAAAGCATACTGGCACCATCTGTCTTAATTATCTCGTCTATGCAATGACAAGGTTGCATGGCTGTTTGCAATCTAAATCCGTATTTGAACAATCTTACTCCATTCTTGAACAACTCCTACTACATGTTACTGTGCTGAACTGAGCTGCTTCACATAGGGGATTGACCTTGCCTGAATATTGCTCAAGTGCTTCAACACTGGGCTAGAAAACACAAACCTCCATGAGACAAAACCAGCTTTTCTGGAAGGCTGGTATTTCAGACCTCTGGCTTAACCTTGAAGGGAATTTTCATAATTTCTCTCAAAACTAGTGCAGTTCTCAAGAGTTTGAGCAAAAACATTGATTTGCACAAGGTCAGTGATTTGATAGGAGAACTCCAGTCTCAAAGCAGTTCTTCCCCACACTGAGCATGCTGCAGGTGAAAGCAGCATTCCCCTGTGCCTGTAGTGAGCTGTATGCAGCCAGAATTCAATCTGACAGCCAGGAACCAACCCTTCCAGCCCCAACACAGAGCCCATGGACTACAACATGTGAATAAAAATCAATTACTGAACTGGACAAGTATCAAGTAACAAACTAGGATGGGAATCTCTTCACAGGAAGGGACAAATTCAGAACAAACACCGGTGAATGAGAGGTTACACAGACACTCTCCACTATCTATGGAGACAACACAGGACTGGTTTGGCAAAAATCCTTGATCACAAATCACATTAGATGAGCATGGAAAAGAAATGTGGGTGTGTTAGCAAAGATGGATGGACCAATAACAGGATGACTTGGCACTTCAAAGAAACAGAGCAATAAAAAAATATATACAAAAGGTATCATGATGAAAATCTAATAGATTCACTGGCTAAGCAGAAATAGAAAAAAGACCTTGAGACTAGGTAGAAGGAAAGATGGGACTAGGATAGGGGTAGGTTCAAGACACAAAGGACCAAAGATGACAGGAGGTAGCCAGTTTAGAACAGAGACAAGAGTTTTTTAAGACCTGTCAACAAATATATATACATCCAAAACTTGATGGAAAAATAACCCACTCCCTCAGTGCTAATCCATATAATAGCATTATTTGACCATCATTCTATAGTTGCTTTCTCAGGAGGGCCCTCTGTGCAGAGTCTACAGGCTCCAAAATTCCTGAAGAATGATGTGACAACAAGAGCTTGGAACACTTGTTTTTTTTCAAACATTCCAAAAGTAACACATACCTAACATTAGGAAAAATTATAATTATTGTTTACTCTATAACAGGGAATTGCAGACTGAAGAAGTCCACTGTGCACTGTGGCATTCTTCAGTCCTGGATGGCTGCAAAATCATTTTCCCACAGGATGCCTGCCTCATTCAGTGCACTGAACAGACCCTGCAGGTGATGAGCCAGGGCAATGCAGCTGAAGAATGATGCTGTGAGCCTCTCTGGGTCAAGAAGGACCAGACCAGTTGTATATATCAGACAAGGCAGATATTAACATGCATGTGAAGTCATAGTACCATTTCCTTTGGCTGACTAAACTCCCTACACACAGTCAGGAGAAATGCTGCACTTGAAAGTCAATGACCTGCATTTATAACTCAAGAACTCCTTATTGCTCAACAATCAAGCAAGTTATAGCTCAACATGCTGAACTGGTACACAAAATATAAAAGCATCTAATTACCTTGGTTCTTAGCTTGAAAAATTAAGTTGAAAAATTTCTCCTCAAGACTAATATGAGCAAACTATGTCATACTTATCCTCTGTTAAATTCTAAGGAAAAGTCCATGAGGAAAAGATTGTTTTCTGAGTTTGGATACCATGTATTTAAAGAGGCATGAATAATGAGAAAACAAACCACTGGACAGCTACTAAGGCATTAATGAGTGGTCATATACTACCCACAGCAAATTATAAAAACTAGCATATGTTGTCATCAAACCTGTAACAGTCACAACTGTTGGGTTTGAGTGCTTAAAAATCATAAACTAGTTATATTTGCAAGTGATGTTAGACAATGATCACTCCAGATACAGCTTGCAAGATAAAACAAGCACCTAAGTGGATAACAATATGACATGAAGTAAAGGAAATTTTGGAGCAGCTACCAGTCAGAAGTAAAAAAAAAATGTTTCAAGCTCTGGAAATATATTTCAAAACAAATAACAACAGACAGAGTGTTAAAAGCAAAGTGTTAATGTACAACAAACTATTAAATATTAGATCCCGATGTTTCCGGGTGTGGGGGGGCCTGGCTTCTGCTGGCCCTCGCTGCTGGACCAAAGGCAGCAGCTGTGGTGTTTTCACCCCAGAGATACCTTTGGCCAGCTGGGTGCTGCAGCTGGGCACTCAGAACAAATCCAGGCAAAGTAGGAACTCAGTTTACCTTTGGTGGAAAAGGTTCAAGCAGCAGTGAAGAGAAAGGAGCGGGTTCTGTCATAGAGCCTTAGTCCAGAGTTTTATTGCAGCATGGTAGACCTCTGAATGTGGTAACAGCTCACAGACAGACACCCTGGCTGCATGGTCTCCTGTCCTTTTAAGCCCCTGGGACAGGGGGAGGGGAGGGACAGCTGAGGGCCAACCAGGTGGGAGGAGGGGAAGGCTCCAGGGAGATAGACACTTGGATAGGCCAATGAGCCTAGACCTGAGGAGCATCTGCCAACCACACAATGCCCTGCTGGAATGTTAAGATTGATGGATAGCTCTTAGGCAGGAGGGCAAAAGGGGGAGGGGGAAAGGTTGGCACACCTGAGGAGGTTGGGATAGGTAAAATAGGAAATCGCACTGCAACATCTCCCCCTAGTTTTGTTTAAAAAGAAGAGAACTGGGTTTGTGGTGCAGAATGCTTGCCAAACTATGGTTGGTAAATCGGTTCCTCCTCTACAGGAGGTTCAGTGCTTTCCACTGAGGGTTCCATGTCATTCATTGGAGCACTAAGGGCTTCTAAACGGTAAACTTCGGGAGGGGGAGATGAGCTTGAAATCAGCTTGAGAACCATGCATTAGACTAGTCCAAAAACAATGCTAACAACTACAACAACGATAACTAATACAAACAATACTAAAAACACAGTTTTCAGAATAGATCCCAACCAGCCCGAGAGTCCCCAGCCTTTGAACAGTCCACTCAGCCAGTCGTCAGTTTCTCTCTTGATGTCCGAGGTCTTTTGCCAAGGTAGTCCATACGTGCTTTGGGCTGAGGGACTATCCAGGAGATCCCTGGTGGGATGATCATGAGTAGGACGAGGAGCAGGCTTGGTTTCATGGAGTCTTGAGGCTACACACGAATCGTGGGATCTAAACTGGTACAAGGAACTTAAGACAAACATATCACAAACTGTTCCAGAAAGGAGGCTTAAATGGAATTTCCTCCAGGGAACGCGTGCGGCGTTTCCTTCTCCAGGCAGCATTAGCAACCTGGGGCGCTTCTGTCGATTTCTCTGAGACCTTGGGAACATAGGGCCTTACCCATTTGGAAGGAACCCACTTTAACCCAGAGGGGGTGGACACACAGGTGTATCCATGTCCCCAAGTAACCAATTTGTAAGGTCCCACTGTTTTCCAAGTCTCAGGGTCCTTTACTAAAACCAGAGGCTTTTCTCTCAACATCGTACGACTGCTCCCCCCAAAGTGGCGCAGGATGGGCAGGTTCAGGCTGTCAAAGGAACAATTCAGAAAATTTATTGTGAACAGCGCCCTGGACAATCGGATGTGGGGGGGTTCCACCTTCAGAACCTGTTGCTGCTGGTCCAGGACTCTTAATATTGCAGTGAGTCCTTTCTACAATGGCTTGACCTGTGGGGGAGTAGGGGATGCCAGTTTTGTGCTCTACTCCCCATTGCTGCAGGAAGCTCCCGAACTCCTTGGATTTATAGGCAGGCCCATTATCAGTTTTCAACTCCTTGGGGATGCCCATGAAAGAAAAAGCCTGTAAGAGGTGCTTAATGGCATCATTAGATGACTCTCCTGTGTGGGCAGAGGCATAGACTGCTCCAGAAAAGGTATCTACACTAACGTGAACGTATTTCTGCCGTCCAAATGACTGTATGTGTGTAACATCTGTTTGCCACAGTTCACAACTGTTCAACCCCCTAGGGTTTGCTCCCATACTCACTGTAGGGAGTGCATGTTGTTGGCAATTTGGGCATGTGGCCACAATCGCTTTGGCCTGTTCTCGAGTGATGTGAAACTGACGAACCAGGCCAGGTGCGTTTTGGTGGAAAAGCTGGTGGCTGATTTTTGCCTGCTCAAAAACATTTGGGAGAGTGGCCATCACTGCAGGTGCAGCAAGGGCATCTGCCCTTCTGTTGCCTTCAGTGATAAATCCTGGCAAGTCGGTGTGTGACCTGACATGCATCACATAAAACAGTTGCTCCCAGTGAGTGACTAACTTTACAAGTTTTGAGAGCAATTCAATAAGTGCGATGTTAGACACTTCTTGCAGTATTGCTTGATCTGCCCTGGACACTACTCCTGCCACATATGCAGAATCCGTAATCAGATTGAATGGTTCTGAGAACCTTTCAAAAGCCCTAACAACAGCAGCCAATTCAGCAACTTGAGGTGAACCTTCCACCTCAGCGATGTCCGTCTCCCAGTGCTGGGTTTGAGGATCCTTCCAAATCATAACAGACTTGTGGGACCTCCCGGACGCATCTGTAAATACAGTCAGAGCCTTTTTTAAAGGTCTCCTACTCAGAGCACTTCTCAATTTCAGAATAAATTGAACATCTTGTTGGAACATTTTGTGGGCAGGCCGGTGGACAGAAATTTGTCCTGAGTAGGAATCCAGAGCAAACTGCAACACTTCATTTTCTCAAAGCAATTGTTCCAATATTTGCATAGAATTTTGACCCTGATTATAACTCAATTGGAATGTGAATGCACTCAAAGTCACATCCTGCTAACTCCCTGATTCGGGTCCTTGCTTTCCAGATCAGTTCTGCTACCAGCTCCTGAGGCTTTGTCATTCTCTTGGACCTTTTGTGACTGAGGAAAACCCATTCTATAATCAAGAGAGGGTCCCTCTTGTCTTGGCCCTTTTTAGGTGTGCCCTTCGCCTTAGGAGTTTGTTTTTCCTCCCACTGGAAAATGATTCCATGGAGGTGTGGCGACGTACCTAAGATGATAAATTTGAATGGCAGGTCAGGCCGGTATTGGTGGGCCTGTCTTGTGGACATTGCAATCTGAACCTTTTCTAGAGCTTTCCGTGCCGCTGGGGTAATAGACCTAGGAGCACCTGGGTCCTCTCCCCCTTTCAATAAATTGAAAAGAGGGGCAAGGTCTTCATTAGTCAGACCGAGCCATGGCCTTACCCAATTCAAAGACCCACACAACTTGTGGACATCCGCAAGGGTCTTGATCCTTGGATTGATTTCTAGTTTTTGAGGAACAATGGTCTTATTTCCAATTTCTAGGCCCAAATATTTCCAAGGTGGCATCTTTTGAATTTTCTTTTCCTGGAGCTCGAACCCTGCAACAATCAATGCATCGATCATTAGGTCAAGCACATGTGTGAGTAGATCATCATTGGGGGCACACACAAGGATATCATCCATATAATGATAGATGATGGCCTTTTCTGCAGCTGCTGCACTGGGGAAAGCAGGGAAGAGACATACCACTTGCAGATAGCTGGGGAAACCTTCAGGCCCTGAGGGAGAACTGTCCAATGGTACCTTTTCATAGGGGCTTCCATGTTGATGGTGGGGACTGAGAATGCGAAATGCGGTGCATCATCAGGGTGTAGGGGAATATGGAAAAAGCAATCTTTTATATCAATAACAGCTAATTTCCAATCCTGGGGAAGCATTGTTGGGGATGGCATACTAGGTTGGGGAGAGCCCGTATCTTCAATGACATTATTAATTTGTCGGAGATCATGGAGGAGCCGCCATCTCTTTTTGTCCCCTTTCTGAATGACAAACACCGGAGAGTTCCACGGGGACGTGGTCTCCACAATGTGACCCTTTTTCAGTTGCTCTTCCACTAGCTCCTCAAGCGCCTTTATTTTTTGTTTACTGAGCGGCCACTCATTCACCTCAACTGGTTTGTCTCTTTTCCCCTTCAGTTTTTGGGTGGGGCACTGTTGTTCAATGACCGCTGTACAGGAATCCTGTGGAGAGTCTGGAATATCAATTGTGACACCCCACTGGGCCATTAAATCTCTCCCTAACAAAGGTTCGAATAATCTAACACAAATGGACGGATATTTGCTAATTATCAGTTTGGTCCCTCTATTTGGATGATGCTTTTGGATTGTCTTGCCAATTGCAGACCTCCTACATGTTGAACATGACCAGCAACGTTTTGCAAAGGCCAATGTGCCGGCCAGTCTTGTACTGGGATCACTGTGCAGTCTGCACCCATGTCTACAAGCATCTCAATGCGTTTTGACTCCCCACCCCCACTGACATTACACCATAATTTGGGTTTGTCTCTCCCAATAACTTGGACCCGGGCAACCGTGGGCCCTTGTTTTTCAGTGCCTTCAGGCAAAAATGGCACAGGGATAGCTTGTGCAACAATTTGACCTTTGGGAAGAAACAGGGGTGGGTGGAAACAGTGCAGCCCGAGAACGAATTGCTCAGGATCTGATGCTGTCATTCCTGGAGCAATTTCAATCTCATGCGGTATGTGTTTGGTATCCCCAATGACGATGTACTTACAACGAATTCGGTGCCAAGTACCCTTCTGTTCTGGATTGACAGAGACAAAATGCCAGTCCCTATCTTTCAGGTGGAGTGATTCTGTCAGGTGCAACCTGTAAGGCTCATTGACAGAAGACGTGGTTCACATAGGTTCACTTAAATCATAACAAAGGTTATTTTGTTGCATTTTTAACAGTGGACCAGCAGACGTGGTCTTCGAAGCATCTGCTTCACTTACAGAAAATAGTAACATTACCGCAGCGCGCTTGGTTTGTTTTGCTTCCCTTATTCCCTTGGCCTGCTCTTTTTGTGTCTGCACGCCTGGCAGGCCATCACTCCACATTCAGTTTTTTTGTTGTTGTCGACCCCCTGGGAGTGTTTGTAATTTCCCTCCCGTGCCATTTCTAAATTCATCAAATTGCTTTTTCAGGGGGCACTGGCTACTCCAATGCCCAAGGCTGTGGCAAAGCAGGCATGGCTTTGTGGGGTCAACCATTGCTGGTCGTCGCTGCTGTCCAGGGTACTGCTGTGCTGAGGGAATGGGCACAGGGCTGGCAATGGTGACATGCTGAGGTAGTCTTGGCAGCAGCCTTGGTCTGGTGTCTTCAGCAACACTCATCAGAGGCACTTTGCTGTTACAGACTAGAAGCATATCTTTTAGTGTGGGGGGGGGGTTCGAGAGGAAGGCTCAAAATTGCCGCTCGACACTGTTCACTGGCATTTGTAAATGCCATTTCCTCTAAAACTTCTTCCCTTGCATTCTCTTTTTTAACTTGGATTTCAACTGGATCTAGTTAACCTTTCTACAAATTTCAGAAAAGGCTCGGATGGTAGCTGCTTGATCTTACTGTAGGGCTCAAAAGGCCCCTCAGGTTGAAGGGAAAAGAATGCTTTTTCAGCTGCTTCCTTTACCTTCTCCAGTGCTACTGCAGGAATTACAGTTGCTTGGATTGAGGGTGAAGACCACTGACCATCACCGAAGAGATGCTCAATGGTAATTGGCATGCCATTAGCATCTTTCGCTGTGTTTGGATCAGCATGCAAGCCTGGGAGAGCCTCCTTTAACAGTTGTTTCCATGCTAATTCCCATAATTTGAATTCTGTAGATGTCATGAGGCATGAGAAAAGCTGTTTTAAATCATGCGGGACCACTACATTTCTACTCAATTCAGAATTTAAAAGGCCACGGAAATATGGACTGTGTGGACCATACTCCTTGTGGGATTTACAGATTTCTTTAATCAACTGTCATCCAAAGGAACTCCAATTAGCAGTTTGGGCTGCTCCCCCTTGGGCTGCAGGCTGATACAAAACAGGGGCGAATGACAAAGTGGGACCCTGTATTGGGTCTGCAGCTTCCTGCCCTGTATCCCTTGAATTGGAATTATTGGGAGCACAGAAGCAGGTTTGGGGACATGCAGTGGGCGTGCCCCCACCGAGGGAACCCGGGGAGGGGGCGGGGACACAATGGGAGCAGGGGGCGGAGACAGGGAGAAGGCAGGGGGCGGGGATACCATGGGAACATGGGGCGGAGACAGGGGTCTGGCAAGGGGCGGGGATACTGTGGGAACAGGGGGTGGGGACACCTGGTGATGTCACCTCAGCAGACGCCCCCTGGGAGGAGTAGAGGGACGGAGCTGAGGGTAAAGCAGGTAGGGGAGGGGGAGGGAAGGTGTCACGAGGAACAGGAGGAGAGGGGGATGGGGAAGGAATTTCGGGATGCTTAAGGAAATCTTGGGAAGAAGATGGCCAGGTCTGGGAAGGTGCCACGTGGCATCCTCCATCTTGGGTACCCCCTAGGCACTGGGGGCCATTTTGGGGATCACTGCTCTCCGAAAAGCTAACACGTGCTCTGGGATTTAGAGCGGGGGAAACAGGGTTTTGGGAAGTTTTCCACGAGACCTGGCCAGGGCCTTGTGGACAAGGGGACTCGGGCATTTTAATCTGTTCTGGGAGTTGACTTCCCAGTGCATGAGCAGGATTTGCTCTCTTTAAAATACCAAGTTTTGGAATAGGGTTTTAGGGCTGGAAGGGGGGGGACACAGGCAGAGCAAAGGTACATGGCTTAATATTTGGCTTTTTCTCCAATTCCCTTTGTTTGAGCAAGGCGGTCCGAATTTGTAAGCTCCAGAACACAAATTTAGCTGAGGAAGTATTCCCAGACTGTCCCAAGGTTATCAATTCATGCCCTACTTTATCCCAAAATTGAATATTGTGGACTTCCTCAGGAGAAGTTTGTGGGAAGTGCAGAAAAAGCCACCTTATAAACTGTTTCAATTTTCCTTTAGAGAACTTTACATTTGCATTAACTAAAATACCAATAATATGATAATACACTCCTTTTTGTGCTGTGCTTAATTTCGAGCCAGCCCATCTTAGATGTAAATGGCACTGAACAAATTCTCGCCGACCGAATACAAAACCAAAATCAGCTACCGATTTCTAAAAAAAAACCACGGTTAAAAGGCGATAACAGACGAAAGCTTTCACAATGCAGCTGTATATATTGCTTTTAAAACTGCCGCGGCAGCAGCAGCAGCAGGGAGTCGGGACCCGCCCCGGCCGCGTGGAGAGACAGACAAAGCCTCCCCCGCCCGCGAACGCAGCCCCCACGTGCGCCACGTGGCGAGCCGAAACCGGGGCCGCCCCGCGCCGCGTGTAGAGACAGACAAAGCCTCCCCCGCCCGGGAACGCAGCCGCCCCGCACCGAGAGCCGGGCACGCCGCGCTGCCGAGCCTGGGGAGGGGCAGGCAGAGCTGTCCCGCTCCTCCGAGGCGACGCCAATTCTAAAAGCGGCTAAAACACGCTGCAGAGTTAAAGCTTTACAGGGAACCACCTTTAGCTCCGCAGGACTGCGCAGCCTACAATGCAAAGAGCAAAAAGGAACTCGTCTCACGGCAAAGATGGATTTTTGAGTTTCTACCCCCCTCAAGGAGCAGAAATACTAAAAGAAATCAAAGCTGTTGCTGGCAAAGTCAGGCAGGCTGGTCTCTTCACTGAATAGGACCCCTTGGGCAGGAGGGGCTCCCCTATTCTCCCCTGGAAAATTTGCTCACCAGAAAGGAGCTGTTTTTCCAAAGGCGCAATGCGTTCCTTGAGGCTTTTTGTGGGTTCAGTCCCAAGTCTCTCTGGAGAACTGTGCAACCACAGCTCTTTCCAGTGGAAGCAAAGCTGCTGTAACGCTTTTCCAAGGTTCTGAGATTCCTTCTGAGGCTGCAGGTCCGTGCAGCCCGACGTTGGGCGCCAATATATTAAATATTAGATCCCGATGTTTCCGGATGTGGGGGGGCCTGGCTTCTGCTGGCCCTCGCTGCTGGACCAAAGGCAGCAGCTGTGGTGTTTTCACCCCAGAGATACCTTTGGCCAGCTGGGTGCTGCAGCTGGGCACTCAGAACAAATCCAGGCAAAGTAGGAACTCAGTTTACCTTTGGTGGAAAAGGTTCAAGCAGCAGTGAAGAGAAAAGGAGCGGGTTCTGTCATAGAGCCTTAGTCCAGAGTTTTATTGCAGCATGGTAGACCTCTGAATGTGGTAACAGCTCACAGACAGACACCCTGGCCGCATGGTCTCCTGTCCTTTTAAGCCCCGGGGACAGGGGGAGGGGAGGGACAGGTGAGGGCCAACCAGGTGGGAGGAGGGGAAGGCTCCAGGGAGATAGACACTTGGATAGGCCAATGAGCCTAGACCTGAGGAGCATCTGCCAACCACACGATGCCCTGCTGGAATGTTAAGACAGCTCTTAGGCAGGAGGGCAAAAGGGGGAGGGGGAAAGGTTGGCACACCTGAGGAGGTTGGGATAGGTAAAATAGGAAATCACACTGCAACAACAAACAATATTAATGTAATGCAAACATGTGAAATTAGTGATTAAGCAATTTCTAAACACTTGTGAAAAGGACATGGGGCATAAAACTTTTTGTGAGGAGCAATGCACCTCAGACCAGAGAAGACATTAATGTCTTTTACAAATAAAATGAACAGTTAATTACTGTTACAAAGGCTGTATGTTGAAGTCATGAGAGATGCAGCATAGCTAACACACAACATTGATTGAGTGTTAGATAGACTTACCGTAAGTCATCCAAACTCAGGCTACTTCTGCAACAACAGGCAAATAAATTACCTCAGAGCCCAGCAGGAAATCAAATTAAAACATAACCAAAACAACAAAAGAACCCAAACCAAACCAACATAATTGAATAGGCTTTGACCATCACCATGGGTTAAGAAAAGAGGTAGTAGAATTAGGAGTTCCTGACCTAGAATCCCAAGAAAGTGAAATGTGAACAGTATCTACTCATCTATCATCACAAGTCTGGCCTTTGGATTTGAACCATCAGATATTGAAACTTTCAGGAGATTCAGCACAAGCAAACACAAATTAATGGATGCCAAATAGCCAGCTAACTTTTCTTGTAGCCTGTATTCAGAAGTCATGTAGGAATCAACTTAATTTGGCCAATACAATGAAAAGGGTGTGTACACTTTGCGTAATAACACATGCTCTCTCCCCCTCTGTATTATTACAGTATATACATATATAATACAGTATAATATATTTATTAGCTATAGTAAGAGCCACTACTAAAAGTTAAAATTTTTAATATTTGTATTTCACAGGTTTTAAGAGCTGTCATGCATTTTTGACATTCTACAGGTACATAGAACCAATGCCCCAGACATCAACCCAGTAATTTCAATCAAGATGTTTAAATGAATTAACTATAAACACTGTCACCACACACAGGATTTTAATTCATTGGAGCTACTGAATTCTGGACAAACTAACATGAGATAAAAACATTAAAATTTTAGATTTTGTTTTACAGAAGGATCTGATTGTCAGACATCTTACACTGCCTTTGGCTTTGTAAACTGTGAAACTGGAAATATAACCTAGCAGATTAGAAATGATGATGACTATTACATTACATAGAACTTTTCAGACTTAATTCCATGGGTTTTTCTCCTAACCACTCCCTGAAATTTTTGTTATCTTTTCTACATGGTCCTTTAACTTAAAAAATTATTTCATTTCACTGCTATTTAATATGAGAGACGAGGGTGCGTCTATTTGCATTAGTGGTTCTTGTCTGTAGAAAATTAAGACAGATATACAGAAATCTGGGAATTCATACTACATAACAGCTTTTCTTTCTTTGTTAAGACTTTCAACACAGACTACATTTAAGTAATGTAGTAATGTATTATAAAGACATATAATGAGAGAGGGAGAGGGAACTCTTGTTGTCTCTCCATGCTACCCAAATTAAGTTGGCAGAACTAGAACTCAAAACATCAGTTATCATAGGCCACACACATTAAATATTAGGTAAAAAACATCAGTTACAGAGTTAAAACTCATGACAACCACAGTTAGTTATCAGGCTGTCAGAACAATCTCAATGTGACTTCTTTACACTCCAGAAACCCTTGGCACTGCCCACCTATTGCCTTTGCAGTTTTCATAGCACATTATTTGTCCTGTCTGCAAAAAGCTATGATTGCTCTGTACAGTTCAAAGAAGTGATTCAAACCAAAAATTACACAGATGTCACTTCTTCTTACTTTTCCATCTATATTTTCTAGAAACTCCAATTTTCTTGTCTTGCAGTAAGAGAAATGTTTCAACACATTACCCTAATGCACATTCCACTGGGATTTCATACCTACTTGATCTGGTTTTTTAACCAGCAGTATCTAAGCAATACACACACAGTACCCATAGCAAAGCACATCAAAAATATGGGAGACAAAACTCATCTCTTTGCATGTAATTACTTTCAAGTGGAACTAATGCTAGAATAAGAAAGATAAGGCAGGACAAAATAAATGGAGTAACATCTGGAAAAATTCTGTGCGAAACCTTGATTTTTCCCCACCCACTTGGAAGTGACTGTACACAATTCTGCAGAGGGAAATTCCAAAGCAACAGGCTAGAACCTCTGTTTCATGGAAATAATCACTGAGGCACCACTTCTGGAACACACAGTATCTTGTATTATAAATCAGCATATATACTGAGAGCATTCATATTGTTCTAAAATGTAAACCAGATACATTTTCAGTAAAGCTAAGGATGCTGTTTGAGAATATGCTGCAACAGCTGCCAAAATTTGTTTATTTTGTAGCCAGAGATGCATTTCAAAAACTCCAGGCAGCAATGGCTTGTAACTTCCCCCTTTCTGTTTTTAAAAGCCAAGCACCAAAGAGGTGACCTACATGTTTTCATATTTTAACTAGGTTTAAGAAAAGTATGACAGAATACTTCTAATCCCTGACATGAATAATTTGGGGGAAGAAACCAGAAGGCAGATTTAAAGGTCTAGGTGAAACCCCAGAGCCATCCTCAACAGAAGCTGAAGTGTCTTTAAGGTCATCCTACAAGGAGTACCATATGTAGGAAAGGAATGCAGTTTGGGCTAGCTGCCTTCATCCCATGCCTCTTTGTTAAGACCCAGAAGTTTGCCAGCACCACTATGAGACAGCACTACACCATAGCTCCAGTCCTGGACCTACAAAAACTATAAAGACTACATAAAAGATGTCACCCATGGAGACATAACAAAGACAACAATCATCCCATTTTTGAAGAACAGGAGCAGGGAAGAAAGGTATGTGCCAGTAATACAAATCTCACAGTGGGCTGTGAAACAGGAGCTTACTGTCAGGTCTAACTCTAATGAAAGCAGAAAAGGTTAAGTGAATGACTGTTACTCCTCTGGAAGAGGACAAGCATTAGCATTTTCCAGAGTACCATGGATCTTACTTCATATCAAGAAAGAAAGCATCTTCTGATGTTTTCCCTTCTTTTGGCCAGGCCAGAAAAGAAATTCATTTGGGCTAGTCCACAACTGTCAGAGCCATCCAACATAAAGTGAAACACAAGAAATTCTGAGACCTCAAGGTTTATCAACCTAGCCCAAGCCACAGTGGAAGATCACCCATCCCCACCACAGGAGAGGCTCTTTTCCTCCACAGGCTATAAGGAGCCTGAAGGGGCTCTGGACCATAAGTAAGGAGCCTGAAGGAGGTCTCGACTATAAGAATATGGCCCAAGCCCAGAAACAAGGCTTCTGATGCTGCATTTCTGCAATGGAGTGGGGGAACAGAAAACACATTCGATCTAGGAGAAGTGGCAAACCTTCCTTGTGACAGTAAGAGGAGATTCCCATCAAATAACCAGACTGGTTTGGCATGGGTATACTATACCTATCCCTATAACACGTGAAGAAGATACAGCTTGGCACCACTAAAATGCTATTACATATACACAGCCAATTAAATCATCACTTGATTTTCACATAATCTCATTCTCACTGCTTATTTTTTTTTCCCTTCCCTCTTCTCAAATATTGAGGTCTGAATCACATTCTGAATTCCTGAATGTAAAATACTTCAAGAGAAGAGACATCTTGTATAATACTGCTTGCATCTTTAGTATGTAATTTGTTCACTTAAAAACAAAAAAGTAGAGCTAAAAATTTAGTCAAATTAATATCAGGCAATAACAAAATTCTTACAGTTTAATATTTTGATGTTTTAAATTAAAAATCAAAGAAAACCACTTAAAAGTTCTACCATACCTACCTGTTAAACTTCGAATTGCGGGTTGGTGACTCTGCTCCTCTTAAAAGGTGTCTGAAGTACTGCAGCAGACAGATAAGGTATCAAAGGAAACACTGGATTAATTGAGGTAAAGGCTACTGTGCAACAATATTGCAAAATTCAGGAAATGAGAACTGAAGGAAAATCCAAACTGACTATAATCTAGCAGTTAGAATTTTAATCTGGAAAAGGACAGACCATACAATAATCAATACATGAGACGACGACTACTTACTTAACCTTACATAATCATGAGATTAAAACCACAAAAGCAGAAATAAAAATTAAATTAAACACCAAAATCCATGTCTTCTCCTTGTTAAAAAATCAAGCCTTTTGAAGCATTACATCTATCATGTGAGAGATGACCATCAAAACCATTTTTGAGAAATGTTCTTTTTATCAATGCCAAGTAAGGCAAGTACCCTGGACAAATCAATATATTCTACCTCAAATAAATGCAAGAAGCTTAACACATCACCTGACTTACACACATAAACTTCTGAAAGGAACATGAATTCAGACTCACTCCTGTGATTAAAGTGTGTCCTACTAGAAGGCCTTAGGCAGATAAAGTCAACCCTGTGTGGGGAATTCTTAAGGTGGCATTTAGAACCCAATCTCACAACAATCTTAAATACCCTGTAAATTGCATTGAGTGATCTTCTTGAAAACAAACACCAGACTTTTAGCTGCAGGAATGCATAATGCTGAAAAAACCTAAATACAACTTTTGTATCTTAAAATATCATTATATTATTAAAAGTAAATAAAGAGATTGAGTTCTACATCTATCAGGCAGATTATTTTAGCACCAAATTTGCAATCATAAAGACAGGGTGGAGAGGATTTTGGAATAGCTGTGATATACACAAAATATTACATCAAAACCATAAAATTTTCCTTTTATTCTGTGATTATGTGTTGGACTAGAATGAATTTTATTTTCCTACTGAGAATGGTCCAGCCCTGGAATGTCAACTGAAGTGGAAAATGAAACCATATTTTTCAGTTCCACATACACGAGACTGTTGTAAATAGCGTACCCTAAAAAAATACAATCTCACTTTAAAGACTACTCTTCCAATCTTTCATTCTTACCTCATCACTGTGACAGAACATGGGAGTAAAAACATTCTCGAGCAGAGACAGGACGTGCTCATAAGCTTCAAAGAGACAGCGCATAGTTTGAAGTTTCACAACATCCTTATATGGACCTTCAGCAACTATTAAAAAAAATTTAAGTATGAATAGAGAGAGATATACATAAGGCATATAAAGTTTATGTTTTCTCCTGGTCAGAGTTTGTGTTATTTTGCAAGCTACTCCAAGTTTTATAAATAAAAATATAAATAAATTGACAAAACAAGGACTAAGCACAATATAGCACAGCAGTAATTTATAAAACTGGCAAAAAGAAGTGTGATGATATTCAACAAAATTTCTTTTCACTTTATTACAGAACGTTGTTTAAATTTCAATGTACATTATTCTTTTTGAATTCCAACTTACTTCTTTGAATCTCTTCCACAATGAACGGGTCAAATCTAATCTTGTCAATGCTTTCATCCAAACAGTACGTTTTATAAATTTTCTGTACTTCGTCATGAAGAGACATCTTTTCAGTATCTGATAGTTCTGGTCTCAAAATTCGGTCATTGAATTCCTCTGAGAAATAAAGGAAAGAAAAAAGCATTTCTTGATCAACTTGGCAAACGAATAACATCTTGAAGCACCCTATAACATCAACTAATTTTCCAGTAGGTAAGTAATTTGCAAAACTTCAAAATTAAAAGAAACATAAGACAACCCAAAATCTTAGGTAATAAGGCAGCTGCCTTCATACTAACTATAATTCAGATCTGTTCATAAAGTTATTACCAAAAATATATTGCAATTAGAAGAAATTATTCCTTATCACAGAAAGGATAAATCCATGAGGTTGTTCCTGGCATATGAATGATTTTTTCTTCCTAAATTACCCAGATGCAAATTGCAGTGTTCCATTAGAATGATTTCCATATCATCAAGTAACATCAGCACATGTCTGTAATCTTACCCACAGCCAGGCAGAACTGCAGCACATGGACAGCCCCTTCCTGTTTCAGGAAGTTCATAAACCGAAATAAAAGGTCCTGCTGATCTCTGATCTCCTTTAGCTCCAGTTTCAGTACCTGAGTAGGTTAAAAATGCAGTAAGCCAACTTTCAAACTTGCAGTCAGCACATAAATAACACAAAGAGCTGTAGAACAAAATCAGCAAGTAAAGTAAAACACTTATTCAAAACAGGAAAGGAAATAAATGTTGCCTTTGCTTACAGATGGCTTTTTATTTCTTGGCTCAGCAAATTTCTGAAGGAATGGAACCAATGAAGAAGTAGGCTCAGTTGCTATCTCAGGCTGCAGAAAAAAATGACAACTGGGTAAGAAAGCTTCTTTCATGGGTGATCAAAATGCCACTTTTAACTTTGTCAGTACTCACTGGACTATCATCAATGAAGATCAGCAGTAAATGATTGACAGTATCCTGCAAGAAACACAACACAATAAATAAGATTATTATTAAAGAAACTCAACAAAATAGATTAAAATAATTTCAATGCTATGTTTTACCCACGTTTAAACATGAGTATATTAATACTTTTAAAAAAGCAAAGCCTGGCAATACACGTTTGAGAACTGACCTTCAATGGTCTTAAGTTTTTACAAGTCAGGGAATTTCTGAAAAGACCTGCACAGAAATATTCTTTACCCAGTGGAAGAAAGACTAAAAACACTTTGGAGGCCTAAGTGCAGATCTAATAAACTAGTAATACTTCCACCCTACAGTACTTTCTGCTTGCAGCCAGGTGACGCCTGCATAAGCACTGCCATTCTGCCTATTAAATACATGCATATATGAAAACAAGGATGGCAGTGTTGCAGCTTCAGAAATAAATGCCCCCTGATTTGCAGAATTGAGGGGAAAAAATTGATTTCAATACAGTTGCAAAAAAAGCTGGTTACTAAGACTATAAAGATCCACAGAGCTAGAGTCCAAGTAATCAAGCCCTTTTAAATGTAGCAATAGTAACTTGTAGATGTTTACATTTAGCACAGCATCCTCCCATTTGACAGCAGTTGTAATCCTTCACTGAAAAATACATTCTTAAGAGACCACACCAATACTGTTATTTCAGTCAGTTCAGTGAGTTAATTCATATGAACAAACAAAAAAATTGGCCACAATATTTCTTTTTCTTTTATATAGTCAAATGCACAGCAAGTCATTGCACATAATTTGCTTTACCGCAACATACTTAGTAGGTAAACAGTAATTTTGAATAAATTAAGATTATTCTTGTGCTCCAAAGTCTTACAGGGTCAGCTAAGAAATCCATTGAGGGAAGGAAAACTGAACCTGGGAGAATCTCTCTAATCAGAAGGGCCAGGGATCTGAAAAGAAAATAGAAGAAAGAAAATAAAAATCCAAAGCAATATTAGATTACATAAATTTCTAAGTGAAGTTTCCAATTCTGTCATAAACTACTGGGAAATATTTTAGGATTTAATAATACCATAAGCAAGATATTTTAAAGACAAATGCAAAAAAAAAAAAAACATAAAAAGGGGTAAGAAGGAAGATGACTGTGAAGTTCATTCTTTAACTTTCCAAAATGATTGTACTACATAGTATGGAAACACTTTAAACACAATTCTAAGTAATTTATATACCTGCACTCTGTTGACTTTGGGGGCAAAATATAAGGAAAAAGAAGTTCAGTAAGTTTTCTCAAGTAGTGAAGTTCATCTCTTCTGCTTCTCAAAGCAACATGCAGTTCTGGTCCATATTCTTCTAAAGCAGCTTGCTGCAAAAATTCTGCATTTTTTACTGAAAGTAAAAAACAGCATTACAGAGTTGCTTTAGCTTTTTCTTACTGGTAAACAAAAGGCAATTGGTTGTTTGAGCTAAAAAGTTAGTATTTGTAGTACACACACAACTGCCAAAGGGATAAAATGGTGAAACTTTATAAAAGAACCTTGGCTTAGACTTTGAAGCCATGCTATATAAAAATAAAACCTCACACTGAAATAAGAATTCCTTCACCAAACAATTGCAGTTTGCATAGTATCCAGAATGCTTTCTCATTTATCATTATATATAAATATATATAAAATAATATAAACTTTTATTTATACATTCAGTTTATACATATATATATAAACTAAATATAAAAACTCAGCATCTGGATTCTCAAAGAAACTGCATCGTGCAAAGTCTGCCTCTAATTGCCTTTTTCCTGACCTTCTTCATGATCTCCATTTTTTTGGCCTATGACACAATTTGAAATCAACGTAAACTTTTACTCAATCCTGTAGTATCTGTTTCCTCCTTAGAACACTTAAAAACAAATGTGAAGGAGCATACATTTTAAACACAGGGTGAATGAAGCCAAAACCTGCAGGAGGATCTGCTAGAGTACTGCCTCTTAAATTACAGTGGAATTGAAAGAATACGTTTTTATCAGATTAAAAACTACAGATATTAATTAGAAGCAACAATGTTACATTTCTTCAGATCACTTCAAAGGCAAGAACTGAGCTGCTATAAATCACACCTAGCTGAACTAGCAATGTGGCAGAGCCTCATGTCAACACCACCACCAGGCATAGTGAGGTATGTAATATATTCCTCAGCTACCCTCAAAGTTAAAGCTTATTCCCAGCAAATGAGAGAAACCTGCTGGCTTGGCCTTCACAGCCAAACCCATGAGTGGTATCAGCTGACAGAGGGGATGTAGGAATATACATCACCTGGTAAATCTGCCTAGCTGGTGTCACTAAAAGCAGAGAGAAGGAATGCACCCTCTAGCGAGGGCAGGTAATGAATTGTGGAGGTGTCTGTGCAAATAGGAATTACTAAGAGAGGTAAGGGTAACAAGAGCAGGAGAAAAGGAAATACCTCCTAAAAGCAATCCACTTGAAAAGGATTTAGAAAATAAGGAGAAAAGGTTAGGCTCAACTAGCAACCAAAGCAGGGTCTGAAAGCTGCCTCTGAACCACATATCGTGGTAGCTGCTTTAGCAATGTTTACTAGAAAGTGCTACTAAAAGTAATTTTCAGTTGCTACTTCACATATCTACCCTTAGGAAACAAGTCTTTTTTTGTTTAAACACTGAGAAAAAATGGCTATATTTACAATTAAATACATTTGTACATTTAAAATACATTGTTGTACGTTTAAAATACAGTTCTTTACTGCTAAAGAAAAGTGTTTCCAACTCCTTGGAAGAAATCAAAGGAAACATGAAATTTGGCATAAACAGCACTGCAAGATTATCTATCTTGAAATTGCTGTTGTGCCATGAAAGACATCCAACATGATTAAACTATGTCTCATTACTCATCTTAACCATTAACACTACTCACAGGACCAATAGCATGTATTTATGGATATCAAGCAGACTTTTGGAGGGAAAGAAGTTCATGACTCCAGTTAAAGTAAACATCAACACTTAAAAACTGAATGAAACCACATTTAGTAGATACAGCACTGTGGAACACAGCCAGTGAAAAAATAATAACAACAGCAAGTGCTTCCAAGTATTTCTTCTATGTGTAGTTTAAATATAACTTTTACATTAGGCTTGTGAAGATACTCTTATCTTGGATAATAAATATGCTTTTGCTCAAAGTCTCTCCATGGCTTTTCAAAGTATTACAACTTCACTAATGCAGATTTCAAATCATTCTACCTACAAGAGCTATGAGGTACAGTGCACAGATGTACAAATCTCTTCATCTACAACTGCTCATCTGGAACATAAAGGAAACGCTTCAAGAAGCATTCCTAAATGATCTTGATTGCTCTAAATAGACAAAACCCATATTCCTGTTCACCCCTGTACAGAGAGAGAAATTTTGTATTTTTATTGTGGGGCAATAACGATCAAAACAGATAATACAATTATGTACTTTTTCCCTATTTGCCTTCGCGACCACCAGAAGAAAAATGCAAAAGGATCTCATTTTTAAAAAAAGAGGCCATAAGGATGAAAAGACGAAGTAATATAATCTCAAACATGCATAAAAGAATATTCATACTTGGCCTTTGAAACTGACAACATATTAAGTCTTGACATTACCTTTTTGCCTGGCCTTGGCTATTACTTCAATGTGTTTCATTGCTGCCTTGAGCATCTTCTTCGTTACAACCGTTGGAATGTCCACCTAAAGAATAATTTCGAAATCAAACCAAAACTGTTCTATTGCCCCCCAAAATTTATTACAGACAACCATCAAACAGTAATTTGCTTATATGTTCTGGTTTGAACCATAAAATGAACCATTAAGAAATAATCAAAAATTCTCTAGGTGCGCTTACAGTGTCCTCATTCTTCTGCCAAGGTATATAAAAACACACAGAACTAAATGCCATAAACAACACAGTTAATACATTTATTGCCAACTCATTCCCATTATGATTTTTTCATTGCAATAAATAAAACAAGGCAGTGTGACTTTTGAGTCACAGTAGATGAAGCCCAGCTCCATGGGACGATTTGACCACCAACAAAAGGATCAAGTTAACTATGCTCTGCTTCTAGCACCTGCATGCCTTAACACTCTGCAGTCATGTCCACAAGGACTAAAACCAAAGAGAAACCTTCCTACGTACAGGCAGAAAAAAATGTCACCCCTCATGTGACAGAACCGAAAGAGAATTTGAGTTACACAGTCAAAAGACCATTAGTGCCAAACAAACCATGTGATCATGAGCCAAACAAAAAACATGTATGATTTAATAAAGGACTGTATTAGGGTCCTGCATTTCTATTTTCTTTGGTGGCTACAAAAATGGAAGGAGAACAATTCAGGCACAAATGACTTTGGGTTGCCTTAGCCCTGCTCCAAACAGGCTCTGATCACAGTGCTCATGGCTGTATCCAAACTGGTGCTGAAAACCTCCTGAGTTGAACACAGTCACCTCCTCCAGCACCAGGGTGGCCTCTCCTGTTGAACCTGCTCCACTTTCTTGTAAAGAAGAGCCCAAAACTGGATTAGTATCCTAGATGCCAACCAAAGAGCATCCAGTGAAGGCAGATAATCACTTCCTTGATTTTATCTGCTCCTGTCATTACAGCCCAAGATGCTGCTGGTGTTTTAAGCTGCCACTGATGGCTCATATTCAGCTCACAGCCTACTATGGGCCCAGGTCCTTTGCAGCAAGCACAGCTTCTCCCTGAAGCCAGTCAGTCCCCAGCCTGTACAGTTTCGAGGAATTCTTTATCACCTGCAACAGTTTTCACAGAAATTCATCTAGAAGGTGTTTACACTTTGCATACTCTTTATTTTAAACAAGAGACACCTTAGAGATGCAAAAACATACACCTGTAAGTGTTCAAAATCTAACAACTCCAAACAAGTTTCTTTCCTAATGGAGGAATCCCTCCTTGATACAGCATCTTGCCAGACAAGAAACAGACAATGCAATTGCAAAGGCCACCAGAGCCAAGAGAAAAGTTGGTGGTTTTTTTATTCAATTGTACAAGGAGAATATTGCATATTCCTGCACACTCCCCTATAATATTTGAGGTGCACAGCTATGACCTGACCTGGCCCGCCCCGACAAGCCAGTACAATTGACTGGAGCCGCCTAAAAGTAAGGTCAGCTCCTGTTTACAAGCACAAAAGGACAAGCTTCTGCTTATCAATGGAAAACCCTGTCTTTTGTGCTTCACATTCCAACAGTAAATTCTAGAAATTAAGAGTTTCTTATGGCATATAAGGATAGGGCAGTGTTTCTTCCTGCAGAGGTACTCAAAGAGCACAGACAAAGGACTTGTTATCAACACTGCAGCAGACACTGTGAACTTTTGTCAAAAACGTCAATCAGATGCAAGGTTATCTATAGCACCCCCTACTAAGGCATGGTATAACTCTACCCTTTCCCTTCAAAATCCATAACCAATCCAAAAATGGCCTCAGCAAGGAAAATCCAGATTTGAAATATTTCAGCATACATATTAGAGTTGACTGGCCTGAAGTGCTTCTAACTTAATTCAACAACCATGCTTCAACCTAGGCAGCTTTAAACGGAAAACAAAAGCATTCCTTTCATTAAAGCAATTTGTAATTTTAAGTCTCAATTCAAAAGTAGAATATTGTTTGGCAAAAAAATTATAAAGATATAATCTAAAAAAATGGAAAAAGCCTGTGTTTTCTTACACAATTCTTCCTTAATTTAAACATTTTATCTCTATTAGCTAGAACTATTGCATTCAAGCATTTAATAATAAATCCAAAACAGAGTACAGCTGCTTGGCAAGATATACAACTATTTTATTTTTCAAATGATGATGATGAATTTCTCCTCCGTGTATGCATTTCTGTGATGAACTTTATTTTGTAGGTCTCCTGACAGTGCTTAATACTGGCATATGTCTTGATTGTTTGTTGCACATACTGCCTACCCAGAGAACTGAAGAGACTACTTTAAATCCTCACCATCAAAGGCAGAGATTGTAAATTAGCACTCTACTTCAAGGTGCTGTAAACTCACTTGAGATATCCCAATCAATGGCCCATTACATGATCAATACAGGAGACATGGTCACTTTCTGAGTCAACAATGGATCCATGCACAATGCAACTAACACCAGCAAGTATTACAACTCCAAATTAAATTTTAAGACCTTGGTTTAGATTTTCACTTTGAAGCTTTACTCCACTTTCACACCTCCATACAATGTCTGTGCTACACAGACATTTCCTCATCTTCTCCCGTGTCCATTTTAAAAAGTAACATGCCTGATTTAGAGTAAACAAGAAAGTCATCTGGATTTGATATGTGAGAAGGAGAGAATCGCACTGTTAATAAGTCATGACAGGGTACGTGTACAACTTGTAGCTCAGAAAAAATGCTGTTAGTAAGGAGGGGGGAAAAAGACACATATTTATGGTAGTGGCTCCAACAGAGAGGCCAGCACTGACTAATTCTGGAAATTGAGTTAGCAACACTTTATGCTCAGAACAGCCAAATAGTTAGAAGCAGTTCCTGTGAAACAGGCTTGGAGCACTTTACCAGGAAATAGCTGTGCTGTTAAAAAGAGAGCACGCAGAAAAAAAGGATATGCTAATAGATTAAACACATCAAATAAAAAGTATGTGCTAATAGATTAAACACGGCAAATAAAAACGTTTAACCTTTAGCACTCAAAATGCTCCCGAAGAACTGCATTAATGTAAGAACCACATCTGTTTTAATTCTTACAGTAACCTGGTCACCTAATGACAGTCTATTCTTTATAGACAATGTAAGGGCCTTGTTTGCATTTTAAGAAGACAAGCAAGCAGAAGCTATAACACAGCTCACTATTTCCTGGTAGGTTTTTTTCACTAATTCTCAAAATGGTTTCCACGTGGATTAAGTCAGCAAAAGACAGCTAAAAGATCACAAGGTTTTAATAATGCCTTGCACTGGTGTAATAAATATATCCATTTGCAAGAACTGGGAAAAGGTTTGAGTCACAAGGGACCTTCACATATCACTTATTCCAATCCCCTGCCATGGCAGGGACATCTTTCACTGGAACAGGTTGCTCAAAGCCATATTCAACACAATGCTGAACACTTCAAATGACGAATCTTCAGAGATGGTTTAACACTAGGAAGGGAATAAGTTCCAGAAAGATGGGGCAGAGACCACAAAGAAATAACTTGGATGGTTAGAAACAACCTACAACATAGGGCTGACTTTGGAATCACAATTAAAAAAAATAAAGAACTCACAAGAGATGGATATTAATTAATTCTGATGGAAAACCAAGACTAATACCTTTAAGTCACCTTACCTTGTGAATTCTCCGAACTAAGACAGATGCAAAAAACCGTAGCGTCCCTCTCAGTTCATCCACTGAGGACTCATCATCAGTAATATTTCTGCAGTGTTTCAAAGCATGGCATATGAGAAAACAGAATAAAATAAATTTCTATTAATCCAACCACAATACATTTGGCACTATTAAAAGCATAAGAGCATTCAACAGTGATACTTCAGCTGAATGAACTGAAATGAAAGCTACCAGAGAGTCAGCAGTCTTTTGTCTGAGGAAAATACACAGCATTCCCACAATGTCTCTCCGCACAACAGCTTAAGAAAAATGTCAGGAAATTGTAATGATATACCAATTCCTGCTATCATATACTATCTGCACAATTTTGACTGAGTAAAATCTAACCTAGTTTCTACATATGGAAACACATCCAAACTCAACAGTATAAAGGAAATTGAAATTATTTAAAGTGGCTTCTGCTTGGAAGCAAAGAAGAATTTAAATAGATTTCCAAATCGCTATGTCAAAATATCATCCAAACTTTTAATCCGGCTTGCCAGTTTCCATCCACTGCAATAAAATATGTTCAGTGAAAACTCACAGTAAAAATAATTAAATGTGATTCAGGAAGAAAAATACCTAAATCCATTACTTTTTTGGAAAATTGAATGAAAACAGGAAATACACTAAGTCTGAGATGAAGAAACTGCATCTAAACTGAGTGGAAAAAGATCACAATGCCAGCATACCACAAAATGCAAGCAAAAACCAAAAATCTATCTGTTATTAATATGAACTTCAGAGCATGACTAACATATTGGTAAAACTGAACTATAACAGCTGAATAATGACAAAATAAAGGAAGTTGCATCCAGTTTTAACTAATGATCATATGCAAGAACCATCACACGTTTTGGTGACAAATTAGTGTAGTAAGTAGAAATATTACTTTCATTATAAAAGAACACTACAAGCAAGAACAGGACATTTAAAAATAATTTTTAAAATTATGCATAAAACATTTTATATTATTCACTATCCAACTTTTAAAGCACTTTTAGCCTGGGTTACAGAACATTCAAAGGCATGTTGATGATGAACAATCAGGTAAATATACTAGAGATACCAGTGACCTGAGAGTCAAAGTATGTAACTAATTGCACGAGAAAAGAAAACACCTCAAAGACAGCAGCCTGGCACAAGAAACACAATTATCCTCCAACTGCTAATCACATGCAGATAAGAACACTGTAGGGGAAAGTTTGGTTTAAGATCAGCAGCTGATATTTTATAAGCAATATGGTTAGAAAATACCCACATTGTCAAAGGGATTAGCATTGCCAAGGAGTTAGCAAACCGACTGCATTAAGGTATTACAAGCATTTGACAGACAGGAAGATAAATGAAGTAATTTGGACCAAGAAGTTGTTATTTTATTGACAGTTGGATAACCAGTATCTTGGCTAGCTCAACTTGGACACAACCTTACGCCACATATTCTCACAACAGATTTGCAGAGACATTCTTTTAATCACCAGCAGACTGAAGACTGGCGAAAAAAACATCATGAACCTGTAAAATGTCAAATCTCCAGTGATTCAGGGGAAAGTCCAAATAACCCTCTTGGAAACATTTTAAAAGCTGGCTGTGTTTTCCCAGAACTTTAGGAATATCAACTGTAAACAGTTACAGAGTCTAATGTCTCAAGAGAGATACACCCAACTGCTATTGCACGCAAAGCCTTACGGGATCCACTGATAAATTAAAATCATATACAAATAACAAAGTGATATTTTTCCTCTGTGTGTCAATTATTCTTACAAAACTTGGCTAACTCCTTTCAAAAAGATGTAGAAAATAAGTCACAAGCTAATAAAAATGTACAGCTATGGTTTGTAACTGAACAAAAATTCTAAATTTTTCTTGCATTACTTGCATTTAACAAGAACTTTCATTTAAAATAGAAGCAGCTCCACATGTGAAAAGACTGTGTTTAATCACCATCAAAGAAAAATGTTTTCATAGTAACGTATCACAAAAATGTGGTAATTACTGAATTCTGTCCTAATCTGAGAGAACTGGAGTTGCAGTACCATCAATGACCAAAAATATTTAGTAAGCAAGAGTGACCCATTCAAACTTTAAACTCTATTTAAAATAAGGTCAGTATAAGCAAGATATTATATAGTCTTGCTGTACAGCATAAGCAATAGACTTAGACCTGTGTTTTGTAGCTCTACAAACTTGGCATTACTTACAACTATGTTTGATTCGTCTCATACAGTTGAACAAAAAACTTAATATAACCAGCATGAATACTTTGAAAAATAAAAAACAAAAATGCACATAGGAATAATGACCTATTTCAGTAGAATTCAATGGGTTTTAAGCACTAACCCTCATTCCCCTAAAGTGGTCCAAATTTAGGACCTGCTTAAATTTTAACCTGCTAATAAAAAATTAGAAATTCTTACACCATTTATTAATGAAACAAAGATAAACCAGCTTTTATATGCTTACAGCACTTTTATTTCTAAGCAAAAATTCCATGATTTTATCTTGCAACACACCCTGGAAACATAACACTTCTCTGGCTTCTGACTGAGATACATCCTGGTAACACTAATGTCCAAGACGGCATCAGTTGGCACAGCACATAAAACAAAAAACAAGGTCTTTTAAAAAATAAATAAATAAATAATGAAAAAATAGGTAGCTTCTGTGCAAAATCCATTCACATGAAAGGCAGAGCAGCTAGCCCAAGGAATTATGCCCAAACTTTTCCATGCAAAGGAAGGTAGCCAAGTGTTTTAGCAGCCTATCTGTCAAGTATGAATTGCCTGCTAGTGCTCACCCAGCCACACTGCTAAATAAGGAGAGCGTGGAGCAAAGGCTCTGGGAAGAATTAACCTGAGTTAGGTTTATTTGCTCAGAAAACAAACATGCCCTGGATGCATGAATTCTATTTCTCAAGTGATGTGAGCTCTGCCAACAGTGCAGGTACAACTAGAGTAGGAAAAATCAGAGCTGACATGCTCTACAAGCCAGCTCTCAAACTATGGCACACAGACAAAGTTCAGGTCTCCCTGCACAACCCCTGCTGGAAACACCTTAATGTCAAGACTAAATAGGGTCAGATCTGACATTACTACTGTTAAACTGAAACCAGTAAGCCTTTCAGGACCAAGATGCTTCCTGTAGAATTGCTTGGACATCACAGCACTCACTGTAGATCACTGAACTCCTAGTATTTCAGGTTCACTTGAAACTGAAATTTAATAACCTTCAGGCTGTTAGATTTCATCAGCATGGTGTGAATTTACAGAACTAGCTCAAAATCCAGAGGTGCAGCCATGCAGAACTTAAGACAGGGCAGGAACACCTACACTGCTCAGCAGAGGGCAAGACGGAGCACAATGGAGGCTGGTTGGCTTCATACAAGGTGTATTTTACACTGCATTTCTAACTGTACATTATAGATATAGTGAATTATTATCCCCACCAGATGATGTATTCCAGACTTCCACCACCTTGGGTATCAGAGAGGTAAGTAATTGGTGGAAGCCAAGTTTTCTTGTCAGTCCATAACAAAGACATTAAAGACACTTTCAACCAGCCAAGAAAAAACTGTTTTACAATCATGCAATATAGGAGATGGTTGCCTTACATTTGTTACTTTATCAACAACCCAACAGAATATGCTCTAGTTTTCTGTATTTCAAAATTTAAAATCTCAAGGTTTCCAACTTGCATTCACAACACATGGTGCTAAAGCTCCCTCTGCTGTTTGCATCAGCAGTGAAGTTTTACACTTCAGCATATTCAACACACAAAGTTAGAGATGTGCAGGTATTGGCCACAATCAAAACCCAAAGGGCAAAGAAGTCTCAACAGTAAATTTTGGGTCCCAGAGACAGAAAAAAATCCAAATGACACAGAGTAAAAATAAAAGAAAGCATACTTTTTTTAGGACAAATTGAACCTTCCATTCAATGAAAAAGTCAAATTCAGAATTAAGGCAAGATGTTGTTTTAACACATTAATGCCAGCATTATCAGTTATAATATTTTAATATTTTAATATCAAATATTTTAATATCTTCTTACAAAGTATTGCAAAGCACTATAATATATATATAAAAATACAAGGAAGAAAACCTGAAAAAAAAAAAAAACAAGACAGAAAAAATAATCAGCCATAGTCTTTTCTTTATTCACTATTTAATAGTTATTTACACAGCACTAGTCTATTCAGCACAACATAATCACCAACAGTCTTAAAAGCTGGAAATTTATGAGATGATGTCCAAGAAGTTGGCCATAGGTGTATCTTTTCTTTAAAACCCTGCAAAGTTTGTTGTTTGGTTGTTTTTTTTTTAAGCAATGTGATAGATCAGTATGCTTTTAATCTGGAAGTAAACTTCAAAGGTAGTGACAGGTTGAATTTTCACATAGATTTTCATCAATCTGTATTTAGTTCCAAGTAAGAGTTTTTATGTTCATCTCAAAATGAACATAAAAAAATAGACAATCTAAAAGTGGTTTTAGGATGAAATCCGAATTTCAGAACCACCTCTATTATAACTAAATTATCAAAAGATCTGTTCTACTCTGCTAAGAGACAGTAAAACAATGATTCCTAGCACTCAAAAGGGTCCTTTATCTTTCACTAAGGAAACAGAAATGTTTATTTTCAGGTGTCAACTTCTTAAACAGGTTGATACATATTTATGATATTAAAAATACTAACTTTTAGGTAAAGCTCGTACCTGTACCATGGATAAATAAAGTTTTCCAGCACCAATTCAAGCACCTGTGCAGAACAAAGACAGCCATGTTACAAAATAAACAGTTTACTACAAATCTCTGTTAGAAGAGTTAACATCACAAACACCTTCCAAAACTCATAGGACATCATTTTTACATGATAAAACATAAAAATGTGTAAGTTGTGATCCTGTTGCTAGATCAACCATTTTGCATCGTAATCAGTACTTTGGGCAAGTAACATCAAAGTGATGCTTTCATCAGATATCAACACAAAACATCTGCCACAAGTACTATCAGTAACATGAAGCACAGTGTCACGACCGCTGTCAGGCAAATGCTACAAAAACTGTAATCTTACCTTAAACAGCCCATCCCTAAATTTTCAGATCAGTCCCTGTTCTTTTCTGACGTAGCATGGAGTGTCCCACAGGCACAGTTACATACTACCCTTATACTCACCTCCATCCTTTTACACCCAAACCTCCATCCTCAAGATGGGACAGTCATTCCTGCATGCTCACCACTCTCAAACAAAGTAAAAGAAGAGTCACAAATAGCAATTCCTATGCAAGCCATCCATAACAAGGAAAAGACAGAAGGATGCAGTTTTCTTAAGATTCCTCTTCCTTCAGTATAGCCCCAAGATATCACCCACACTACCTTCTCCCACTGCAACTTATCCCTCAATTTGAATCAGGGTTTTAGAGATCAGTTTATCCCCAACAGCATCAATGCTGATGAGGGGAGTAAGAGAGAATATATGCTGCTATGTGAGGGTGCTCAGCCATGCTCTGCTGAAGGAAAGGTTTTTCAAAGTCGCTGTGTACAAAGAAAAATGTGAAGTCTGTTAGAAAGGAAAGCTGAATGTAACAGCTGATATACAACTGTCATTCATGAGAATAAGTGCTACTCTTCTTACAAGATGTGCTGCTGCACTCATTCACACTGCAAGAATTCAAGACTTACTAAATTTATACTATCTTTAGGGCACTACATGCCTCTGCTCCTCTCATGATTATAAAAGCATACTCAATAAAAAACACACATGGCCTTTTTAATTCTTCTCAACCCTTCAGACCTGAGCAGCTCATGAATACTCTTTTTCTGTCTTCACTAGTAAGAATATCACCTACTCAGATTGGATAAGATACTTTCTCTTTTCTAACTGTTCCACTTCAGTGATTTCCTTTCCCTCTCTCTGAAGAGATGTCTTGCAGCTTGGGATAATATTAGATGTCTGTGTTATGGACCACACAAAGTCATCAGTGTCTTTTCTCTTACCCTTATGTGCTACAGCAGTAATAGATCTCACAAGTGTAATACCATCATGTGTTAATGATGGATGGGTAAACTAAATGTTTTATCATGTTGTCGTGTGACATCCCCACCCCCCATCTCATATTTCCATTTATAAGCAGGTGGAAGGGTAAGGGAAATGACAACGGATGCTTCAATTCCCAGTCTAGAAGAAATTAAGAAATCCCAAGGAACCTTCTATGGAAGTCAATCTTCAGACAATAGAAAGGAGACCTCATCCAGCTCCAGTCAGCAATCACAGGCCATTGGCCTTGAAAGCAGTATATTAAACTACTTAAACCAATTTCCCTGATGCCTTCCACAGCACTGCCACTACATGAGCCACAATTTACTCCACAGAAATCTCAGTCTCACAGGTATGGTGACACTACTTTTCTTCATGCAGAGTTTCTAACAAAATAAACCTCTTTCAAGGCTCAAAGTGCACTCTTCAGAAGAAATGTGCTACAGAAAGCTTGCAAAAAATCAATCTGTCTATTAAAGGAGCCCTTTTCCTTCTTCCTCCACTTTTCCTCTGTGCTTCCCCATCAGGAGCAACAGCAGCAGAGCATCTTCTGTTTGGAGTGGAAAGCGCACTTGCAGAGCCTTCAAGCCCAAAACAGTGCATTCAAAGGTATACAATGAACTCCTCTTGAAACAGCTTTCTTCATTTATGACTACTATTTTTGAACTGAGAGCCTGTCTATCAAGCTTTCCATAAATGTGCCACTAAAAATTCAGTTCATTAGATGCTAACATAACTTATTGGCCCTCTCTTCCTCTACAGTCCTATAGTGGCGTCTGAAGGCACTTGAAGAATTGGTTCCAGCAGAGAGAGATCTGATCCTTACTGCTGCCTGAGCAAAACACAGTTCTGAGATTCATCTTCCCACGGTTATTAAATAAGCAAGGAAAGTAAAAAAAGGTGCAAAACCTGATGACCCTTCCCACTCAAAAGTGGAAGACAAAGTCTCCTTCAGATTCATCCAATGTTGTAGTAACTGAGCCCCAGCTGAACCATTTTACAGACTTGCCAGTGTTTCTCTTCCACAGCCACACTGTAAGTGCAAGCTTTATGGTACTGCTTCCATGGAACACTGCAGACAATCCCACCAGGCAAAGACACAGAGACAGCACGCACAGAGACAGACAACTAACTCAAAATACACTTTTCACTGGAGTCCGTTTATTGCTGGTCAAGGTATCAGAAGGGAAGAGACGTTCTACTAGGACTCAGGTTACCTATATGGCCCTAATAAAACATGTGTGGGCACAGAAAGCAGCCCCTACTTGCAAATTAATTAAACACATGGCATGGCAGAGGCAGTTAAGTATGATGCTCCATTCCACCAAGGTGTTGAACAGAAGTTAAAGCAGAGCTGCTGTGTGAAATCATCCCTACTGCAAAACTGGAAGTGCTCAAGAAGTAATAAACCATTGACTGCCACTCACTGGATTTCAAGGCATGTAGTCCATACTGGTTTTCCTTCAACCCTATCAGCATTCCAGACTGTATCAGTGCAATTGTGCTTGACAGAAAAAAATTGGCCACATCATCCACTGCACTTTCATGAAGCACTGGGGAAGCAGGACATGTGTACCCACTTCCATTCTATCAAGAACGAAAATATTATTCAGGCTCAATTGCTCACACTTCACACACGCCAATGAAGGAGATGGGACACCTAAAAAATGACAGCTAATGATAAGCCATTTCCTTGTCTATAAAGTATTATCCTCCAGTTTTAAATACAAATGATGAGTCATTTCATTTAAAGCCTACCTATTTTTCAAGCATTTTGCGTGGGCAGCTTGGAATTGGAAAAAGATTACAAGTGTAAAACCAAATACAGCAGGTAGCACTATAAGGAGCAGCTGAATTAAAAAAAAAAAAAAACCAAATTATTTTCTAGCATGCACTACAACACTGCAAGCTAGTCAGTCTTTGCTGCTGAGACAAGCTTTTTGGGGACTGCCACACAACTGACCCCAATTGTCAGGAGGAGGAACTGTGCAGACGAATGATGCTGAATCAGTAGCAGGTCAGAACTACCAGGCCCTATCAGAACAGAAAGGAGCAAGGATTTGATACATAAACAATTATAAAGCCTTAAAAGACAGCACAACCTGACAGCTGAGGCCACTTTCTGGTGGTAGAACACGCCATTCCAATAAGAAAGCATACACTCCATTATGCTACTGCAAGAGTTCAGGACTTGCAAAGAGCACATTCAGGCAACAACTGATTTCTTGTCAGGCATTTGTCTATTTCTTGCTTTTAGAAAACAAACAAAAAAAAAAAAAACTTCTAGTTCCATAATTGAGTCAAAAACCTGAGAAGAATTAAATGAGATCAAAAGACAGCAGCACCTTGATCCAGTGAGACTTTTTCACCATGCTGATAAAGAGTAGCTGAGCAGCTTTCCACAGATTTGACTTGCAACCGTCCCTCACAGAGCAAAAATGAGATTGTAGAGAAAAAGATGAATTCATTACCAGAACAACAGGATTAAATTCTCTTTTATACAATCTATAGCACCTGGATTATACACAATGTAAAACTGACCAACTGATATCATGTCCTAATTCAAAAAGAAAGAAAACATTGAAGAAACGAGCATAATGCAAAATGGATTAGAAACTGGAAACAAAATTATACTTAGGTCACTGCATTATTTTTGTGCAGGATGCAGCCCAAATTATAAAATATTGATGGATACATGGTTGAGACAGTTTAGCATTCAATTATAACAAACATAAACTTGGGGGGAAGAATGTCCAGGCACAGGTTTTGTTATTCTTCTAAACTACACACAGCAGCTGAATAGACTAAAACAAGGCTGCAAATGATTAAGAATCTGCAAAGTGAGACAAACTATCATCACAACCCAAGACAGAAAAATCCATACTTGTGAGGAAAACTTGGATTTCTTCTGATTTGAGTGTGTATTAAATTATTCTGAAAGCACTTGAAAAACACAAGCTTGAAGGCTATGCACCTGGCTCAAATTAGAAACATTTGGAAATGGGGATATTGCCAAAATTCTTCAAGCTGCAAAAAAATAACTAGAAAAATAAAAACATAATAAAAAATTCCAAAATTATTCAAAGTATTTGAAGAAACTGCTTTTTAGAAACAGACTGCACTCTGCACTCCTTTAGAATCTAATTAACCTTATTCAATTCACACTGTATCAGCTTCTCTCTAATGTATGACTAACCCACAAAAGAAAATAAGAGCAGTCTCTCCTTCCAACCTGAAGCAGGCTATCCAATTCCAGACCAGCATTACATGCTGCATCCTCAGAACAGGTGGTGAAGAGGAATATGGTGTGGGCAGAACTCCTTGCTACCCTTTTAACCAGTAGAGAAGAGCTGCAGTGAGGAACCATGCAATGAGATTTCTCATCCCAAACAGTATCTGTCCAACACAGGTGAAAAAGGTAACTCACACTACTTGTTTGGGCTAACTGAGGAGGGTGACCATGGCTCGATGCCCTGGGAAGGTCCAGAACCCAGGCCTGGCTCTTCCCTCCAGGTAAGCATACAAAGGAGGTAAAGGAATGAGAAGCATGGCCATGGATACACTTGACCCACACCTGCAGTGCTAAATACAGCAAGGCCTGGGACGTGCCACTGAAGTGAAAAGTAACAGCAAAGAAAAGGCCACTATTTCGGTAAAAGCAGAACTACAGCAATCACACAGAAAATGCCAAGAGATAACTGTGGTATCTACTCATATCACTTGCAAAGAGATACTACAAAGAATGTTTTTAGCATCAAATTCCCATTTAAGCCAAACAAGAAAATTTCCAGTTTTTCAGCATCTACAACATCCTTGGTTAGACTGCCCCAGCTATTTGGTACCACAAATCCTAAAAATATTAAATGCACAGAAGGATTTATTTTACATTCTATTATTAAAGCAAGAGTCTATTGAAATTCTATTCAGCAATATTGTAATTTTAATACAGTTAAACTTATTTTAAAAATAAATTAAGTAACTTTAAAAGAATAAATGTTTATTTCTGAAATCACAGAAGAAGTTACTTTATTCAACTAGAGGAAGTCAACAAGCTGTTACCTGTTCTTTTTAAAAAGCATTTCTCAACCGTCCATGCCTTCCATAATGTTTTCATTCTCCTCCCACTCTTTCAGTGGGCCATGCTTGGGACAATGTCTCTCAGAGCTGAACTGAAGTGTCAGCTTATACCACAGACACACATGGCTCTGACTTCACACACCATGCTGCTAATTGCAAGAACTGACACACAAAAACTGACTCACTTCTGCCATGCCAGTTGTTCATCCTCCTACCACAGAATTCCGAAGTTGGAATTCTAAATAAATGGATATTAACCTACATATGTGCTTGTGTATTTTCCTAGCTTCAAAAAACACAAAGCTTATCTGTTTAGCTCCATATACATTTCTTCAATTACTAATCAAGGAAATAAACAAAAAACCAAGCCCAACAAAAAGCTGCTCCTCAAACAGCTCTTTTTTTAAAGAGATTAGAACAAAACAAAATTTCTGATTTACAGTCTTACTACAAAAGATACATATGCTGTTCTTCTTTGAGTAAATTCAGCAATTTCTTTTTAAAGACAGGTTTTGTTACAGCTTTATCTGATGACTTTAAATAGATTCATGGAATGGTTTGGGTTGGAAGGGACCTGAAAGATCATCCAGTTCCCACCCCCTGCCATGGGCAGAGACACCTTCCACTTGGCCAGGTTGCTCCATCCCGCCTGGCCTCAAACACTTCCAGGGACAGGGCAACCAAAAGTTCTCTAGGCAACCTGTTCCAGCACCTCACCATGCTCACAGTAAAGAATTTCTTCTTAATATCTAATCTAAACCTACTCTGTCAGTTTGAATCCATTCCCCCATGCTCTTGTAATTTTTTCCATCTTTCTTGTAGGCTCCCTACCATCAAATTCTCATCTTCATTACAGAACTTTTGTAATTGGATCAAATCACCTTTCACCCTCAACTCCAAGAAACTAAGCAGGCTGAAATCCTTCATTTTTATGACTCAGACATCTCAATTTTAACTGGAAAAATTATTCAATTTTTCCATTATTCTTCTCAATTTACGCAGACGTGTTCTAGGTGCACTGCTACACAAGCAGTCCATGTTTAAAAGCAGGCCATCTTGGCTCCCTGCTCCCAGCAAACACTCCTTTGACTTGACTTTTACTTGAACAAGTTAAAATACCTGCAAGGTACATCTGAACCATCTAGTGAACCAGAAGCAAAAGGTTTCAAAGACACGTAATAAAAACCCACAAAATTTTAATGTACTGAAGAAACAATGCACCAATTACCTCTGAAAGTGATGCATCAACCTTGGAAGGCACTTTCAGATCCAGCCACGGCTGATAGTTTTCCAGAAGCAAAGTAGGTCTGTAGGAGAGCATGGAGAAGTTTATGTAACAATGTGCAATTGACAGGTTCCTACCGTGATGTGTCAAAGGGCAGCAGCACCAAGCTTAGGAGTGCCACGTATGTAATTTACCTGTGCCTCTTGCATTTGACCTTGCCACACACAGCGCAACTGTGACCACGGGGAAACAGCTCCGGCAATTCCAACTGCTAAGAGATTTGGACAAGCTTACATTCTCCAAAATGATGACTCTATTAATATAGCGAAACATTTGTACATTTCCTTTCATAGCATACTATTACAGAGAACTGAATAAAGACAAACTTATTCTTCCAGCAGGAAAACAAGATAACAAAGCATAGCATGAGAAACAACTGAATCTCAAAAGAAAAATCGCTTCCACTGAAACAAAGTGAGAGGACACAGATATTCCTTCAAATCTCCGCTCACCTCCCTGTACATTAATCAGTCTAGTAACAGACAAGATGGTTTCTCTGCCTTACTCATAGCCTTGAACTATTGCAACTATACCCTTTTAGCCCTATGAAATTCTAAATTGAATTAAGTTAGAAAAGAGCAATTTGCTTTGGGAATATTTTTCTTTTTGAAGTGCAGTACTGCTTAGAGAATTTTGATTACAGTGAGCAAAGACTCACCACTGGCCTGCCAAAAGGAGAGCATCTTTAGAAAAGAAAAAGCCCCCTTAAAGGAGCAAACAACAATACAGTTTCTCCACCGCCTGCGACTGAAATACTCAAAATGTACAATGAGAGGCAGGAAGCAACATCCTTGGACACCCCAACAACCGGCCTCGCAGCCATACGTGGATTTGACGGGACCATGCAGAAACACGCGAAGAATTCAAGTAACCATCATCTATTTGCCACAAAACACCTGTCAGCAGGAGTGTGTGAGCTGTACTGACGCACAATATTTCTGAAAGCAGCTAGGCTTAGACAATAATTGCTACTCCATATAGATTCTTATCGTATTTTTAAAAAGCACAAGACTCTTCGCAAGCATATTTACCTTGGGTTTATATTTTATTGTGAACAGAAAATTGGGCAGGAGGGAGTCCGGTCCCAAGGAACAGTAGAAGGTGACGACCCCAGCCACGAAGGACCAGAAGACCATCAGAACATGAAGATACCTTACAGACAAACAGGAAGGAAAAGCCGCTGCGTGAGAAGGCGCAGCGCCGCCCGCGCCCGGCTCCCCGCCCGCCCGCTTACCGGTTCAGGAGGAGGGTGGCGGTGCCCAGCCCCAGGAGGAGGCAGCAGGAGAGCGGGTACTGCCGGCAGGTCTCCCGCAGCCCCTCGGCGCCCCGCAGCCGCCGCAGCAGCCGCCGCCCGGCCGCCCGCACGCCCCCCATGGCGGCCGCTGCCCGCGCCGGCCGGGCCGGAGGCGGGGCCGCTTCCGCTGCCGGCGCCCGCTGATGGCGGCGAGGCCGCGACGGGCCCGCCTCAGGGGCCGCCGGGGCGGGGACGGCGGCGGGGGAGGAGCGGTGCCCGCGGAGCCGGGAACGGCGTCCCTGCAGCCCTGCCGTGGCATTTGCAGCTGCGCCGTGTCACGTAGCGTGCTACGCACTGCAAATAGAAGGGCTCTGATGACAGCAAGCTTACCTCGTTATAAATACTTGGGTTCAGGACAACAAGGGGTACCCAGCGCCAAGCGGCCAAAAAGTGCTACGTCTGATTAAATGCTCTATATTTGGATGATGACTGAACTAAATCATTCAGTGACTGGAACACTAAAACCCTATAAACACTCAAAGCTTCATATATCGGCTGTAAAGAAAAGGAACAGGGTAGGAAATGTAGTAAGATCCCGCCTTAACATCTGTAAGTATACAAGAGTAAGACATTGAAAACAGAGGAATTATAGAATGTAGTTTATTGCTAGCGAGAAGAATTTAAAGCCAACTTCACACGAATAACACCTTCAGTTACAGTGTCAGCCACAAGCTTTCAAACCACTCGAGTGCTTTCAGCAGCTCTGTAGTTACGAAGCCTTATGAAACTCAACGCTCTGCTAATAAGACACGGCTGCTTGTGGGTGTATCAGTTCAATGGGCAAAATGGAACAACTTCTGGGAGCTCGTACCCATAAAGGGGATTCTAAGTGCAAGTATGAAGGAAACCTGCTCAGAAAGAGATGCCCGCTTTTAGTTGTTTTGAGAAGTTGCTGTTGCCTTGTGTGTCCATTCGCATGAGCCCGGCGCAGGCACATTGGGCACACTGAAAAAGTGAGGGCACATGAAATACTGAAATATATCTGTTCAGATGAGCCATGTTTACAAATCTTCACTGAGATCCTCTGCAACTACGCTGTTAAGAAAATACCGGTATTTGGAGGGTGAGTCAGCATCTAGAAATCGAAATCCGAAAACAGCTCTCAGAATCTTTGCTCGGATGCTTTGTCAGTTTATGCAACACTTCCCTTGACCTCTCGAGTAGGTGAAACGCTGCAGCTCGACTTCAGTATGTTGACCTTTCTCAGAGTGCTTGGCAAAAGCCCAGGGTCAGCTTGAATTTCTTTAAGAGTCTCTGTGCAGTATTATTTCATGTCAGTCCACATTTTCTAGAAGAAAAAACCAAGGTGCATTCACATAGCAAATCTCCGTACAGCCTATTCAGAGGAAATCAATTTTCCTAAGATGCATTTTTTTGTTATCAGCTTACTTTATCCTCAGCTTTACTGCTGGTGATTTTTAGTCACTTATCTTGAAATGCTTTTAATAAGGAGTAACTTCTAAAAATCTGTAATTCTTACAATATTTCATGAGGACGCCACAGCATAGCATATCTGTAACACAGGAAGTGACTTGCACAGCGAACCAACTTAAGTCAAACTTCTGCTTCCATTTGCATTCTCTCCTTCAGGTAAAGTTTCTTCAGTTTATAGCTTCATTGTTCAGAATTGTGTTTATTTACTGTAAAGTTGCCACATTCACATCTGGCACTAATTGTACCTCATTATCTTAGAAACTGTGCAATTTCCTTCACAGACTTTACATCTGCTGGGCAGACACAACAAACTGCTTTATCCCATCCTGCTCTACTGGAGACAGCAGTGTTGGCATTGCCCATTACCCTCTGTCACTACAGACAGGCCCCTAGATTGTTCTGGTACACTAGACTAAGCAGATGTTTGTTTTTCAACAAAATAAAACTATAGAAGAACAAAAGGGAACTGCTGACAACATCAAGCTTTTCAAAATTCTTTGAGAAATAAGAACTTTATCCATTCCCTGGAAACAGCAAGATTTGAATAGCAAGGCTCTGAAGTAATGTGGTCAGGATTGGGTTATTCTGGACAGATTTTATTTTCGTATTTAAAATGTAAAAGGATCTTTCACTGATCATACAAGTCATCTTGTGGAGTCAGTTCTCCCTGGTTTGGGGTTTAGGCTATGTTTTCTTTGATGGCTTGGCTATTCTAGCATTTAAGAAGTATATTAGAGCACATTTTCAACAACCTGAAATATAAAATTTCAATTCTTGGCTAAGTAACATCAGTTATTAGGCTGAGATTGTATTTATCAAAGTGCTTCTACTTTTACCTTAAAAATGCTTTTTTAAAATAAGCCAGACAGTGAACTCTAATAAACAGATTCTCACCAGTTAATTGCATTTAATTTATTCTGCAAGTCTGCTTTTGCTCTTTTCAAGGCCTTACATAGTTCTCTCTTTCAAGGATACAGTTGTCAAGGCTAATATACAATATCTAATCCTTCATATTTACTCAAAAATAATGATTGTTATAATTATAATTATTCCTCACAAGTCCTGTTCATTTTGTGGGCCCTTTCCAAGAAGCTTAAAAAGAAGGCTTCATATTAACCTTTAACTACAATCATTTAGCAGAAAACTCTAGAGAACATTTATTTTTAATATTCAGCAAATAGCTAAGCTTAAGTAAAGAAGTGAAACTGAAGTTGGCCTGTCAGATCCCAAGAAAGGCAAGCATTAGTAGGCTCTTTGTACTTGACTTTTTCAAATTCAAAACTTAAAGAATATCCACCAACAGTTATTGGTTTCCACCTGAGATGATCCAGGTGTAAGCAACAAATGTAAGGTGAAAACTGTCCTTTAGCAGTACTTTCTGGGCTTTAAAAGAGCACTGAAACTCCAGGGAAGGGACAGCTGACCATTTGCTGCACATTTCTGGTTTGGGTAGAACTAGCACTTTGAAAAGGCAAAATTAGCTTTATTGTTATAAATACAGTTATATTCATTTGTCTGTTAATGAGTTAACAAACTGTTCATAGTGTAGATTTATGGCATTTGGAAGTCATATCCAATATCCACACCGACCCAGGCTTGCCAGCTGTATGGAAATGTGTGCTGCCTGTAGTTGTAGGTCTTGTATTTGCTTCCTGGATCACATGCTGACCCTCAGTATGACCACATTAAAGCAAACTGGATGAGAAAGTGATAACCTGGGCCCAGAAGCACCTGCTCAATACAGCAACAGGGACTTTGGGCTCCTGGATAAAATCCCTCACAGGTTTTCTTCTAGACAAATGGGAGAATTCAGCTGCTGCAGTAAGGAGCAAAATGGCAGGTGGGAGGGAGAAATGGTTTAAGATGTGTGAAACATTTTGTAAAAGATCACTGGTCTCCACGCTTGCAGGGAATGACAGAGACTTACAAGTTGTGTTGTTTGTTTAGAAGCAGATCTAGAAAGCAATTAAAATTAAGGGGAAAGGCTAAGAAGTTTCAATTATAACACACCACTCAAAATTAATATTTTTTTTTAACAGAATGTAAAATACAGTTCTGTTAGAAAACCTGAAATTACTTACTAAGCTGTGTTTAGGACTAAAAATACCAGTCAGAATAAAGACTTGCAGTGCAAAAACAAGAAAGACAAGGAGACTGGAACAATGCTCTGCAAACCAGGGGGGTGCTGAGGAGCACTGAGTGTGTTGGAATTTCACTGGGACAAGGTCCACTGGGAAGAACAAAGAAAGCCAAAACAAAAAACAGGCAATGTACTAGAGTCAGTTTTGCCTTGAAGAACTTGTAACTCTCAAGGAGAAAGTAAAAAGATTCAGAGACAGACTGGTGTATAGAGTGGTTTTCTTCAACTTGTTAACATAGAAAGGAATTCTATGAAGAAATTCTATCACAGACAAGACACTGGAGAGAATTTAGATATTAGAGATGAAAATAATTTCTTTGGTTGCAAACTACTATTTATGGGACATTAAAAAAAATAGATCAATAAGTTGCAAGGTGTAGAAATTGACTACAACACAATAAGAAATAGAGGCCTGCAGGAATATGTGCAAAAAAGAAGAGAACTAAATGTATACAGGTAACACTGGAAAATTGTTAAAATAAATTATAATTACGATTTATGGTGACATTTGGCAAAGTTGTACTCCCTAGAAATTTTATCTTCATTCACCTGAGCAAAAAAAACAGGTTTTTGGATATGCAACTTAAGTAAAGTTGGTAAATTGGTTGTATGTGCAAAGGAAAGATCTGGCAAACCTAAATTCTTTGCAAAATGTAGGCTGATCAGGGAGGAATGAGGGAATGTCAAGATGGATGTTAGGAATTTGTAAGAAAATGCTTGTGAAAGAACTAAGGAGCTGTACTCATGCAAACCGTTAAAACAATGCCTGAGCACATATCTGAGAGCTCAGTCAAAATGAAAATTGATCTGTTGACTTACTGTGGGGATAAAGAAAAGCTTGCCCTGGACACAAACTGTGAAAATATCTATGTCAGGTCCTGAAGGGAATTCCTGCTTAACAGCCATGGTCAGTGGGGAAAATTTTCAAGTAGGGAGTTCAAGGATGAACTTGAGCCAGAATCCCTTGTTTTCAGCTGAATTAAAAAGCATCAAGATAATCCTGTTAGATGATGTGTTTCTGGTAAATAATTACAAACTGTTGCAGCACCTACACCTCAGAACTATGGTGAGACCTGAAGAATTTAAAGCTAGTTAGGTTTTTCATCATAGATACACACTGGACTCATGGAACAACTGTGTTGGATCAGCAAAAGTTCAGCTGGGTGAACATCCTGTTGATAATGGCTATCAGGGGATACATACCTAGGAAAAAGCTGTAAAAGCATGGCAAGAATATAATAATAAGTTCCTGGAACTCTGATTCATAGTCTTGGGGATATCCTGAGAGAGAATTTATTTCCTAAGTTTCAAGTTGCTTTTGAAGAATGAGAAACTTTAACATCCATAAGAATCATGCAAGGAGTTCCACCCCTTGCACTTGTGTGAGTGAAGATACAGCTCTCCAAACATTCATGTGTATATTAGAGATGGTGAAAAATCATTCCCTACTCAGCACAATTGCTGCTTATCATTTTACCAAAGTGCTTTGGTCACCTGAGAAAACTGTCTTTTCTAAAATTAAGATTCCTGCTCCAGTGACTTGTCCTTTACATAAGAACACTTTTGTACCTTTTATCATCTTTGTTCTCCTTTTCCTTTTCCAATTTTATTATCTCCTCTGTTGTGTAGCAGTGAGTAGGGACAGGCTGCAACATAAGGAACAAAACTGCTAAGAAAATAGCATTCAAAATTATTTTTATTAGACCTAGTGCCTTCTTAAATAGTTTGATTTTTTTGCCCTGCTTCTAGAGTATTTTAACGTATTTGTCAGTGAAGATTTATGATCCTTTTTTCTCATTTGGATACAACTCTCATTTCTGATGGATTCATTTTTTCCCCCTTAAAAGAAAAACAGTGAAAAAAATCCCAACCTAAAGCCTTCACATACTCAGGAGATTCTAATCAACAGGCAGAAGGCATTAAAAGTGGAAAAAAGACTAACTGTAACTACAGGTTGCTGCTGTAAGGCAGCTAGTATCCAAGAAAGCTTTCTGTGGATACTTAACATGACCATGTAAACCCAGACCCAGTGATGAGATCTGCAAGATCAGGCTTCTTGTGGTGACTGGTGAGCTGGTATCCTGGAGCCCACTGCTTTTAGCTTCTGTGGACACAGCAACAAATTCCTAGAGTGTTTTTGTCAGGTCAGAATTCCACAGAGATATTTTTAGTTCAAGCAACCAGTTTCTCTGACAACATGAAGAATGTAAAAGCAGCATAGGTTAAAAGTTAAACAACATAAATTGTCACTTTGCAAAGGTTATTTTGCTTACGTGCTTACATCTTTCATCAGACACTTCATAGGAACTGTTACAGAGCCAGTTTTATAACCAGGATATTGTTTTGTTTACCATTTGTTGGCTGAGGACACATGGAATCAATCTGGTATTTTCTTCCTTTTAAATGACATATGGGAAAAACTGAAGTATTTACAAAGTGGTTAAAGAGAACATCACATAAATGTTACATTTCCCTAGCAAGAATATTGAATATATGACAAAAAGCAAAAAAAATCTGATTCTGTGCAAACAGGCATGATGCACAAGGTGATACTACAAGAGCCCCTGGACAGAGGGCTGTTCCTCCTCATATTTATGGATAAGTCCTAAGGCTTTTTGGAAACAGCTTTTTGGAGCGCATGGACAGCTTGCCCATATCTTACATATTGTGTAGTATACCTGGAGCATACAGCTCTGTGGTAGAGCTCCACTGCAAGAGGAATATGATTGTTTTAATGAGAGTTTGAGAAGTGGATCTCAGTACCATGCCTTCTGCAAGGCCAGGCTTCCTTACACTCATAATTGATCAATCCTTACAGCTGATCAAAGCTGTCTATCAAAGAGGTACCTAAGTTCCTGGAGGTATCCCAAGCTTTTTTTGCCATCCAATATGCTGGTATATCTAATAGAAAAAAAGGCATATATTATTACATAGCACTTCCCCTCTAGCACTGGCATTAATAGTGCTTCTGCAGAAGCAGATGGTCCCTCTGTGGGTCTGCCAGCAGACAAGGAAAAGGCACAAACTGAAATCAAGAAGCAAGGACTATTTGAAAAGCTTTGGTGAGCACTGCAAAACTCCAGTGAAGTTTTGCTTTGCTTTTTATTTTGTTTTATTTAAGTAAACTAGCATTCTAGCTAGGAAAGGATTGGAGTTAATAAGGTCTGATACCATGTAGGGAACTATTATTACCACTCAGTATTTTTCTGAAACTCAATAAATTGATTTGTGACTGAATTACTTGCTACTATATAAGCTACCTAGCTTACCTTTGTACAAAAGAATCACAAAACAAACTGCCTAAAACACCAGGCAGTAAGTTTTTCCTCTTTCATAGAAACATATTTTAAAGTATATATTAATAAAGGAACATTTTAATATGAAAATCAGTTTACTATCCTTTCTATCAAACTTTAAGGAATAACACTTTCTTCCCCTTAAGACACTGTGAATCTTCCAGTCCAGTCTCAAGTTTGGATGTTCTCTGTAGGTCGTTTCTAGTATTTTCACCACCACCACCACCTCAGAACCTGCACGTGAAGACTGAGGTCTTTGGGATTTCAAGAGATGCTTAAACATAGCTCCTAATGCAACACAGAGAACTTGGATGCTGTAGGTAGACCTCAAGTTGGGGTCACTGCAGTTCAGATGCAAGAGGGAAGGTTTTTTTTTTTCCTGAAGAAAGTAGATTTGCTTCAGAAGATAATCAAAACAGAAAGGATTATCTAATATCATCCAGGTTCCTAGCAGACCATATAATGAGGGTGAGTAGAAAATTCTCCACTTACCACCATTCAGCTTAGATGCAGTAAATTGTACATTAAGTACTAAGCTGTAACTGTAGAGTGGTGTTTTGTCCACATCCAGTGTGTTTCTGGGATAGATTATGATCAAGAAACTTGGGAGTACCAGCCAGTCTCAAATTCTGGAAAGCGCATGTGTCTGATGTGTTCCTGGACCACTGCCCAGCTGTGTGCTCCCCTCTCCATTTTCCCCTTAGCTGTTAGGGCTGCAGAAGTAAAGCTACCCATGCAGTAATGACTAACTCTCCTTCCCCAAAGCCCAAGAGCAAAAAGAACAGAGAAAGGACCAAACTGAAATCATGTATTATATCTGGAGGGGCAGCCTTGACAGTGAGAAGACATGAATTTAGTACATTTAGTCCAAGGTGTCTTAGTTCAAAGCTGCTCACCTGAGTTTCACCAAGAACTCAGACCAGGCACCTATCTCTGCAAGTTCCTAATTTCACATTACTTCTACCTTCAGGCACATGCCCTTTTCCCAGTTTTCAGAGATACGGCTCACCATGCTCACGCCTGCAGACAAAGTGACTTTTCCTGACTAAAAGCTCTCTATGAAAACAATCCTGTATATTCTCAGCACTAATGAACAACATACATTTATCCTCTTTTAACATTGATCCTCTTTTAACTCAGGAAGTAGAGACCGTGCTGGCAAACAACTTCCAAGTGTATTCTCCCCTATCACATTTCTTCTTCAGCCTCCTCCTACCTTCTGATGTGATACACGCTTAGCTTTAGAAAAGAAATTCCTTTTGTTCATTAAGGAAGTGTAATTCCTTGAACTAAGACATGAAGCCTAGACTCAAGGAAACAGAACATCTTCAAACAAAGTTCAGCAACCTCATACTGGTTCTTAAGTCTTCATCTCTTGGGGTCCCAGAGATATGCTTCCAAGCACATACTGTTAATTTTAAGCACTTTCATTTCTGAGCAGCAGCCACTTTCAGGGTAGAATTCACCTATATTTGGGTTCCTTGCACTACCAAGTCTTTAATGAAATAATTATCAGCCACTTCTCCCTCGCAGGATGCTGAGCTTGTATCGCACTTTTCAAGAACAAATGTGACTCTGTACAAGGCACAGGTATACTTGGGAGCTCTTTGGGCCCATCCTAAACTTGAACACTGCAGAGGCTGCTGAATTGGCATTGATTCACCCCAGCTTTACAAGTGAAACACCTATTCTCACTTTGTGCCCTACATTGAGACATTCAAATCAAGACTTCAAATGCAAACTTTGCTAGGAACTTGGCATTTCCTCAAGCATCACTCAATTATGAGGCATCATCAGACCTTATTAAAAGCGTTTCTCAACTACCCTACTTTTACCCACCCTCTAAGGGATTATTAAGAGCAGTGAATGGTAAATGTGTTATACCATTGAAAGGAGATGGAAGAACTCCTTACCTACGTGGGGAAGGTCTGCCTTTGGAATATGTGTATCAGATATTCAAGGCTGGCTCTTACTTCCCTCAAGACAAGGCCATTAGTTCATCACTTCCAAGCAACAATTTTACAAATACCAGCTCTAGGACATCACTCACTTCTCTGAAGAGGACATTTGAAATAGCAGCATTAGGCATAGTAACAGTGATTTTTTTCCACAGTTTTTCTATTTTGCTGTGTTTAAAACCTCCTCTCTTACAGAGATACAATTTTCTTTTGAAATATGTGTCAAGATAAAGTGGCCCTGATGATTATAACAGCCAGGACTGGATATTCTTACCTTCTGACATATAATCCAAGGGCCCTGTCTGCTTTTGACCTGGTGTTTCCATCTGGCCAAGATCCATCACCTGACATTCCCCAGCTGTGGCTGCTACATGGTACCTGGCTAGAGTGTACCTACCTTCCACAGGAAAAGGACAGACAGGTTAGAGGCAGGGAAGATTCTACAAAGCTGTAACATAGCTAAATGAACTTGTTGTAATTTGTGGTTTGCCAGGTTATTTGCCTATTTTTATTTTAATCCTAGATTAGAAACTTGCCAGTAATGTAGTTCAGGCAGATTTGATGGCTGTGTTTTGCCCACAGGGGGAGGACTTTTTCAAACTGTTTCATTTCTTTCCCTTTTCTCAGGAAGAAAATAATATGCTTTCTTAAGAGCTTTCCAAAATGGGGAATTGATGATGATTGTGATGATGTGACCAGTCCTAGGCCAACCAGTTAAATACAAGGCAAACCCCTTGGTATTCCTCTGAGGAGGAACTCCCCGGATGTCAGCATTGCTTGAGAAAGAACAGAAGTATTTACAGAAGACCCTGCAAGTTTTTCTTTTCAGAGACACTTTTTGCCCTTCCAGATGTCTAAGTCATGACATGTCTGCTCTTTCTTAACATGAACATTAACCACAATTTTAGTTCATTTGCAAAACTTGAGATCTCTCTACATTACTTTTACCATGTAGCAGAAATGCAGAAATTCCAAGATTATCACATTAATCTCGCCTGCCCCATATCTAAGAATTCCAACACCTCTTCCTAAACATCTTTCAGGGTCAGAGGATATGGGTATGGAGGGGGGATGTTTGTGTTTTGTTTTCTGTGGGTTAGTTGTGTCTCCACCCCACCCACCCCCCAGTAGTATATGCATTTTTGCTAACTACAGGTATTCTAAGATTGGCCCTCCTGTTAAACAGGTTCAGTCTTTCTCAACAGAGTCAAAAAAATATATTGATTCTAAAATGCAAGCTTTCGTTATGGGGTCTAACTACAGCCAGCCATCTGAACTTAAAACCAGAATTGCTAAGTTATTCTATCTTGAACTGCATTAAGAATTTGAATCATACATGTTTTAATCTTCATGTATTAAAAAAGAAAAAGAATTCTTCACAAGGATTTAGAAACTTGTAATACACACTATGCATGACTGTCTCTTGTTCTTCCAGAGACATAAATTGGAGTTGACCATCATCTACTTGCAGTTGTACTAGTTATTATTGTAGCTGTTCTTTACTAGCTCCACAGTAAAACTCCAGAAGCATTTTAGCACTCTTTAATACCATATCATCTGCTTTAGCACAGGCCATCACTGAAGGCAGTTTGTGCACACCTTGTTGAGATGTGACTGCTACCTGTTATATCTCAATATCTCAACCCCACCTGCATGGGGGGTACACCTTCATGCACGTCAAACTCCATTACACACTGGCAGGCTTCACTTGCCAAAAAGCTTAGTTAGCAATGTTTTTTCACTATTCATCTGTATACTCCACTTCGCTCATCACTCAATGAAAGCAGTACTTTTTAGAAATATTACACTTGAGGCAATAAACTTTTAATGTTTATATACTGCCATTAAGAAAACAAAATTCTTTTCTTGCTAGTAGAAACCTGTACTAATTTTAACAGCTAACCTAAGAAAACACCAATGAGCTCAAATTAACCTCTAGGGTCTCAGACTTACTGATCAGCTCAGGACATATGAATATTAAGATCATTTTCTTGGATAGAAACATGGCCACCTGAACAAACCAAACTTCAGGTTAGTGTAATATTAAGCAAAAATGCAAACTGCCATTTATTACACCATTCCCACTGTAAGATCACCTCCATGCAAACCCAAGCTAAAAACACCATACTAAATCCCATGGATTTAAGACCTTACAGATCCCTTCTTAAATGGAAGATTGATCTCACTGGAGTTTTCCCCATAATGAATTGGTTTTTTTTCCTGAGAGGTTGTGTTAATATTACAAGAAAATAGTGGAGCAAGGCACTGCTAATGCTTGAAGCCACCTAAGTCTTGTTGTACCATCAGGTCTTCCAATGAGAGAAGTTATGACCTGTCCCTTTGGGCCTAGTCTTCTGTTAGCATGAAACCCACATCATGTTTCTTCATCTGCAAACTCTGACAGATTTTAACAACATATATGCCAGCTTTCTTCAAAGCAGCTTTTAGGCATCTCACTAATTCAAAAGTGTAAATGTACAGTTACTTTTGTAACTGTAGATAACAAATACAGGACAGTTTCACTAGACTAGTTTAAGGCAGTTACACACTGATCACTTCCCAGTGAAAGACACATCAGTGACTGTCACTGAATGTCTGTCTTCTGCTAGAAGTATCAACTTAGGCACACACACGAAACTCAAAATTCTGTTGAAAACTGTGGATTGAAACAGGTTGGCTTATCAAAACAACTATTTGTACTAGAAGAAAAAACATTTAATTGCAACATCCAAAGGAAGTCTTTGACCACAATCTGAAACAGGAACAATCCTTTAATAGCCACTTCGGCTTTCCAGATGCAGGGACTATGTATTTTTATCTGTCATCTCAAATACTGTAATGTTAAATCATCCTTGAATTGTAATACACATCTGCATAATGAAAAGATTACCTATAATTTATTTTATGCTAGCTCTCAACAGTGTTTTGTAATACAGCTTCATTTTAAAGTATGCTGACATTGCTTCTTAAGAAAAGCCCTGGTTTACTGATGGGGCATCTATAAATTTATCTTTGTCAAATTCCCAAGGAGGAAGCTTTTTAATCCCAAATTCATTACACTTAGTAATAGTACGTAGTAGTTATTTTTAAATAACCATTATGAGTGACAGAATTAGGTACATTCCTCATCTCACTGAAGAGAAAAAAAATCTGAAAACTGTTACTTTAGATGGTAGAACAATACCAAAAGCCTGACACTTGGAACCAGAAACTCAGAATCTGATACATTCCATTCCTGGCTTTCAATAGATGACTTGTGTTCATGTAAAAACCTTTAAACTACTATGATTACTAACCCATTAGTGTAAAAATAGATACTGAATTATCTATGAAGCATTTAAGATATGAAATTCAACACTAAACAGTGTCAGATTACACGTAACATTCACTTGGCATTGAAGTGGACACACTAAAATTAAGAGTTAAAATGCACAACCTGGATTAATCACTGCAGCTAAGGAATCAATTAAACAAGTGTATTGAAGTTGGATTTTAGGTACTGCAAGTCATTTAAGTACTAGAAAGTCTATTTTTACTTACCATTATCTTCTGTGCAGTCAAATGACAGACTATTCTACTGGCTGTGCAGCAGAACTAAGAGTGCATTTCATAACTTCCTTAGTGCAAAGAAAACAAGGAGTAAGATTCCATGTCTTTCCTACATGTTAGCGACCAATGCAAGTACAATAACCGTGCACAGGGAACTGTCACCAGTAATCAGCCAAATGAATCACTCTCAGACTATGGGGAATTAGATTTTTTGACACTCCAAGTTTTACCTAAATGACTGTTTGAATACAAGTGTCAGCTTTAGAGTGGACACCAAACTTCATGAACAATTACCTGAACTGAAATGTATTTTGTGATTCAAACATTAAATATTCAATCTGCATTTAAGTACCTGTTACCTACATGTTAGGACTGCATTTTCTAGACTTCACAGATGCTTTTATCTTTCTACTTAAAAAAAAAAAAACCCAACTTCTACCAGATACCTGGAAGTCTGACCATCTAAAGAAGCTTTTGTGAAGATAGCTTTAAATAAATCATATAACCCAGTTTATCCAGATGAGCTCAGCTGTGCAGCATCTGCTCAGGAGCTGGCCATTTAAAAATATGTATTTTGTGGAAAAACTAGTAACCAGTTATATATTGGCAAGAAAAAGTATAATTACATGAGAAAGTCACCCCTCTCCAGACTGCCAGTAAACTAACAATGTAGTCCTAGTGGCACTTTTCAACTCTCTTTTGTAACAATCTAGACAAAGGGGCATCTAAGCAGTGACTCTTTCCTCCCATGGATTTTTTAACATAAGGAAATTACACTTGCAAATTGTGACCAGATAACTGTGAAAATCAGGCTCCTGGAAAGATTTTAACATCAGAGCTTCTAGGAAGCATTGTTTATTTGTACTAGATGGCTGTAAAGTGACAGTAATTTATTCCTTCTTCCCCCACTACCTGTATTAAGGATCAAGGAATCTTCAGCTCAACTTCCTCTTCTGTTGCCACATCCCATTTTCCTCTGACAGAGCAAATGGCAAAGTACAACCTGGTGTTTCCTATACCAAACTAATTCAACTATTAGCCTCAGACAAGAGATGTCATGTGCTCGTGTTGGAGTTAATTCAGCAAGAAACTCCATAAAGACAGACTTTTATGTCCATTAAGTCCAAAGAGTCAAGTCAGGAATCACAAGATTCAGGGCATGAACACAGACTCAAGATTGTACTTGACCCATTTCAATTGTCCAAAAACTGTCTTGTCACATTCACTGCCTCATTGCCCACTTCAAAACTTGCTACTCCATTATAGGCAATTAGTATGTTCCACTAATATCTCACTAAGGTGAGGGAATAACAGTCTTAATGTTGTGCTGTGTATCAATTTAAACACACTCTTTTGTGAAAATGTTCTGTGTGTTTATGCCTATGTTGCCTTTCAGTTTTATTTCTCAAAAAAAAAAAAAAAAGCCTCCCCTCACTGGCATATGGAAGCACTAAAATAACTGCTAGGCTGAACAGGAAAGTTAAGCCTCTGAAGAATAATCAAAGGCACAAGGGAATAAAAAGTTGCAGCCACGTATAATATGTCTATCCTGAAGTTGGGAATCCTGCTTTTAGAGGACACTACATTTATTTTAGACTATGTCATACCCCTCACCCCCAACAAGAACAGAATTAGTATTCCTTATTTTAGATTTTAAAGACAGTATTTACATAAGAGTTGTACAACGCAGAAATTCAGAAACTGATCTCAGTATCTTATTGTAATAACAGCCTTCCTCCAACAGTATAAACACAAACTTAAGTTCTGGGTCATAACAAATCTCCTCTTTAAAAACTGGAAAGAAAAAAAAAAGTACAGTTGCATGTCCTATATGAAACCTTTCAAACAAAAATGAGTATTAAAACAGGAGTATAATTTAAAAAGCTGTGTATTGGAGTGTTTATAAACCAGAAGTGTTAAGCAGCAGCAGTTTCCGGTTTCATATTAAATTCAACTAGACTTCAAATTTAGAAACATATTACAAACCAATGTGGAACTATACTACTTATGCACCTTTGCAGGTGTTTCAGTAAAGAAAGCCTCCTATAAGAATAAACAGAGGCAGCACATTATATTAAGTCAAAACTTGCCTTCAACATGCCAAAAAGAACTGTGTCATATGTTCATTTGTCACCAAAGCACCCCCTAAGAGATGCATTATTGCTGTAGAACATTTCAAGTTTACCAACACCCAAGTGCAACCAAACTGATGTTGTATATATGCACTTGCCCATTCTCACCAGTATTTCCACTTAATGTTTTTTTTTCTTTAAACAATCAAATTTAAAGCTTTGAAAAATAACATTTTTTTGATTTTAGTTTTTTTTTCCACAATATTAATCACCACATGCAATTTAGTTTTCTGATAATTTTTCTAAAAAACTGCACCAATATCAGAACAGTGCAAATCATATTTAATTGTAAAAGTTATAATGGCTTGAGTTCATAATTGGAGGGAACACTGTCAGGATCTTGGTATTTTGCTCACTCACCATTGCTTGCATTCCATTAAAAACTTTCCTATCAATTTTGCTTGTTTTTTTTTTTTTATCTTTAAATAGTCATCCCCCATGCTTTTATCAGAGCTGAAATTAGGGATTTAATCCACAATTTCAACAAACATAGTGCCTTAGTTGCAATGTTTTTATGCACTTCCATCTACAGTTACAATTCCATAAACGTATTATCCCCCGCAACACGTTTCCAGACTAAGAACTCGTCACTAGCACTTGTGATCCAACAAGTGTTTTAAGTTTTTCAGCAATGGAGAGATTTCTAGATTAAGAAATCTGAGGACTTTCCCTCTCCTACAGCCCCCAGTGTTTCATTTCATAGGAAGTTCAAAATTGGTTTCCACATCTTGACAGTGTTCCTTATAAAACCGTATGACAGTAAAAGTGCCAGTAGGCATGGCAACCTCTTTGAAGGGAGCATTTAAACTCCTTGGCACTGGGAATGCCAGCACCAAGGATTACATTGAAATTCAAAATTATACTTAAGGCTACAATTAGAAAACTCACTTTCCATAAGCCTAATTTCTCTAAGTAGATTTCAAAATTCAGAAGCTAATGCAACTGTTAAGTTTTACGCTCGAATTTGAGGAAGAAATTTCTTTTCTTTAGCAAGGGCAGTATATAAAACTCCGGTAGCAAATGTCTCTTAGGCATTGACTACTCATTTCACCATTGTTCACTTACTTTGTTTTAAAGTTCAAAACTGGCAAGGCACATTTACATATTCCAATGAATACTTGACAATTTTTAATTACACTTTATGTCCCAGCTATCCCAGTAATTGACATACAACATACTAAAATGGTTTATTAAGATAACAAAAAAAAAAATCAATTAATGTGAAAACATACAGGCTATTGGCAACCACTATTCTAAAAATTATGTAAATACAAGTAAACATACTGAAATGTGTGCGATTCTAAGTTTTTAACCAGAAGATCTCTGTACTAACACACATTTATATTAATGACACATAAAAAAAATAAAAACTTTATTACAAAAATAAGTTACACTCGCCTCCAGCTTACAGTATAAAACAATTTTATTTGCAGGAATGCAAAATGATTGTTTGCCATGAGCATTTTCAACATATGACATGTCTAATTTTGTTAAAATTTGCATTTACTGGGGGAACTGGTGTGTATAAAACCTTAATTAGGTATAAGCTTCAATTTTCATTGTGGTGCCTATGGGTATGTAGTATAACTGCAGTATCCCTTTGTGAAGGGTGTTAAGGGAACTCTTTATGCCAAGTCCAAAGTAATTCATAATTTTATCTATCTTTTACCTATATGAAACTGGACTTGGCAAGGTTCTGTTTTTATTTCATCTTTTTTTAAGGGCTGTTCAATAGAGGATGCTTCACCACTGAACACTCACTGTCATCAAGGTGCTTTAGAAAATTAAAAACATAGCACAAATGATTGTACTCTACTCTACTCTACAGGTTATCATGATCTGCGTAAGAGAAATGGAAAGCTGATCCACATGTTTTTACAGTGATCAGCAATAAGAAATGCACTAATGAAAACATACCTTTTACCTAAAAAGCTAAACTACAGCCATATACTATTCTATGATTTATGAAAAACTTCAAAATATCCAAATGTCAGGCTTCACTGTACAGTTGTCAGTTTTAGTCTGACCTTTTATAAAGGGACACTGCAGTATTTAGTACAAGTTGCTGATGCACTTTTTTTGAACATCTGATGTCTTACAAAAGTAACATCTTGCTAAACTATTATACATCCAAATAACTACAATATCTGAAGAAGCAAGGCTGCTTTTTCAGCCACAAAATACGACAAAAGCAAGGCCTGTTATGATGGTCATGAGGAAGTCTTACAAAGCCTCTGGAACTAAAGGCAACTAAGAATGTTACATTTGGTATATTATAATCTTACCCTCATATCATATTAAACAAGCCTTGCTTTTATCTACAAAGATTTTCTATGTACAGTACAGACAGGGTATAGTTCAATCCTCTGCTACTGAGGTAGTTAACCAACCCTTTAAAAAAGGTTCTGAAAAGAACCACTATCTGGAATGCCTGACTAACCAGCTCTGATGATTACACCTGAAACTGCTGTATCTGAACACAATTCGTAAGTGATTACTAAATAGACAATCATGATTAACCTTCATGAGCAGAAATAAAATTTAAGGATACCAATGATGGTATTCATCTATACCACTGCAATAAAAATTTAAATGCAAGAATTTGTGAATACCACTTTTGGAATCCTTAACTAAGAAAACTTGGGGGAAAAATCTACTTAAAGCAGATTTTTTAAAGAACAACTTTATTCTTTATTAAAATACCATGCTAGACGTTAAGGATTTTGTTGAACACGTTGGGGAAATAGAGTAGCTTTAGTTTAATAACTTGCACTGCAGAGAAAACTGTTAAAGAAATCCATTTCAAAGTCCAAGTATTAGTTCAAATGTCCCATATTTGAATCCATGATCTTCGCAGGAAGGTCTTTTGCAAC